>NC_067487.1:47094520-47452020 GCF_947179515.1 Apodemus sylvaticus
AATTATCTCAACAAGCACGGGAATGAAAATCACTCAATTAGCTGTGCACTTCCCTGGGAAGCCATCGGTGTGTTATGTGGAATTTGAGGCTTACTCTGCTCATGGGTTCTTGAAAATGGACAGTGGCATCTCCAGTGGATAAGAGAACTTTCATGCAATGGGAGTCTGATGGTTGCCTTCTCCGTGATGCATCCTATGCTTAATTTCTGTGGGTTAGCTTAACGCCATTAGGATTTGACATTGAAAAACAAAGTGACCACTTGCTTATCTTGGTAGGAAAACATGGTGAACTTATTCTGGGCTAAGAAACTAACATTGGGCAATGACATCACAAATACCTCCTTAGAGTTATTTTGACAAAGTATATTAAGCACAGTGCAGTCAAGATTTTTCATGAGCTACTTTCCTCATAAGTACTGATATAAAAATGGTCATTTCTTCACAAGCAAGAAAAGTACATGTTGTATTTGCAAATGGTGTAGTACTTTTAATCTCTATCCCTACCGCCCAACTCCCCCAGGTAGAGAGCCAAGGACAAATTAATTCCCTCAGTTAAAGGGTGAAAGAGCACTCAGCCATCAACTGCCCACAATGTCCCCATTGAATGCTTAGCAGGTCACTTGGCTACAACTGACTCCGGAGAAGAAAAGCTGGTCTAGAAAGTCTACTGGTAATTAGCCATTTGTAAGTTATGCAGAGCTAAATAGCTCTGAACTCTTTACATAGTTGAAATTATTTCCTGAGTGCAATCCCCCCCATCACATTGAAGAGCCCTGATAAATATGTGCTAATCAGGATCTCCAGGAGGACTTCAGAGGAAAGATTCCCGCTCCATTGAATGCACAGCCTCGGGCAAGGACTGCTGCACCACTGAGCAAACCCCAGTCCAAGAGAAAGGCCTCCTGTCCTCTCCTCCACCACTCTCTTACTGTAACCACCATTTCTTTTATTTAGAAACATTCACTTCCCAAATGTTCTAAAGCTGACTGACAGTAAATCTTAGCTGTTGATGACTGGGAATGACCTGGGTACAACTTGATAGAAGTTATAAACTTCAGGCTGTGCCAAAGCCCCTCTCCATCTGCATGTGGAGAAGGAGGCAGTGTGTGGAAGAGGCAAGAAGAAAGGCTAATTTCTTTCTGTTCTTAAAGCACACATAAAAATGCCCATTTCTGAACATACATGCTAACCAGGATTGGAATGTTTTCAGTGTTGTTTAATGTATATACGTGGTGGTGGTGGTGTGTGTGTGTGTGTGTGTACACATAAGTGTGTATATGCTTTGACCCATGCTTATACATGCAGAGGTCAGAGTAGTCCATCCCATGTCTTTCTCCTTAACTTTCCACAATTGCCTTCAGGCCTCTCACTGAAGCAAGCTGGCCATTTGGGATAGGCTTGCTGACAATGAACTCCCAGCAGCCGTTGTCTCTGTCATCTGAATGCTGGGGTTACAGGAATAAGCAGCTACACCTAGTTTTTATGTGTCTGCTGGGGATTTGAACTCAGGTCCTCATTCTTACATAGCAGATGTTCATACCGCTAGAGCCATGTCCTTATCCCTGGAATACGTTCAGATTAATGCACGTTTACTGTATTAATGAGTGATATTCCTTTTTGCTTTGATATAAATTTAACATTTTATTGTTTTCTGGCCTTGCTTTTATAAAAGCATGCACTGTAGCTTGGATCTGAAATGTCTCCAGAAACCTGATGTGTTAAGGTTTGTTCCCTGGCTTTTCAGTTATTAGGGTTCCCTGGCTTTGGAGTTATTGGGGTAGGCATGGGACCTTGAAAAGGGGGAGAAACCACTGAGGGAGTTAGGTGACTGGGGATGTGCCCCTGAAGGGGATATCGCAACCTTTCCTCCATATCTGTCTTCTCTCTTCTTGCTTCCCGGCCTTCAGGAAGCAAGCATTTCTCTACCTCGTGCGCATCGCCAGGATGTTCTACCTCTCAAGCCTCAAAGCAAGGACAGCTGACAATGGACTGAAGCTTCAGAAGCAGGGCCAAAATAAACCAGTTCTCCACACTGATTCTGCTCAGATACCTTGTTACAGCACCAGAAAGCCCTTGAACATTGTGTGTGTGTGTGTGTGTGTGTGTGTGTGTGTGTGTGTGTGTGATACCCACTAAAACACCAAAGTAAGCTATGATCCTGAAAGATCCAGAGTTCACATTTTGGATTTTATTCTTCCCTGGATTTCTCTGTAGTCTTCCTTCTTTACCCATATCATTGACTTTCTTTATGGTGGTTGAGGTGAAAAGAGAGGCAAGGTTTCAAAGGTGACAAACAGATGTTGGAAAACCCTGAGATTTGTCAGCACCTCCTTCCTCCACATCCCTCTTGCCCCGACTGTCCAAACAAGTCCCTGGAGAGGCCCATCCTCAGGCCTCTCTGTTCCTCCAGCCTGGGCTCTGGCCAGGGATGGAAAGCTTGGTCCCCGCATGAGACCTCTTATATTTTCTTAGCTCTCTTCTCTCATCATCCCCGAGGGAAATGTATTTGAGAACACAGGAACTCTCTAAAGGAAACAATAAGTGGGTCATAGGTGAAGCAAATGTCATTCTCCTCTGATGACCTCATTTCCATTCATTAAATGACTGTTGCACATTAGGGCAAACACCAGCCAGTTTCCAGTGTAGCAGAAAATTGCCTTCCCCTGGGAAACTCCTTTTAAATATGAGAAGTAGAAAGGGACTTTTCACATTTCCAAGAACAAAAAGCTAAGCATCAGCCTCAAACCCCATCTAATTAGTGTTTGTAATCCTTAGGATGTCCGGCCACCTCACCACCCATCTTGAATACTAGCTGGACTTTCTCAGTCATCTTGATGCCTGTTTGCAACTCTCTTCCTTGAAATTCTTCAGTGTGGCCCACACAAGTAGTCTAAGCCACTGCTCTGAGGTGCCCACCCCCCTAGGGGACGGCTAATGTAGCCTATATGACTGACCCCTTGAAGCTCAGACCAACCTGGACCGGGAGGGTAGGTCACATGACTACCTCGAAGCTACCATGTGGCCTCCTGTCTGATTTAATCTTACCCACTTAAACGCCCTCTTGGAAAAGCTGCTTAGACAACACTAGATCCTATAGAAATGTGGCCTTTGAGTCTGTCTCTCTCCATGGGCTTCCTGACTTTACATGGCCTTTGGGTGTGCCAGGTACCCCTATGATGTATCAGTAATATAACATTTCTAGCTTGTGTCTCCCCTGATCATTAGAAAAATGATTTCCATCTCAATGAACCTCAATTATGTGTGGGAAACATGCTATATACACTTTACATCTATTATCATCTTAGCCACATTTAACCACTTAGGGGAAAGCCCTGGCTAATTTGACAGGATCCTCACCTAGAATCCAGAGCTCTGGGCTCGGGTCCTGCCTCTGCCGTCAATAGGCTGTGTAACCATGTAAGCACACATGCTTT
Source organism: Apodemus sylvaticus (assembly GCF_947179515.1). Taxonomy (NCBI): domain Eukaryota; kingdom Metazoa; phylum Chordata; class Mammalia; order Rodentia; family Muridae; genus Apodemus; species Apodemus sylvaticus. Next base: position 47,097,955 of record NC_067487.1, read on the forward strand.
AGGTCTGAGTCTGCATACATGAGTATGATTTCAATAATCACTGCGATGACTCTTCACATTTTAAATACAACAAAACAGGTTTAACACTTATGTGATTTGCTGAGTCACAGAGGAATCCTAGATCTCCAGGTGTTGTGCCAAGAAACTTCTGTACAGTCCCAGTGCAGAAGGTAACTACCAGTAGGTCTCAGATGCCTAAATTATAAAATCTCTCCACATACCACACGACAAAAGCACCAGATGGCTGTTGTGTGGAAATTCTATGAACTACAAATATATCTGAGGTGAGGTTTTAGGGAGAAAGAAATTATATCACGGGTGTGCCTTGTGTACAAAGCCAGATACATGGTCTTTGTATAAAACCTTTCAGATGATAAAATAATTTCTTATTTGTCCTTTGATTCTAAGTTTCCAACCAAACTTCTGCAATGGCAGGTGCATGTTCCGCAGAGGAAAGGACCATGGGAGGGAAGAGCCAGACACCGTGTCCCTGACCCATGGACTGGGGCAGGCTGTTTCTAGACTGGAGTCTGCCCCTGTTTGCATAGGAAACAACGCCCTGTGCAGCACTGAGCTCCCAGACAAGACCCCTCCCGCCCTGGCTCACAATGCCATTGCTGACCTGCTTGTCTGATACCTCCTATGTGTTCACAGGGGCAGAAGACATCAGAAGGGGCAGGAAAACATTAAACTCTGGAAATAACTGGATTTTATTTAATCAAGATTTTGCTTGCCTGGGACCTTATATTTGGCTTGGTGTGCTAATTTCCTATTTATAAATGTGTTCTATTTTAAAGGTGGTTTGTTTTCTTAGAAAAAATGTACCCAGGCTTCCAGTATTGTACACAGTTTTCAGTTTGCATGTTAACGCACCATAGCAGTTAGAGCACTGTTCCAAATATTCAGTTTATCCACCACACTGGTGACCAGCTACCTCGTGTGGTGTGTTAATACAAATGACATTCTGGGACCCAAGCTGCACAGCTTCCCATGGTCCACCTCACAACTACCCTTTCTGCCTTTGGTGCCTTTGCCTTGCAGGAGGCCGTTCCAGTAACTGGATCCTGAAAGAATGAAGACATGAGAAACGGACCCCAGCCAACCCACAGTTGTCAGTGCAAGGGAGAAGGGCATTTTGGTTATCATAAGCCACTGGGACTTGGGGGTTTCTTGTTATTACAGCAAAAGCTACTTAGTTCTACTATGTTCACTAGCATTTATTTTGGATATATTGATCTTTATCTAAAATGCTATATATTTGCAATCAAAAGCTGTTGGAAATAATAGTCAAAATGTTTTGTCTTCTTTAAAAAATCCGGGACTAGAGCCAACATACTCTTATAGGAATAACCTCATTCTTGTTAGTATTCCAAAGGCACACTGACCCTGGGCATGCGCTGATGCTTCTGGGCACATCTTAATCCCCTACACAATGAAGTTTTCATTCCAAGTTTTTGTTCTGTGTCCTGGAAAAACCTGCAAACCACAGACATTATACTTCTTCTTTTCAGTGTTTCACTCGAAGCTTATGTTAGCCTCACGGTCACAAACGCACACATTGAAAATCAAAAGCCATGTCCACTCTCCACACATCACACAGAGAAAGCTCAAGGGCTAAGAACTGCTTGTATTTCCTCTAAACTTGACTTGAGAATTAAAAAATTCTTCAGCTACACAAAGCTATAGCCAAATGAATTATCAAACCCATTATTCCAGGACAGAAAGAGGATGACAGATTACCAACCAAAGGAATGTTTAAATTAAAGAATTATATTTGGGAACACTACCTTTAGAAAATGAAATAACACATTCACAAACATGTCTTGATTCACCTAATTCCTGGCTGGGAGGCAAAAAAAAAATGTGAATGCTTATTGATTTCAATAAGAAGATGTGTAAACCAGCAAAGTTACAAACACCCTGGATATAAATTACACATACACACAACTATAATATACTACATAATGGATGCATGTCATGTTAGATATAAATATACACTTTGGATTTCCTTTTAAAGATTTACTTATTTTTAAGTGTGTGTGCATGTGTGTGTGACTTGAACGTGGGTCTTCCACAAGAGCAGTGTTTGCTCTCAACGGCTGAGCCATCTATCTCTCCAGCTCCGAGGACTTTTTTTGTTACTTTCAGAATCAGCATGGTGTTTTCTGACATCTGTCTCATGGGTTCCCTGGGTCGTGGCCCGCGTCAGGTTGGTTTCCGCGTCAGGTTGGTTTTGCATCAGGTTGGTTTTGCGAGATGAAGACAAATGAGAGGGCCTCCCTGCTCGGACTCACAGCCCCACTCAGTGGCACAAAATGGATGTCAGGACTCACCAGACGTTGGGTAAAAACGGAAACATCCTCCGTGCGGTTGTCCGGGTTCCTCTTCAGCAGCCTCCCGAGTCTAGGGGACCTGACAACTGTAAATGTTACAGTTCTGTTTCCTGCCCTGTCGTTGGTCACGGCTCTCAAGTCACGAGACGAAAGTGGCTTTGTGGAACCTAAAATTAAAATATGAACATAAGTACAACGTACACAAAGCAGGTCAGCTCCTCAGTCTTTCTAGACACTTTTCAGTCGCCGAAGAGTGCCTGGAAGGGAGTGGGGAGTGGGGGGCGGGGCTAGTGATGCCTGGGGAATCTTCTCATGGGCATGATTTGTTCCTGAACCACAGCAAAAATGAGTGCTTTTCCTCCAGCTATGGCCTCACTGCAGTTAGATTCCCTAGAGAAAAGAGTTCATGCCAAATATGGGCTCTGTGGCTCAGCCCCTGGGTATGTAAAGAAAAATCTGATTGTGTGGTACTGGGAACACGAGAGACTGTGGTTCCTAGAGGGTGGGAGTTGGCTCCTAAGCAAACCCACGGAGCCTCCCAGGCCTGTATCCCAGGTCCTGCAAGTGCCAGGGGTCGGGGTGTTGAAAGGCCATCCTCAGGCTCGTGGGATCCGAACTGTATGAACTCTTCTTTCTTTTGGTGCTACGATGAGGATCAGGCCGGCTATCCATGCCATTTCCTCTCTGTCCTGCCTGGAGTGCAGGATTCAGGACGATGATCACCTCTGGACCTACAGAGTTGCTGCTATAGCACTGCAGCAACACTTTCCGGGAAAATCCTCTAACACTCAGGACCAACATTCCTTGAAAAGGAGCCAAGTACAATTGGGTAAGCAAAAAAACCCTGCAGCCTAAGGCCACAAGATATTCTCACATGCCATCACTAAAGCTAAACAAACAAAATCTACACTAGATTTCAATGTAAAAAAAACTCTTACAAAACTTTTTCTTAGAGAATAAATCAAAGGGAAGGAAACAAAACACATGTCGATTAAATTATATAAATACCTACTATATATACATATGTGTATACACATACACACATTCATGATATATAGATATATAGATATTTGCAATAAGACAAAATGAAAAGTAAAAAAAATACAATAAAAATATACTTTAAATCCATTACTTAGTTCACACACACAAAAAAATTCATTTAGAAGTACAGTCCTTAGAGTAACCATGTCAAAAACTGATACTCAAATTTGGCAAAATATGGAAGCTATAAAGTCTTAAAACATTGACAAACTATGTATTCTAATAATTACTTAGCTTGCCATGCAAATTTTGTAAGCATCAAGCCAGGGCTGAGTATACAAAAAAGCCAACGCAGAAACTTCCAAAGTCTGATGAACCACAGAGGAAGTTCAAATGGTATGGTATAGACCAGATGTGAATTAAAGTTCTTAAAGATTTGATTTACTTTGGTTGTTACTAACTTATGCCTGGCAATAATACTTCCCCAACTATACCATTGCTACATAATTGGTGTGGCTATGAATCTGTTAACTTGTTGTGCTCTCTCTCTCTCTGTCTCTCTCTCTCTTTCTCTCTCTCATGTGTGTGTGTAATGTTTAGAGACAAAATAAACATCTACCCTGTTGTCCCTGTCTTAGGGAAGAGACATTCTATAATAAAGACATAAAGACATCCTAGGATGCTGGCCTACAAGAATGGACCTTCATATTGATTTCTTTCGAGTGGCACTGATAGTCACTGAAATCTTATAACTGTAGAATCAGAAGTCCTAGGGTTCAGCTAGATCTTAGTGGAGAGGGTGCGCTTGATACAAGTTCTAGATCTGAGATCAGAATTGCTACATTGCCTGAAGAGCTTAAAACTCCTATTAGATATGAGACATTGAGAGTTCCCAAGCCTTCATATCTTTTACCTGACAGTGAGGATGTTCAAAAGTTGTGGGGCCTTGAGGATATGGAATGTTTTGAGATAAGATCTCTCTGTGTAGCCTTGGCTGTCCTAGAACTCACTGTGTAGACAAGGCTGGCCTCAAACTCAGTGATCCACCTGCTTCTGTCTCCCAAGTGCTGGGATTAAAGGTATGCACCACCGCTGCCTAAACAAAAGTTGTGTATTCATACACTATTTCACTTAAACTTTTTATAAAAATACAATGTGGTAATTAAAAATATAAAATGCTATAAATATATAAATATATCTGAATGCCAAGCCTGTAATAGAAATAGATTTTCTACTCCTGCAACAGCACTAAAACAAATTATGCTTTAACAAAAACAATAGACTTTTTCCTGGTATTTTAACACCTAGAAGTTCTTAACACACGGATCCGCAATAGCCAACATTGAATGCACACCTTACATCACACCCTGAGGCAAGATGCAGAGTGCCCCCTTGCCCTTCATGGGACATCACAAGCATGACAAAGATGGGGACTCTCAAGGAAGATACAGAATGTGGCATCTACCCTCAGCTTCCAGCTTCACACACAGCTGCTAGGAAAGAGCCTCAGGTGAGGCTGAAGAAGCCACGCTGAGCAAGGCACAGGCGGGGCCATGAAAGGGCAATGTGACAAGAGCCACAGGAAGCAGGCTCACGGCTGTACAGCTCTGATATACAGCTGGTGGCCCCTGCTACCTGGGAAAGCCAACACAGGTAAGGAGTAGGAAGAATGGGACCAGTGGCCATAAAGATCCAGCTGCACTCTGGGGCTTCGGATGCCACGGTTTAAGACTTCAGTGACTATCAGTGCCACTCGAGGGTCATGGATACGAAGATCCATCTTCCTCCTTCCTGGCCAAGAGCTGGAACAGGACACAGGCAGGGTGGAGATAGTGGTGACTAAGAATATCACTGAGCTAACCGGCCAGGGAGGGTTAGTGAAAGCGAGGCTAGTTCCCAGAGTGAGTTCTGGAGGCACACAGCGGCTGGGCTGCAGCAGAGGTAAGGCTTGCTAGAAAAGAAACAGCAGGCCAGTGGCCCACAATGCACACCAAGCTGTAAGCCTGACACAGTCTTCTGAAAGTAAAGAGGGAATTTGGCCACGTTAATGTATTCTTTTCCGGCTCCATTCATTCAGTAAAATATCTACCAGAATCTCAAAAGTGTCTAAGTTACAGGGTTCCTGTCTTCCCTTGAATACAACTGTCATCAATTATTAAGACCGACTCTACTGCACTAGATGAAAGGAACTTAATCTTTTGCAGCAGCAGAATTACTCTAGTTTTGGAATTTTAAAAATAGATTACCATGTTTTTCTGATTACTGAGATGTAGCTGATTATTTTTTTAAAACACTAAATGGTTTCCTAATTGCCTTGGAGGAAAATGGTGGAAGCTTCCTACTTATTCAGAGAGAAAATGTACAGAGGAAGGACAAAGTAAAGTTTTTTAACAGAAGAATCATGGTGACATATCTCTCGCTGCATTTTGAGAGGTTTGGTTTTTTTGGGGTTTTGTTTGTTTGTTTGTTTTTTTGTTTTTTTGTTTTTTTTTACCTACAAACTCAAAAGCTGAGGACAACTTCAAAATGAACACTCAATGGCTAGGGACATTGCCCAGGGGTATAAGGCTGCCTTTTCAGTCCTCAGCACTACCAACATCACAATAGCAACAAAGGCATCCCAGCAGTTAGTGTGACACAACTGCAAAGTGTCATCGTTCTTGAAGTCCCTTTTGGAAGCAGAAGGCTCTCTCCAACCCTAGCTGCTGATAGTGCTTCCACTTTAAGTCCCAGCGCCCACCAACTCCACAAGAACACATTACCTAGCTCAGAAGCACAGAAATACTGGGACAGCGTGTAATCCAGTGGATCCAACACTAGTTCCGCTTTAAGACCAACCAAAGTTTTATTAAAAAAATTAGACAAGATAGCTCAGTAATTCTCAGTACCCACATGGAAGCCCACCACCATCTGTAATCCCAATTCCACAGGATCTGATGTTCTCTGAGCTCTGAAGGCACGGACATACCCATGGTGCACACACCTACAAGCAGGCAAAACACCGATACCCATAAAATACAATAAATAAATCTAAAAAATAATTTTTAATGAGCTAAGCCCATTTTAGAGACTCCCACTCAACTTGAGAGGCAGTCACTATTATTTTTAGGACTGGGGGCTAGTTGGACCATAATTAATAAAACCGCCAGCATCTTTTCCCATCTATGTTTAAAGGCAATGTCTGTCCCTTTAAGTAGGGTATCAATGCAGGGCTGCTCTGGCTCCTCCCCACTGTCCAAGCCACTTGGAGATGTTCTTGCTTCCTAGGTTTGCATCTCTATGCTTTTTGGGAAATAACAAGTTCCAGGTTCTGTTCTCTCTCTCTCTCTCTCTCTCTCTCTCTCTCTCTCTCTCTCTCTCTGTGTGTGTGTGTGTGTGTGTGTGTGTGTGTCTCCCTTGCCATTGGACACATTTCCCCCTTTCTTAAGGTTGTTAGCCAGAAGGGCTCACAGCTCCTTCTCTGTCAGTCTGGTTTAGATTATGGGCAAACTGCCCCTCAAAGCCAATACTAATAGAAACACTGGCAAGCCCTGGGTACTGCAGAGAATTTTTCTATTCAAAATAGAAGTGGTTTAAAGACGTAAAGGCAGACAGGGATGTGGCTCAGATGCTGGGGAGCTTGCCTAGCATGCACAAGGCCCTGAGTCAGTTCCCAGCACCATGTAAACTGGACTGAGTGGTGCAAGCTTGTAATGTCAGCACTGGAGAAGCAGAGGCAGGAAGATCAGAAATTCTAGGTCATCTGCAGACAGTGGGTTCAAGGCCAGCCTGAGCTATAGGAGATATGTCTCTAAATATATACATAATAGACATAAATACAGAGATAAGCAGTAACCTGGGGTCTGTAAAGACTTAGGAGGGAAGAGCAGAGCAAGCCACACTAACAGTGAGGACAGTCCCTTCCATGAGTCCTGCCTCTCCTCTGGAGCCTTCCCTTTCAAGGAAGGGACAGAAACTTTGCAGAGTGCCAGCTTACCTGTTGTCACATTTCTGCTGAGAATTCTGTGGGGGGCCTTATTAAGGGGGTGGGCTTAATCGATGTTTCCAGAGCCATTCTACAGTAAGAGGCACCACTTTATGCCACGCAAGTGGATTCTCTAATTGGTTAGGGAAACACTTCCCCCTGCTCCCCCCAGCACCTGCCAAGCCTCTTACCGGGGAAGACTCTCAATCCCTGGTTGACTTCTAAGCTAATGATCAGAGCTCGAGCGGTGATGCTGAAGATTTGTCGAGGCGCAAAATTCAAGCCGTCAGTAACCTGAAAATTAAAGCCACCTGACATTGCTCCTTCAAAAGAAGAACACACATTCTGGTCAATTTGATTATCCTGAAAAAGTCACCTACCTCCATTCTATCTCCTCCCGTGGTCCCCTGAAAAGAAAGCCTGAACAATTCCGTACTGTGTTACTGACCCACTGAGCTTGCTGAGTTGAATGCCGCTGCAGGCCGCCTACCGTTTGGATCCATAACAGACAGCCTATAAGACTGCGGTCCCACAGACGGTGTCACCCAGAGATGTCACAGCCTGCTTGGTTTGTGTAAGGAAGCTTCATGATGCTTGCACACTGATGAAATAATTTCCCAGACTGTGTCCCTGACTTTAAGTGATGCTTGATTTTATTATAGACAGGAAACAAAATTGAGACACATCAATAAAGGTTAACATGCAGATTCCCTTGATCTCTGATGTATTTAAAACAAAGCACAGATGTTACCACTGAGGAATTTTTGAAAATTTTAAAAAATACACATATCACCTGTATTTTATTATGTTATATCAATAATGTAATGGATGCCTATAACCACACAAATAATTTTTGAGAAGTTGATAAAGCTTATACTGAAAATTGGAACTTAAGGGAAGGGAATATTTTAGCATCCTGCAACTAGTTAAAAACAGTTATACTTTTAACAAAATATGCAGAAGAGAGGGTGGGAAGATTGCAGCTCAGCCCTGCACAAAGAACACAGGCAATTAAGGAATCCCCAGAGCTTGAGAAATAGCCTTTCCCAGGGAAGAGCACACTACTTGGCTATCCAATACCAAATAGTCAACCCTAAAAACACATGTCCATATACACACATACACATATGCATGTAACAATAGAAAAAAGAGGCCCTGAATCTGAAAGAGAGTTGGGAAGGGTATATGGGAGGGTTGGGAAGCAAGAAAGGGTAAGGAGAAAATATATTGCAAAAAAATAAAAGAAATTAACAATCAAAATCTATCTCAAGCTAACCATACTCTAGGAGTGGAAGAGAAAAGAGGGGAAAGACTTGGCCTGGCCTTCATTAAGGATCTGCAAGAAGATCCCACCCCCACCCTCTGTCTGAGATTAACGATACCAGGAAAAGTGGAAAATTGACTTATGGACATCACAGAAATGGAGATGGACCAGCATTGATCCAGCTCCCCGGGGTGCTTTACCAGTCTGACTCATGAGGCAGGGCACGATCTCTATGCAGGGAGACTGGTGGCCACATCCCTGTTACTCCTGGAAAATGTCCATCTAGCAGCGAATTAAAAGCCCTCAGGCCCTTACCGAATGTACTGGGTAAAAATGTATCTTTGTTGCTGTTAGGGAAATAAGACAAGGAACCAAGTCTGCATGGTCAGACAGCAATTATGTGCAGGCAATAACACAGATTGATTGACAGCAGGCAGGTTGAGGCTTGGCATCACTTAGGCCTTAGATAAGCAAAGCTTAGCGTCCTCATTAGGGAGAAAGCCTGATTCCTCAGAAGAATGTGTACAGGTGGTGAGTATTTTTTTTAACCAACATCTTCATAGGTCACCAGAGAGAGGGAAAGAGAAGGATGCTGTGTCTAACTCCTAACAGGACCTGCAACCAAATGGTTTGCATCTGTTTGCTTTCCTAGAAATAGCTTTTCAAAGTTGTATTGCTTTTTAAATTTTCCACGAAACACAAAATTAAAGAGGGACTGCCTCTACCACTAGGAATCCTGGGAGTATCTCATGAATCCAAAGGGATTATATCAGAACAAATAGAGTGTTACACATAGTGAGATCTAACTAAGTAGGACCAAAGGGAGACAAGAAAGAAAGCAGACATACGGGTGAACTGTGGATTTTCTACAACAGAGCTCAAGTTTTCCCAGGGGTACTGCCGGGAGGGCAAGTGATGGAGACCTTGGCTGCCCAGGTCTTGGCTGTATCAAACTACTTAGGCTGTTGAATGGTCTGGCGAATTACATTAAAGCAGAGCTCTTTGCAAATGTAAGATGCCAAATGAGATTAATTAAACTCCGCCTTTGTTTGGGGCTGGTGGTGGACAGATATGCAGCTGGTTTCAGGAGTCATCTGCAGCTGGGCTCCAGTTGCTCTGAGAGTTATCAGCTGGTCGCAGTGTCCATTTAGGAGACATAATGGATTAGTCCTCATGGTATCCTGGCCTCTACCTTTCTTTCCTTCTTGCTTAGACATTATTTTCTCTATCTGCTAAAAGCAGATATTGACCTGGTAGCTGACAAGCCAATCAACCCCGAGAAAGAGCTAGCTGCTGTTTCCATTCTGTGCTGCTAATAGGAACCCCGGGCCTCCCACCCACCACACCCTTCAGGGGAGAAAGACCAGCTCAAGGGTCAGGCCAAGCTGCATCTTTCTATGTCAAAAGTTTTCTCATCTCAAAAATGGGGTCCTGGCTGTGTGTGGCCCAGAGGCCTGAGGAGTACTTGTGGAATGACATATGCAGGAGGTGTACTGCACCTCCTGACAGATGGAAGAGATTTAGGAGAGTGCCAAAAGAAATCTAAGCCCTGGGCCTTGGGTTCCAGTCTGTGACCCAGGAGAGCATCCATATGCAAATTTGTTTTCAGATTCTTTGGGGAGCCTGTGTGCTAAGGGTATTAGCGATAATCAGGGTATCGTTGCCTTATCATTGTCTTATCTTTCTTTCTTTATTATAGTCTCAAGTAATATAGTTTAAGACAATGGGGGGGGGGGTGGAGACAAGACTTGAACTTTTAGGTCATGCATTCCTGGGTCTTATTCCTTCCCCACACCTCCTCCTGCTGCTGCCCACCCTGGTCCACTGACAAGTCCAGTCTCGTAACAAAGCCAGGCCACCCTGGCAGAGTTCCTTGGCCACCATTTCAGCACACTTCTAGCAAATGTTGTCAGTATTGATTTGCTGATGACCAGCAGGAAGAAGAAAGAGCCTTCTAATCAACATCGGGGTCTCTCATGAATATAATTATATTCATTCATTCACTCATTCATTCACTCATGAAAACAGTCCTTGTACAAAAACTGCTTTTCCACTAATGTCTCCTCAGCATCTGGAATGTTACTACCCGGTACGTAATTGGTGTTTTGTAGTAAGAAATAATATTTCATTTATTCAAAAAAGTTTTATTTATTAAGCACCTGCTATATTCTAGTCACTGTTTGAGAGGCTGAGGATATCAGAGACTCTGCCCTTCCTTAGAAGGCTTGTGCTGTCTTGGAGAAGGGAGAAAACAAACAGGCCAACTATTCTCATAGCCAGAGCAAGGGTAGAGAGTCCCAGACAGATGCTTTGACAGTGAGTGGGAGGAGTGGGCTCTCAGGGAAGGTCTGACCTTATATGCCCTTCTGAGTAAGCCTCAAGGGAGGCTCGGGCAGGCTCTAATGCTTTCATTAGCTCTCCTAAATATGTTGCTTTAAGAAAAACACAGACCTTGGGAAGTTTCTACATTCTGTGGCTTTTAGTCAGCAACTCTGAGGCTGACAGCCACAGCACTCGCTGCTCAGAACACATGTACTTGACACTGCCTTGCTGTGTGACTTACCGGAGTGCACAAACACGAGCTGCCCCTCATCAATTTGAGCCTGAGTGAAGTTCTGGATACTTCTGCCAGGAAGGGACTTGAGAGCCAGATGCCCATTGCTGGGAGGTGTGACCCAGTAGACCAAGTCCTGTGGGGATGAGTCCCCATCTTCTGTACACAGGTCCCCTCTGGTCACCTCAGTGACAGAATTCTCCCACACCTTAAAAGAGAAGAGAACCAATTCCAGTCCACCCACGTGAAAAGATGAAAACCAATTCACCCCAATGGTGTTACTTTTTAACGCATATAGGTGTTTTGCCTGCAAGTATGTCTATGCACCATGTACATTAGATTAGAAGTATTAGCTAAATAATCACTCAAAATTAATTAATCAACAGTGCACACACACTGATGTAAATATCTAATTATATAGCCATTGGTTGCAAAGCATCTGTGTGCTGTCCATATGCTAAATACACCACATGGAAAGTCTTCTTTCTCGGTTTGGCTTGAGGAGCTCTAGCTTTAAGTAGCTAATGGTACCACCAGCTGTTAAACCGTCGAGGAGGAAGAATGCACATTGCACATTTGTGGTTCCCTCTATTCTTCCTGTCTTACACGGAAAATGAGAGCCTGCCTTCTTTGTACTTGTGCTGTTTGCTGTACTGATGGTTCACATCTGTAACGGTGGCTAAGAAACACGGCTGCTTTCCTCTTCCTGTTAAAAATCTGTTTACGCTGCCTGAACATTTCTCTGTGTGTCTCCTGTTCTCACTCACTCTCTCGCTCACCCCCATGTCTTCTGTACTCCATGAGTGTTTCAGGTGTGTGTGTGTGTGTGCGTGCGCGCGCGCGCGCGCGTGCAGATGTGTATGCATATTCATGGGTGTGCAGGTACATACATGTGTGTTCACACCTGTGGAGGCCAGAGGAAAACCTCAGGTGTTTTCCTTCAGGGAGATGCACTTTGTTTTCTAGACAAAGTCTTTCACTGGGACATGGATTAGGCTAGGCTAACTGTCCAGAGAGCTCCAGGGATCGGCCCATGTTCACCTCTGAAGAACTGGGATTACAAATGCCATCACTGTGGCTGACTGATGGCTTTATGTGGATGCTGGGGACTTTACAGACTGTACTCAAACCTCTTAACTCAACACTTAACCAAATTTGCTGCGCACCCACCCTGTGCCAGAAAGTGTTTTGGATGTTTGCACTGTGGCAGTGAATGAAACAAAAGGAGTCATGTCTTTGTGGAGCCTGCACCTCAGCAGCTGGCACAAAAGAACACAGAGGAGGGAACAGGCAGAATAGGAAATGAACAATGAACCACAGTAGGAGGTTCTGGGATGTACACTGTTAAAACAGGAGGCTTGTTGCAGGAAGGTCACATGGGGTAAAAGAGAAGCCATGCACATATGTGCATATTCAAGAATGGAACAGGAAAAGAACATGGGATAGTGGAGTTAGATGGGGTAGGAGGAGTGGTGAAGAGGTCATTATGGCAGAAAGAAAATAAGCAAAATAAAGAAAAGGAGATGACTCAAGACATAAGAAATGTTCAAATCTGCACTGTCAGAACGTCACCTTATCCTGGAGGGAATCCAAGTACAGTCTTGACTTGTGTACAGACTATCCAACCCACCTGGCTTTTATGTCATGATGGTCTGTAGAAGCAGGAGACCAGTCAGTGGGTGACTACAAGAATGACAGACCAGAGGGTTGAAGCCAGGACAGGACAGGAAGTGGTCTTAGAGGTGAGAGTTACAGAGGACAGGAAAGCAGGGGGGCTGACAGCACACTTGGAGCCTTGCCAGTGAGAAGGAGACATTCCCCACCATTGGAAGATAAACATCTTCATGGGGACAGCCAGCCGGAGAGCAGGAGTTCCCTGTTGCTTCTAAAATGATTTGGATACTGAGCCTCATTGGATGGAATCAGGTATCAGAGTTTCTAAAATCAGGGAGTCACATGATGTGGTGAATGCCCTCCCCCATATATATTTGAATGCTTAATCACCAGGGAGTAGAAGTCTTTGATAGGATTAGGAGGATGTTGCCTTGTTGGAGGAAGTGTGTCACTAGGGGTGGGCTTTAAGGTTTCAAAAGCCGTGTTCAGCCCAGTCTCCTCTCTCTGTGTACCACTGTCTGTCTGTCTATCTGTCTCTCTCTGCCTGCAATCAGGATGTAGCTCTCAACTGCTTCTCCAGCACCATGCCTGCTGCCATGCTCTCTCCCATGATAATGGACTAAACCTCTGAAAGGGGAAGAAAGCTTTAGTTTTTTAAGAGTTGCCTTAGCCATTGTGTCTCTCATAGTGACTAAGACACATGAAGAGACACTCCTTCACACTCCTGAGTGTGTGTGTCATCTTTACTAGCAGACTAACACTGTATCTGCTTCTATGCTTCTTGGCAGAGTATCTAAAACTTCACTCCTAAACCATTAGATTGGTATGTTGCATGCTCAAAAGGTACAATTTTCCTCAGAAAAAGAGGCACTTTTGTAGTGCTAGTTCATGTCCCATGTCACTGAAATAGAGTTTGAAAGGGACTCCAGAAGGCGTGTGTTTTTTTTTTAAGTTTTCATATCAAACCTGATATCTAGACAATAAAAATCATTCAAATTATATCCAAAGTTCCACTACAGATAGCAAAGAAAAAACTCTTTTGTGAATAATCCCCTAACTTTGTGATTGTTGACAGCTATGATCATAAATCATACATAAAAAAATCCCTACATGTAGGCCAGGTGGTGGTGGCGCACACCTTTAATCCCAGCTCTTGGGAGACAGAGGCAAGCGGATTTCTGAGTTCGAGGCTGGCCTGGTCTACAGAGTGAGTTCCAGGACAGCCAGAGCGACACAGAGAAAACCTATCTCAAAAAAAACAAAAAACAAAAAAACAAAAAAATCCCTACCTGTGCACACACATGCATAAACACACACACACATACACACACACACACACACACACACCAGAACTTATACTTACAAATCTGTGTTCAACTCTATAAGGCTATTATGGTGATTTGAATAAAAATAGCCCCATAGACTCATATGTTTGAAGGCTTGAACCCCAGTTGGTGGAACTATTTGGGAAGGATTAGGAGGTGTGGCCTTGTTGTAGGAGGTGTGGCCTTGTTGAAGGAGGTGTGGCCTTGTTGGAGGAGGTGTGGCATTGTTGAAGGAGGTGTGGCCTTGTTGGAGGAGGTGTGCCACTGAGCAGAGGCTTTGGGGTTCGAAGAGCCCACACCAGGCCAAGTTGCTCTCTCTGCCTCCAACTTGCTGATGAGCTTTCAGCCACTGCTCCAGTGCCATGCCTGCCTGCTGCTATGCTCCTAGACATAATGGCCTTAGACTCACCCTCTAAATGTATAAGCAAGCTCCCAGTTAAACCTTTTCTTTTGTTAGTTTCCTAGGTCACGATGCCTCTTCACAACAATACAAACGCAACTAAGGCAGTTTACTAACTTGAAGCACAAGTCAGGCCAATAAAAACATTACTAAACATTCAAATTCTTGTCTTCAAATTATTTTTGTTCACAACCATTAGATTTTGTTTTTGACCAATGACAAACAGGGTTTAAGTTAATGTCTTGGTATTTCCTAGCAATATAACCTTGTCTACATCTCTTAATTTCTCTGGGTTTTAATTTCTTCATCAGTAACAAGGACTAGTGGGGATATTGCGTATGTCGTATTCAGTACAACTGCACCTGACATCTGACCTACAGCGAGTCTTTTGTAAATACTAGCTTTGGGTTGCCTATTTTCTTCATGAGATCTGGCTCCAGGGATAAGATGGTATTTGGCTGTTGTACTGTAGTGCTATGTGGCAAAGCCAGGTTCTTCTATGTGCTAAACAAGTACTCCATCACCCAAGATACACACTCAGCCAAATGTAACTATCAAAAGTATTAGACTGACTTTAGTTTTATGTATGCATATCTGTGCATACACATGGGTGTGCAGGTGCCCTGGGGAGCCAGCAGAGGGACTTTTGAACTCTGCAATGAGGATGCAGGTAGGCAAACGGCAGCCTGTGAGAGCAGAGGGTGTCCTAACCAGTAGGCCATCTTCTCAAGACATTGTGTGTGTTGCTCCTTAACACTACTCTAAAGCCACCCCAGTTACGCTGATAGCACCAAGGCTATTTCCTATCACACACTGCATACATTGTTTATTTCACAGCATCCATCATGGGATGGGACATTTACCTGTTACCAACTTCAATTATTGGCCATTTCTCTCTCAGTCTAAGGACAACAACTTTTCAGTGTCTACTGGAAATACAAAATTAATGGCGTGTTCAAATTACAAGCACTTAGGCATAATTTAACTTGGGGAAAAGCCACAAAATGTATAAGTTGTCCTGTTTAACAGTACCATGACCACCAGTTTCAGGCTTTGCATTTTAAATCATTCCATGTGGCTTATTTTTATTTCTTCAGGAATGAAAATTAACTCGAGAATGTGCTGCCATTTCCTTTCCTATAACTTGTAGACTCTATTTTTTTCCAATCAAGAATTTGGAAAAGTATTTTCCACCTCAGTTCCTCTAAGGCTAAACACTGCATTCCCCTTTCATCTATGGAATATACCACCTTCCAAAACAAATGGGAAACCTGTCACTGGTTCATTTAGCAGCCCCAGTGCTGCATGGGCAGCTTAGTTGAGAGCCCAGCATTGGGTCACCGTCACTTCAGATACGTGCAGAGAGGGACAGCAATGGGCTCAACCTTGAAGTCAGATTTGAGAGTGCTGAAAGGTTCAAAAAGCCAGTCAGTGTCTGAGGACAGAGACACTTGCCCCTGGGTGCAGTGCATCAAAACTCACCTCTGCTTGTAAGAGGAAGACAAGCTGACCTATGCGTAAACCTACTGGGTTACCAACTGTGTCTAGTTATGGCCCAATGTCATCCAAGTTGTGATGTCAACGTTTAAAGACTCTGGCCTCTGGGTATCATGGAGTGCTCTGATCAGCTGCCCCGCTGGGTGGCACTCCAGACTGCCACTGACTTTTGCAGCTTTCACTCTTCCACTGTACCTGGTTCACAACGCTCCTTCTGGCGATGCTAATATTTGCCAAAACAAACAAATAAGTAGGGGGGTGGGATAGGGAGTGTATCTCCAAGGGACAATTCTTGACTAGCACACACTGGGTTCGGGGTTCAATCCCCGGCACCATACAAAGCCAAGCCAAGCCTGTTTTTAAAGTAAAAACAAGGCAAGGCATTATACTATTATATCACAGGTTTTTTGGAAAATGTGAAAATGAAGCCCCCTTGTGGCCAGAATTTTATGTGGCCTGTGTAAAAATCACTTAAACTCAAAGGCACTCTTAAGAATGAATTTCAGAGCAGAATACAAAGGAGTCATTAGGGATGGCCTAACTCTGAGTCTGGTTTTTCAAAACACAAATAAATGATCTCATTCACGGCACCAAACGCCCTTAGAGATGGACCTGCAAGCCCTGCGGTCTACGGACTTGTCTTGTTCCTTCAGGAGAAAGGCATCACTTGAAACCCTACCCCAGAGAAGGGAATGCTCAGACTCTGGCTCTGAATGCCCATCCAGAGTCCAGGATACCATCAGGAATTAACTCCCACTGCTCCCACGATCTTCTTCAAAGCAGACGAGGGTGGACATTCTTGCTATCTACAGGCCCTGGCAAGAACATGAGGAATAAGGCCATGTAAGGGCACGTGAAGGTTTTATAATAAAATGGGATTGCAGAGAACATGAAATCTGGGTCAGGGAGATGGTTCTGCAGGGAAAGGTACCTGCTGCCTAGTCTGAGGCCTGAGTGCGCCCCTGGGACCTACACAGTGGAAGGAGAAAACCAACTGCTTACAAGTTGTCCTCTGTCATCAATACTTGTGTTTGGGGTGTGAGTGTGAGTGTGTGTGTGTGTGTGTGCGCGCGTGCCCCACTACTCTATATCCCAAATAAATCAATGTGATTCAAAAAAACAAAACAAAACAAAGAAACAAGACATAAACCTGAAGGCTTTGTGGAAGTCATATTTTGCCTCTGTTCCAGATTCTGTCTCTGCCTAACTTTGTTGTTTGGGTAAGTCATATCTACTGTGCACACCCCAACATTAGCCTCTCCAGCCCAGGTCCATGCACACATTATAAAAGTAACCTACTTCTAAGCCCCACCCCAGCTCCTCACTTCATCTCTACCCTTGACTCCATTGGAAGCTCATACTTGTCCTACTTCCTCCAGGTCCATGGGTCCCTTCCTGAACTGTAGCTGTAAAGGAGGAAGGAGGAAATGCTTCACCACTGTGATCTCCAGCTCAAACCTTAACTCTGCTATGTCTCTGTCTGTCTGTCTATCTGTCTTGAAATCTTAGCCAAGAGTTTCCTGTGCTATAGATTCCAACTTTCAAATAAAAAATGATACCCTATAGGGTTTGTTGAAGGCTTGTGTTACATGCTGACCCCAATACCAGGCATAGAATATATACTTCAACAGTATTAGCTACCTTGTGACTAGAAGGTGGTCATTGTCTTCATCAACCAATTGCTCTGGAATAAGGAGAAGAAATGTCGCTGTCAGAAACAACCCCAACATTTGGGAGGAGCTCTTCACACATCTGCTCCTGGACAGCATGCTCCTGTAACTGTGACTCTTACTGCACACGCTGTCCACTTTCCCCTCAAAAACTGCTGACAGACCTGATAATCCTTTAATATTATTGGGAAGTGATTAGTGACACCCTGCAGTGTGGTCAACAGACTTGGTCATTCCATGCTAAGTTGCCATCATTGCCAGCCAGTCTAGTGGGAAAGGGAGAGATAGGGTGAAAACAAAGATAACTGGGGGCAGAAAATAATAGCATATCTTAGATCCCGTGAACTGCCTAAAGCAGACTTTCTAAGAAAAGAAATTCTTAGCCACAATTCCTGGTGGCTGCTTGGCTCTTTTTCTATTTGAAATTAAGTTGAGATTGATAATAGATATTATCATTGTGCTTCAAAAGTTTAATGCACAAGATTAAACCTTTAGGCAATTTTATTCTCTCTCTCTCTCTGTCTCTCTCTCTCCCTCTCTCTGTCTCTGTCTCTGTCTTTCTGTCTGTGTGTGTGTGTGTGTGTGTGTGTATGTGTGTCCCCTCAACTCTACACCCTTTACTTGGAATGTTTAAATTCTTGTCATTTGTTATGTTTCTTCCTTCGTGTCCATGACTTTGGATGACCACCACTGTCTTAGTCAGGGTTTCTATTCCTGCACAAACATCATGACCAAGAAGCAAGTTGGGGAGGAAAGGGTTTATTGAGCTTACACTTCCACACTGCTGTTCATCACTAAAGGAAGTCAGGACTGGAACTCAAGCAGATCAGGAAGCAGGAGCTGAGGCAGAGGCTATGGAGGGATGTTTCTTACTGGCTTGCTGCCCCTGGCTTGCCTAGCCTGCTCTCTTATAGAACCCAAGACTACCAGCCCAGGGATGGCACCACCCACAAGGGGCCCTCCCCACCTGATCACTAATTAAGAAGATACCCCACAGCTGGATCTTATGGAGGCATTTCCCCAACTGAAGCTCCTTTCTCTGTGATAACTCCAGCCTGTGTCAAGTTGACACAAAGAACCAGCCAGGACAACTGCAGTCCATAAAGTGAGATGGCGGGATCTGAAAGCAGGTAGCTACTGCTCACCATCCTGCCTACGTTCTGGCTGGGAAGGGCCAGCCTAAGTCTTCGGCAATGAGCAGGTGGGGCTGATTTGTCTGGCAGAGCTAGAACATTGAACAGTCATCAGGAGACCTCAAAGCTGAGGACAAGCAGGCTTCCCTGCCTGGAAGACAGACGGCTCTGAATGTAGTAAAGCACTCCCGCAGTATTTGGTGTGGAGTGCGCAGTTACTATAGGAGGTAGCGACTTCACCATAACCCTATGGTATCCATTTCTGAGAGTTCAGGATTTATCCTTTCAACAGAGTAACTCCTAGAACTTGACTCAACTCATAAAAGGTCACGTTTCTGGGGGGACAGTGGCTCAGTCAGTGAAATGCATGCCGTACAAGCTTGAGGACCTAAACCATCTCCAACACCCACGGACAAAGTCAAGTTTGCCTGGCATGTGCCTGTAGTCCCAGCATTGGAGGGGGAAGATGAAAGAATTCCTAGTGCTTATAGGCTCCCTAGACTGGCCAGGGAGCCAGGCTAGACCAAGTGTGAGTTTCAGGCCAGTGAAAGACTGCCTTAAAAAAAAGAGGTGGAGATGTGGATGACGAATACCCAATGCTGACCTACTTTCTATTTACAGGTGCACACCCTCACAAATGCACATATAAATGTATACAGACAGACAGGCCAGATGTTTCCAGAAACAGAAAAAGTAATGGAGGGGACATTTTCCATCTATATAAAAACATCTAGCTTTGTTAGTTTCATCACGTGCAATACCTTTCAACTACCCAAAGTAATTAATACATTTTATACACTAACCGTGTGTGTGTGTGTGTGTGTGTGTGTGTGTGTGTGTGTTAGACATAAGATAATTTGGTATTACATATTCTATTTCATTTAACATGTTTTTAAAATATTGGCTCAGTACCATAGGACCTGTAACCTCCAGATCATTCCCACTACGAGTAGCAGGTGTGGACTCTGAGCTCAGACTACCCAGGCTCAAATCCTACTTTTGCTGACTTTGTCACTTGTCAAGTGCCTTAAATTTTCCTTGCCTCAAATCTTTATTGCAACCCTCCTTTGATTACAAGAATTATAGAAAGAATTAAATGAGAAATCATTTCATCCACTAAGTGACACATTTATAGCTGAGCCTGACATGAGGGGATGGAGGGGCGTGGCTCAAAACTACTGGCTGCTGCCCAGTAGTATCTCTGGAAACCTAAAGAACAAATCTGCATCATGCTGAGGGATCCTTATGCTCAGAAATCAACTCTCAACACGGAGATAATAGTTATCATTCTTTTTCTCCCACCCATCAATCTGGGGTTTTCATGCCAGGCTCCCTTCAGATTGATTATATTTGTTCTGGAATACTCCTTGGCCAGGAAGCCCTTCCCCCTGGTTTGCATACTGATGGGTCATCCAAGCACACAGCCCCTATCTTTGCTCATAAGAGTTCACAGGAATGAACAGCAGATTCTTCTCCTTAATGAGGTCTACTCGTAAACCTGGGCCTTGGATGGTACCCAGGACTGTTAACCAGTTTACTACACTGTCTCAAAATATTCCCCAAATGATAACTGGGGCTCACCATGTCTAAACTGTTGGTGCCATATGGTCTGTAACGGACTCCTGCTTTTCTTCTGGGAGTCTGGGATTTGTGTTCTTACCAGGCTTGTCTACCTGACCAGCCCCTGAACATATCTTGGCCACTCAGCAACTAATGAGTTCCGTGACAGAAGCTGCTTTGCATGTGTTGTCACAACTCACGGGGCCAGCTGACTCTGTTGACTTCACTGGGAAAGCACTTCGAGAGCTGACCCAGTTTCCACTGGGCTCCACCCGAGTGCTGCTTCTCTTTGCTGGATTATTTGTTTCCCCCAAAGAAATCTTAGCTAAGGTATTCCAATCCCACCTAGGAGGGGCCTTGGTTCCCCTAACACACATGCCTCCATGAAAAACTTCTGCCCGTAGAGAGAGCTTCCCTCTCTGCAATGTCCTTGTCCTCTGACCAGAGTCACACTGAATGGTAGAAAGGGCATCTGACTGGTGGAGAGAGACTTGGCTTCAAGGTCACTCTTCCTTTCAGACTACACTGTGCTAGTGTTCCCAGCAGCTCCTTCAGAGGGCCATGAAGACAGTAACAGTCACAGGAGGGACCAGGACTCAGGGAACACACAGCAAATGTAAACTTTCATAGCAGTATTTAACCACCATTGTCAGCCATAACTTTTTCTTCTTTTTTTTTTTTGTTGTTTTTTTTATTTTATTTTACTTTTTGGATTTGGTTTTTTCGATAGACAAGGTTTCTCTGTATAGCCCTGGCTGTCCTGGAACTCACTCTGTAGACCAGGCTGGCCTTGAACTCAGAAATTCACCTGCCTCTGCTTCCTAAAGTGCTGGGATTACAGGCGTGTGCCACCACCGCCTGGCTCATAACTTCTTTCAGTAGCTAACAGATATCTTCTCAGATGACTCTACAAAGCAACCTCTGTGGGAACTGCTACAGAAGAGCCTGTGTGGAGGAGAGGGAGAAATGTAACCGAACATGGGATGTCTAGAAGCTTGGTCAGCCAATACAGCATTCCAGGAGAGCTGGGTAAAGACTGCAAAGAAAACTCAAACTAACAAGTTCCAAAGGCAGAAGCACTTTCCTCATGAAATTCATAGGTGAATACCTCACCAAGCTCTATGATAAACAAAGCCCTAAAATGCCTATTCCATGATCCCACTGCCCCCAAACAAATAATGGCAAATGTTAAAACTCCTGTTAACAATGCAAGGCTGGCTGCCTAGGCTGGCCCATGGTGGGTCCCTGGGCTGCCTGCACGGCGGATTAATTGGTCCTGCAATGCTTCATAAACTGAGGCCACGGTTTACTGCTTCCTATTTCACGGTTATTCCTTTCTTCCTGTTCTTCTCTGTCACCTATCTGGCCACTGTCAACGAAAGCCCTTTCCCATTTGCTTCAATGGTCGTTCATAAGTGGTGATATGCTATGGCATTTCATGGCATGCTGGGCTAGAAACTTACTGCTTAAAAAATAAGCTAAAGTACTTGGCTAGTATGAGCGAGGCCCTGGGAACCCCAACACCATTTAGACACCAAAGAGCAACACTCTTTAAATTAAAAATAGTGATTATCTAAAACTCCTCCCCCAAAAAAGCACACTAAAGAAAGTGTGGAGATTCTTAGGGCGGAAGCCAACAGAACTCTCAGCAAACCCCCTAACCAGGACCCTCGTTTTCCCCTGAGTATTCATTTCCTAACCAAGACATGGAGACTACTTTTTAAAATGAGAAACTGCATTAAAGCTGTACATAGTATTATATGTCAAAGCATGTATAAACACAAGTCATATGTATACTGCTAAATATGTGATCCATGAATACAGTTTGGGTTTTTACTTTAAAATTGAATATGCTTCTAAATTACATACATTTGTAAGATACAATGTAATGATCATCAGAATAACCAATATTTCCATCTTCCTAAACATTTGTCATATTTATCATTTTGTTGGCAACCTTTAAACTCCTCCTTCTTTATACGAATATTTATTATTCATATAAAGTTATTCGTATTCAGTTAATCTGTTAGTTGTCAGAACTAACAAAGATGGAGTCAAGACCTGTTCTTAAATTAACCACATGGACAGTCAGAGACCTTTATCCAGAATTCCCTATTCTTTAGCTGTGAATGTAATGAGCTTTGGAAACAGAGGGATAGAAGACCAGTGATGAAGGACTCTGAAAGCTAGTCTAGGTTCACACTAGAACGAATGAAAGGCAGAACAAAGGAAAAGGAAGAAAAAGTATTTAAACAGTGGAACCTAACTGTAGTTTGTTAAAACACTCTGCCTTACAAGAGGTTAAAATGGTTTGTATGGGACCCTGAGTTAGTTCTCTAGAGAGTACATGGTTATAAAACAAGAGCTTTCCCTATTCTAGCATCTCTTGTCTTGTCATGGGCCCTCTTCTTTCAAGGGCTCCTTGATGCCTCTGACATGAGGCTTTCACTGGATCTAGGATACAAAATTGTAGGTTATATAAACCGATTTTCCTTCCAAATCGCCTCAGTTATTTCATGATAGCAATAGACACAGCCCAGCCTCGGGCTTGTGAATGAGGAGAGTGGAACTGTTTCTGAATGGATAAAATTTGGCTTCCATGGTATTCAAAGCTAGCATTCCCTGCTTAGACCAATTACAGATGCTCATCTTTAAGGACCACCTTGTACTGTACTATTTTTATTAATTCTTTGAGAATTTCATATTTAGCACCTTCCAGTTCTTCCCCTTATCACACTCCCATTCCTTCCCATCCAACTTTGAGAAAGCTACTGCTGCTTTTTCTTGTTCTTGTTCCTCCTCCTCCTCCTCCTGGTCCTCCTCCTGGTCTTCCTCCTGGTCCTCCTCCTCCTCCTCCTCCTCTTCCTCCTCCTCCTCTTCTTTTCTTCTCTTTTTTTCCCATTGAGTACAATTTTCATTGTCCAGCTAGTCTTGTGACAAAGCCTTCCCTAGGGTATGGTTAGCCTATCAGGGGCACATCATTAAAGAAAGCTAACTCTCCTCCCAATAGCTATCGAATGTCGATCGTTCTTCAGATAATCATGGGATTACAAGTCTGCCTTCCCTATGTATATTGGGAGTTCGTCTGGATGGAGCTTTCAAACATCTTGTGCAAGCTATCACAATTGCTGATATCATATGTGCCTCTAGCCCGTCGTATCTGGAAAATACTGTTTGCTTCATGTTATCCATCACCCCTGGCTCTTACAATCTTCCTGACCCCTCTTCCAAAAGGATCTCTGAGCCTTGAGAGAATAGTATATTGAGTTTTGAATGAAAATGACCCCCATAGGTTTATAGAGAGTGGCATTATTAGGAGGTGTGACCTTGTTGGAGTAGGGAAGGGGTGTCTTTGTTGGAGGCACTTGTCACTGGGGGTAGGCTGTAGGGTTTCAGAATCTCAAGCCGTGCCCAGTGGTTTATTCTCTCTTCCTGCTGCCTTCATATCAAGATGTAGAGCTCATCCTGATTGCTGAAGCTGAACTCAGCTCTTTCTCTAGCACCATGTGTACCTGCATACTATCACGTTTCCAGTCATGATGATAATGGACTTAATCTCTGAAACTGTAAGCCATCTTCAATTAAATGTTTTCTTTTCTAATAGTTACTGTGGTCATGGTATCTCTTCACAACAATAAAACCCTAATTAAGACAGAAGTTGGCACCAGAGATTTTGGTATTGCTATAATAAGCCCGATCATGCTTTTGTTTGTAGGAAAGTGGACTTTGGGACTTTGTATTTGAAAAGCAGTTGAAAGCTTTAATTGGGATTAATGAGCCATTCTAAGAACATGGAAGACAGTGGTGTTGTGGGTGATTTGAACTGTGAGTCTGGCACAAGAGGTTTCTGAGGAAAAGAATATTAGTATGTGGCTTAGAGACTATTCTTGTGATATTTTGGCAAATAATAATAATAATAAATAAATAAATAAATAAATAATAAGTCTGCTTGAAGCTAATTTGAAGAGTATTAGATTATTTGTGTTGGCAGAGAAGTAGCCTGGTATTGACTTTGTTGTATGGTTATTGGTGTTCATGCTAATAAACATCTATGCTGAAAAGGAACATGCTAAGCAAGGAAACATACAGTGCACACTCCAAGGGGAAAAGGGACACTAGGAAGTGGAATGAAACTAAATGCTGTGTTCAAGGAGATAAACAGAATAAAGAAGAGTATGATGTTAAATGGAATAAATGGAGTGGTGACCTCAGGGCAAGGCCCAGTTAAGCTTCCAGTCTGTGAAAAGGAATTAGAGAATAGCTTCTGGTCTGGTGTGCTAGCACACACCCTTAACTCCAGCACTGGGGAAGCAGAGGCAGGTGGATTTTAGAGAGTTCCAGGACCGCCAGGTTTGGGTAGTTAAGGATACTAATGAAAACAGAAAGATGGTGGGCGTGTAATTAAGTTACAGAACAAGCAAGCAGCAGAACTTGGAAGCTTCAACCACATGCTTCTGGCTTTAGAGTCAAGGATAGAAGAAAGGTATAGCGAGAATTTTGATTTCTTAGAAAAAAACACACAGAAATATTATGGGAATATGTTTTCATTTTAATCCCAGGTGTGGGGATATGGGGCTGCTTCACAGCAGGTGACTGTGATTTGCCTCATGCTTTAGTAGGGAGCTAGCTCTTCCAGCTGCAGACAGTTTCTGTGATTGTGTGACATTTGGAATTCTGGGGGAATTCTATTTTCAAAGGATATATAAATGCTAAATCCCCAATACAAGGGGCCAGTTGGCTGGTTGGTGGTTGGATGCTGTTGGATGCAGTTTGTCATGAAGTTGTGTGCAAAAACAGGAAGAAATTAGAAATGCTAATGGGAAGATCAAACTTGCTCCAAAGAACTGGACACCCCTAATCAGCAGAAAGTAGTCTACTTGTATTCTTACCCTCTCTTCCCTCTTATCCCTTTTTCCGCTCCTACCTAGTGTTAGGGGGTTGAAAGGGAATAAGAAGAGGGGTGGAGAAGGGTAGAAGGAAAAAAGAACCTGTTGGGATTGGCTCTAATGCTATTCGTGTTAATTTGGCCCCTCAAATCACACAGCAACTTGCACGTCTATGCTGAGAGTCCCTGTCACCAGTTGGCTCTGATTGGGAAATAAAGTTCCTAGTGCCCAATGGCTGGGCAAAGAGACAGAGGTGGGACTTTTAGGAGTCCAGGCAAAAAACAGAAGAGAAGAAGAAAGGATTTGAATGTAGGTACAAAGGAAAAGCAGCTCCAGCAGGGCTGCCCAGCAGAGCCAGGGCAGCAAAGATGAAGTATAACTCAAGAATATCTGAGGAGAGTGTGTTAGCCACAGGGAGGTTTGGAAGTGCCCAACCATTGAGCTGCTTAGGTCATATTTAAAAAATAAGCCTGTGTGTGTGTGTGTGTGTGTGTGTGTGTGTGTGTGTGTGTGTCTTTCATTCATGAATCCAAAATATTTGGGTAGGTACAGAGTAGGTACACACACCCGCTGGGAGTTTAGAGCAAGCATATTAACAATTTGCTGCATCAGGAACCCACAAAGTGACCAAAAGTCTGGTTACTGAAGAGGGTTATGGAAGCTTCCTTCACGAATAAGAAAAGCTATGAGGACAGGTATGTGTCAGGGGTGTCTCTGCATGGTGGTGTAGAGAGGCCCCTGTGTGAAGCTATGAGGGTGAAGCCTGTATTGCCTTGGAGATGCCAGAGGTGTGTGATAGCTGCCAAGGAAAGCTACTAACAGAAAGTGGAACCAGCCCAAGAGAAACAAGTGTTGCAGTTAACAAAGCTGAAAGTTGTTGAAGATCTGAAGACACTACACTTGGACATGGAGATGCAGACTTTGTATTTGCCCAGCTGGTTTTCGGTTCTGTTGTGCTCCAGTATGCTCCCTTTCACCCATTTTTGAATGGTTATTTATATCCTGTGATACTGATGTATGTAATCTGCTTTTCTCATTTAGATTTTTCAGAGAATTACAGTTAAGAGATTACATGAGTCTCAGAAGAGACTTTGAATTTTGGCACAAGTTTGATACTACTATAGACTATGAGGACTTTTAGAAGTTGGGGGAAAATGTGTTTTGCATTATGATATGGCTACAAGACCACGGGGGCCAGAAAGTAGAATATGGTAATTTGAATAAAAATGCACCCAAAAGGTTCAAAGGGAGTGCCAGTATTGGGAGATAGCCTTGTTGGAGTAGGTTTGGCTTTGTTGGAGAAAATGCATTACTGGGGGAAAACTTTGAGATGTCAAAACCTCAAGCCAGGTCTAATGGATCAGTCACTTCCTGCTGCCTTCAGATCAAGATGTAAAACTCTTGGCTCCATCTCCAGCCCATGTCTGCCTCCAGTCCACCAATAATGGACAAAATCTCTAGATTGTAAGCCATCCCCAATTAAATTTTTCTTTAAAAGAGCTGCCATGGTCATGGTGTCTGTTCACAGCCATTCATACAACTAAGACACGGGGTCACACATCCAACAGTGGAGTCAGGACTCTAATCAAACATGCCTTCTGCAAACCTTATTCTCTTAACCACTGTGTTACCAGCCTAGGGAGATCTGGCCATGTGCAGACACCTCCCTAACCTAGCACAAAAAGACCATGTCTCAGCAAGAACATTGTGAGTGACACCAGCTCAAGAAATGCAGAAAACCAAGGCCAATAAGATGGCTCAGCATTTGCCACTAAGCCTAAGGACTTGAACTATCGTCCTGAAACTTACCTGATGAAAGGAGGGAACTAGCTTCCTCAAGTTGTCCTCTAACCTCCACAAATGTGCCATACTGTGCATATATATGTAAACAACACACACACCAGTCACATAAAGTAAAAGGAAATACAGAAAGCATTGCCTCCCAACAGTATCCAAGAGGATATTGACGAGTATAGCTAATCTTTGCTGTAGAAGAGACACACTACCGTAAGTACATGACCATACATATGCCTTCCTGTTTTACAATAGCAATGATATAAATAAGGACCCATTTGTGTGCCCTTACGTTCTTAAATCAAATCAAAACCATGCAGCACTCACCTGGAGGATTTTATTGGCTGTTACTACTGGAGCCTCATCATTTACAGACTCAACAGTCACAAATAGAGTGTGAGGCAGACTCTGTTTCCCAAGCTCAGGGCTGTTTGCCAAGACGGTGAGACTGTCGAGAAAATCCTCACTGCCGTTATGAACATAGTAAATCAACTCCTGCTCCACCTGAAACCAAAACCAACAAAAGCACCAACCAGCTGAAACTCAAACCCAAACTGTGAAGGTACTGCTAAAAAGAGAAGGCTCAGATTAAGAATCTCTAAAGAACAGAATCATGTCTTCATCCCATGAAGTCTGAGTGAGCGTCAGAGAGGAACTGTGCTAGACAGCATCACACTTCATCCTAGAATAAGTGAGATACCACTTCACCCTGAATAGGTTTAAGGGGAAAATGCAATGTGATGTAGTAACAAGAATGCTGGACTGGTAGCAGAATTCTTGAGTTTAAATCCCACTTCTAACAATAACTTGTACTGAGTATGCATGACCCAGGCCTCCTACTAATGGGTCAGCACAATAAAGTTCAAGTTCTACCTGCTTATTTAAAGTCACTAAGTTATGGTGGTCTTGATTGCTTTATTTGACAGTTTAAATTGTTAGATTTGGGCTCCTCTGAGGTTTCACTTTTCTTCCTTGGAAACATAGATCTTGGCAACTATTAAGTTCACCTAAACATACTTTTTTTAAAGACTGTTGTGTTTTCCCCAAATCTCTTTTCTTTCTTTTTTTTTTCTTAAGATTTATTTATTTATTATGAGTACACTGTAGCTGGCTTCAGACACACCAGAAGAGGGCATCAAATCTCATTACAGATGGTTGTGAGCTACCATGTGGTGGCTGGGATTTGAACTCAGGACCTCTGGAAGAGCAGTCAGTGCTTTTAACTGCTGAGCCATCTCTCCAGCCTGTAAACAAATTTTTGAACTAAGAAGGCACTGTTTCCTTAATTGTTCTCTGTATCTGAGGTCATGTGAGATTGTGAGTTTTAATTAACTTGACACAGCCTAGATTTACCTTGAAAAAAAAGAGACCCGCTGAAGGGCTTGTCTCTATTGGCTTGGCCTTTGGGCATGTCTCTGAGGAGTCTCAATTAAGTTCACTGATGTAGGAAGACCCAACCCACTGTAGGCAGCACCATTCCCTAGACAAGGCTTCCTGGACATTGAGAAACAGAGCTAAACATAGGCAAGTAAGCAAGCAACACGCATGTATTTCTTTCTTTCTGCTGTGATTCTCCTGCTATGATGAACTATTACCTGGAATTGTAAACTGAAATAAATGCCTTTCTCTCTAAATCACTTTTTGTTGGGGTATAAAATCATAGCAACAGAAATGTAACTAGGATAGTCTGCTACCTCCAAATCTTGAGTCCTCACCTTCATAATAAATCATGTGTCTCTAATGCTAACATACATCTCCTATGAACAGAATGCATTACAATCAAATTATTCTACCATAGAAGAACTCTTTCATGGTAATAAATCAAATGTAAATATTTGCTTTTACCCGGGTTAGATTCATCTATTTAATTTCAATTCTGAAATAGCCCCTGGACGGCTTAGTCATTCCTCTTTGATTCGTAGAAACTAAAATTCTGATCAAATCCCTTTCCTCCTGGCTGCACTAGAAACCCTGGTGCATACAGTTCAGACTTCAATGAGTCTGTGATCCAAACACAATGGTGAGAACTCCCAACACCCCAAAGGAGTTGCTGGAATTTAGAACAAGTCTCTGGGGCTGTGTTTGTTTTGACAAAATTTAGCCAAAATTTTTAGCAGTTCAGTTTTGCCCATTCCTGTGGTGCACTTCCTTTAAGCAAAGTCTTTTGATCTTACAGGAGTGTTTCTGACAAGGGTTGAAAAGTTCAGTTAAGGCCTCCAGGGAAAATCATAGCCACTCATATACAGGTGCTAGGAGAGTTTCTTTGGACTTCTATGGGTAGAAGATTCCAGATAACAGGCCTAACCTCACATTCCTGGAATATGCTGTGCTAAGCTACTTGTGAACAAACAAGGAGAGGGACTGACCACAGATGAGAGACCTCAGAAGGGAGAGCACTTTAGGGACGGGGACAATGCTCACTTCTAGGACACTTCTTGGAGAAATGCATCCCTTCTGCCAAAATCACACACCCTGTAATGAGGAATTTGTTCCAAAATCACATACCAGCATGATATTGGCAGAAAGCTGGGAGTGTGTTTATCTTTACCTTTCAAAAGTCAGTAAAATATCTGCTTTTCTTGTTTATTTATTTATTTTTCTATAATGCTAATCTTCAGTCAACACGTTATGAAAATCACATTTCTTGTCTCTCTGCCTCCCTCTTTCCCCCACCTGGAAAGAAAACTCCACACAGATGGGGGAATGATCTGATTAGTTCACCACTTTGTCTCCATCACCTAGGTCTAGAAGCTCTGACACAAGATACTCACAAGCTTATTATTTAACAAATGAACCCAGGGACTTTCACTAAGACACTGAAGGCTACACACACATGGGATTTGTGTCACTTTAAGTGAAAATGGCAATATCTCAAAACCTAGAGACTACAGATACTATATGTAAAGAGAAAGTATGAGGAACCACTTGGCAAACAGGTTCATGTGACCTTGCCACATGTCTATAAACAGGCTCAATAGCGCAGATGCCCCAGACACAGAGTTCGACCAACAATCTTAGGAACCCGGTCAGTCACTGACTTGACTGAGTCAGGACTCAGTACATGGTATAAAGGGTATTTGATTGAACTTACCACAAAGCAGAAGAAGGTTGCCAACACTGGGCTTTCCAGCCTTTGAGATGGAAGCCACGACTAGCCAAAGCATAAGACCAAAGCGAAGAACCATTCACAATGTGGGTGAACCGTCTTCCCTGGGACACGGGGAGGGGCTGCTTGCTGCTTTCCCTCCCTCTGCATCCTGTCCCTTCATGGCTTCCTAACGACACCTATCTAGTCTCCTTGACAACTGATGTAGACAGAGGTAGGAACCCTCCAAACGTAGCCCCAAACAACCTCTGCCCTCCTCAGCCTGTGGAGAGAGTATTCCTCAGCTACCTACATAGCTCCCACCTCTCAGGCCTCTACATTCTTGGCTAAGCTGCTCCTTTGACTCGCACTGCCTTTTTCTGATTCCTAATCTGTTTCTCCCACACTCTTTATCTAACTCATCAAAGTCTAGATTAAACATTGTCCCTTTGCAATGAGTTACTTATGATCTCCCTGATCTCCAATTAGAATTGGATTTGTCAATTCTGCACTCCTACAACACTGCTGTGAAATACAACGTGAGAGACAAGAAGAGAGCATCCTCATTAAAGATGAAGTGTCTAGCTCCTCCATAGCACTTCTTGAGGCAAAGAAATGTTTGTTACCATGGTAACACACAGTAACTCAAATGGAGCAAGCCTTTAGAAACTGGATTTGAATCCATTAAGAATCCCATGACTTGGATTTTCAAATTTCTATTTAATTTTACATTTGGGTGTTTTGCCTATACGTATGTCTGTGTACCATTTGCAAGTCTGGTAGCCGTGTCAGATCCTTTAATTAGAAATGTAGATGATTGTGAGCCACCATGTGGATGTTGGGAACTGAACCTGGGTCCTGTGGAAGAGAAATCAGTGCTCTTAACTGCTGAGCCGACTCTTCAATCCCCAACTTGGAATTCTTAAAAGCAAAATGAAGCAACACAAATGTGTTTTTAGCAGTAGAGGCGAAGCCAGGCAAAGATGGTGGGAGGTTGTTTTTGGTTTCCAACCCAAAGAGTCTATATCTCTTTGGTCTGCAGAGGGAATCTGCATGCCAATTTTCAAAGTTAAAAGGGTGGGGGGCAACATTCATTTATTCATGATAAGAAAGCAAAGTCTAACAATAAGACCAAGCAAAGAACCAGATAGCAACCATGAGTTGACTTTGGTTATTTCATCCAGTCTCATCTGGATGCTAGAGGACTAGGTGTATCCAGCTTGCAGATAACCGGGACTGAGCCACCCTGGACACCCGGAGCACATGCTTAGCATATAGTGTCTTCTCTGTAAAACACCTGGTGACTGGATGAATGGAAACATGAATGAAAATGTTCGCTACAAGATGAGTCAGCCTAGTGTTCCTGGGGTCAATTAGAGGGACTGGCACTCACAGAGAGGTGGGCCGTCAGGAAGCACAGTCAATGCAAGGTGTACAGGCAAGTCAGAAAAGCAGGAGAATGCGACAAAATAGACAAAGTTCAAGGGTATCTGATTGCTCCTCTTTCAAATAGTTAAAGGGTCTATGAGGGGAGGGATGGTTTTCTCTGAGAATAATGCCTCGCACTGCATTCTCAAGAGAGCCAGGATCTAGAAAGTTCTAAATTCAGTTCAGTGAAAAGAAATGCTGAAGTGCTTTTAACTACAGTTTCCTCTCAAGAAGCCGTAAGTATTCCATCACTGAAGACATTTAGACAGTGTTAACCCGGTCTCTACAGGGATGCAGCAGATACTAGCATCTTGTGGGGAGCTGGACTCTAAAATCCCATCACCAACAAAGCCCGTGAGTCTAAATGATAAAGAGCCAATTCTAGCCAGCCCCACCTCTGGCACAACATACTCAAACATAGTAACTGAGATTTATTACCTCTTTCCTGGAAAATTTCATTAGTTTTACTCTTGGAAACTTGGAACTTTCAATATATCCATGCTTTGGTTGTTCGAGGAGAACAAATTCACAGTCAAGACTCTCAAAATACTTGCTTGGAATTTGGAGGTGGCCTCGCAGAAGTGCTTTGGAGGCCCCTTCTTGAACTGTGAGATTCTGCACCTCTAGAGGTATCCACTTAGGGGTGATATTCAAAAGCATCTCCACTCTCCGTACAACCTGGGAGTCCTCTGTCACATCGAGGGTGAACTGATCCTTTTGATGGCCAGGAGCTGACTGGACATAGACGACATTGCCATCATCAATATCCTGCTGGGAGAAGCTCAGAGCGGACTTGGCATCTGCATCCACGCTGCCGTCTTCTGCTCTGGATTTTTGGAGGTATCCATGGACCGGTGGAGCTCTGACTATGAACACTGCCTCTGAGGGAATATCTTCTTCATTCCCAGCCTAGTGTTCACAAACACAACACACAGACACAAGAAAAAAGCATATGAAGAACAACTGTAAGAGTGTAAGCCATTGATGAACCACATGACTTCACTTAACACCGACAAGTGGCTTAAGTTACAAGCTGGGTTGTTATGCAGTTTAAGGTCAGGTCTGATCTGGGGTCCATGTCAATATTTGGAATATCAGCCCTGGTCACAAAAATAAATAAATAAATATTTAAAAATTAATAGTCAACAGCACTTCAGTAGCTATGAAGTTCCTGTATGCATCACTTAAAAACCCTAAAATGTCTAAAAATTTAGGTAAAAAAAATTTAAATGATAAAAGAAGAGGGCTGGAGGCTTGCCAAGCATCTAGTGTTTGCAGGGCCATGAATTTGATCCTTAGCACCATCGTGGCAGGATTATAAAGAATCAAAGGTGGCAGAAGAAAGAACAGTTGACTCAGCAACATCTCACAACTGTAGAGGAAAGGGCTCTTTCCTTTTTTAGTTCTATCCTCACTAGCTCAGCACTTCCTATGCATTTCCATTGTATTGATTCAGGATTTAAACCATCTCTAAACCCTAGTTGCAACTCATTTCATCACAAGGGTGAACACGCCCCCTTGTGGTGAAATGCATTAATCCTGTAACTTGGAAAAGAATTGTGAACATCTGGTGCCTTCTGTTCCCTTAGTGAGGACTTGCCATTCACCTAACTGATGCTAGCTCAGACTCATCTCTGATAATGACTGGTTGCACTTGGAAGTCAAGTCCCTAAGGCAAAGTCAGAACAGCCTGCATGGGTCAGTAGCCGTCAAAAAGTACAGTGTGCCCATCCTATACCGTACAGCAAATTCCCCTAAGAACCGACAGCCCTGTCAGGCTGATGTACAGGACTGTGCTCACTAGAAGTTTCAAGGCAGAAGAAGACTGAGGGAAATGCATGACTCTGCTCTCACCCTGGCACTACTCCACTGGTCAGGATCAGTTTCTGTCAAGGCCACATCCAGAAGTCAAGAGAGAGACTATGCAATGCTGTCCTCCACTGTCCATGTCTGCCACTACTTCCTCCCTTCACAGATCAACCCATGTCAAATAAGATGTTGCTAGTTCTGCTGTAAGCAACAAATTAAAATAAAGGGTTCTTAATTTATCATAATATGCACTTCCTTCCCTTGATCCTACTTCTTACCACACTACACATGGGCACACACGTGACTGTGTGCCCTTTAAAATAAGGCTGAACATTGTGCAGATTTTATATCCAAATGTTAGAAAACGGGTAGAATCAAACTGAAAACCTCCTAACTTTTCACCTCAGTGGCACATAAATATGTACTTAAGTGTGTGCACATACACATTCATTAGAACTATACCCAGTACCATGACACACAGTGAGAAAAAACAGACAGATATAGACAGAAAGGTGGGGGGGGAAGAGAGAGAGAGAGAGAGAGAGAGAGAGAGAGAGAGAGAGAGAGAGAGAGGAATCAGAGAGACCAAGAGGGTGCTCTCAGAAGCAAACAGATGGATGACAAGCCCCTTCCAGTCTAACCCAGTGAGAATGCTCACTGCTTGGGATATCACCTACCTGGAGCTGTTCTCTCCTCAGTTTTACTGCTTTTCCTTCTTCAACTACAAGGCTCCTGCTGTGCAGAGTCGAAGTATAATTTTGGCGACCCTCCAAGGACACTTGGACACAGATGCTTACGTCTAGGTAGGCATCTTTAACTTTCACTGTCAGGTTAAAGCTATCGAGGTTGCCATCACCGGCGTGCCTATAAATCACATGACCCTGCTTTAGGTCATGCTGGGAAAATGAGTGAAAGGCAGAATTGTTGACCAGGAGTCTGCCGTGTTTCGGGGGCTGCACGATGTGGAATTCAAACTCATGGTCTGTTCTGACATCCTGGTTTGTGGTGACACTCAGGTTGGCTGTTGTTAGGAAGCTGTCCCTCCCTCTGTGCACAAGCAGCCCTGTGTTGTTGACAATGTGGACATAGGCCTCTGACACACTGACCTCGAAAAGGGATGATGTGTAATGGACACCATCTGTCACAAACAGCAGAAACCGAGCAGAGTCTGGACCGTGGTGCCTGAAAAGCACACGTCCTTCCTGTAGGTCCTCTTGCCTGAACTGGTAGAGCTTCTGAGTCAGGTCACTGGCTCTCACCAAATCACCATTTGGTATGCCATGCCGAGTATAGAGCAACTGGCCATCATCAAAATCTATGTCGGGATCGTGGTAACAGAGGTCTGCTAGTGTCAGTAAGCGCTGGCTGTTCCGCACGACATGAAAGATCTTATCTACCACACGCACTGGCTTCTCATCGTTCTTCAGCTCAACAGTAATGCTGACTTTGATTTCTGTAGACATGTGCTCAGAGTCAAGACTTCTGATTCCTCCCTGTTGGCCCAGACCTATGGCAGAAGCCAGAAGGAAGAACTCATCCCAGCGGGTCTCAGAGTCATCATGAGCATAGACCAGCCTCTCGCTCAGTATGTCTTCATCTGTGAATCCAGTGGCCCTATTGTCATTTCCCAGAGAAGCAGAAGAGCTGACCAATTTCAATTCCCCATGCTGAGGACTCTTGGTGACTTTATATTGGAAGACATTATCGTCCAATGTTTGAACAAATAATTCTGATTTTGTAATTATTGTCCACTCTCCCTCTTTTACATACAGCCCGGTGTTTGTTATAGTGGTATGTGTCTTATCTGCTTTAAGGTTTATCCTAAAGTTATGATCTTTGGATTCTACGTGTTTTACAACAATTGAGAAACTAAAAGAATCCCATGACTCTTCCCTGGGCCTCCCCTGAGGTTCATAGATTACCTTAGCGTCTGTAATATTTTTTTGACTGAACATTGAACCGGTTTTAAGAACTTTATCGCCGAGTAACAGTTTTCCTTTACTAGGTGGAATTAGTAGCTTGAAATAGAGTTCCCTCGCAGCTACTTCCACACTCCCTGTTGCAGCCTGCAGATGACCAGAATCCAATACTTTCCTGTTTGCATTGCTAATCTCTAGAGGAATATTTTTCAGAAGTGTCAATTTCAGCCACTGCACAGTCACAGGGAACAGGAGCTCTTTGCTTACTCTTCCCTCTATGTTAACTTTAAATGTAAAGTTATCTGTAACGTTTTCCTGCTGCAATCCCTTGAACGAACTGTAGTATCGGATCTGACCCCGGTTGACAGAATGCTGAGAAAAGGTCCTAACTGCTTTCCATTCTCCGTTGGGCCCCCGATGCTGAATTTGGCCAAACTGAGGTGGGTGTGTGATGTCATAGAGAGTGTCCAGCTCATGCTGTCCACCATTTACCTTCACGGACAAGTTGCTCTGCGTGATGAGAACGGTACCACCTTGTGGTGCCACCACGCCGGTCCTATCAGCCACTTCAAAGTCCCAGGGGACAGCCATGACCCGCAATACCACAGTATTGCTAACCAGCTCACCGTCAGTTGCTCTCAGAACAATCCGAGAGTTTCGATGACCCTTGTGCACATAGAAAATGTTGCCACCTTGTAAATCCATGTCTGTAAAACCGCGGATGGCTCTTCCAGGGTCCTTGGCACTTTCTAAAAAACCACCCTCTGATTTGAAGTTGTTAAGAACCAAAAACCTGAGATGCTGAGAATCTGTGTCGGGATCTAACACCTGTATCACACCGGGTGTTAGTCGCTGCTTAGTGTTCTCAAAGAGAACTAAGTGTCCTTCTGGAAGCTTAAGGTATGGGGGGTCATTCACTGGAAGAACAATAATGTTAAAAACATGTGGATCCTGCAGCTGGGGTGGCATCACTTGCTTGCTACTAGAAAAAACCCAAAACGTAAAAGAATCTGTAGGCTCTTCCGAACCGTCGTGGACATACCACACTTTTCCACGCCTCAAATCTGACAGAGTAAACGTCCTCTCCATTTCCTGTGTAGGCCACACATCTATTTGTAGGAAGCCATGGGCTGGCATTTCCTGTATCTTAAACAGTATCTGAGAATAATTGATACCCAGATCCCTGAAGTCCATGCCCACTTCTATATGCCTTCGTTCCAGTAAGGCTCGCCCACCTTCTTGGACTTCCAAATTATTCAAAAGCAAAAAGCTGCCACTTTGATTTTTCAGAGGAGAACTAACACTGGGAACAGAAGTGGAAGGGGATGGCTCTGGAAACACGTCTTCCCCTGCCACAGAAAGATCTGTACCACGGAGACCCTCGCTTGTGCACCCAGCAGAAATGTCTCTGGAAACAAGAGCATCCCGCAATGCTCTCTTTGCCAAACTGGTTTCTAAGGCTTGCAGGCATCCTTTCAGAGACATGCCTCGAACAGATTTCCCAGGCACAGACACAAGTTCTAAGCCGCGCACGGTTTCCCACATCCGGTCATCCAGGCCACCCACGAACAGGGGGCCTTCAGACACAAATGCTTGGCTTTGCAGAGGCAGCCCCACCCTTTGCCTGTGTTCATCTACCGTGAGGTCCACATGCTTCCCCGTGACTCTGAGTTGAACAACGTGCCACTTGTTGTCACTAACCAAGCCGAGCGAAGAGAGCTGAGTTTTTGTTCCGCCCCTTCTTACATGAGCCTTCAGTAGACCCGCATGGATTTCCAAGGCGACAAATTCTCTTCCTCTACCTGACTGAAATAGAAGCAAAGCTTGTGGGGTTCCAGTTTGCAGAGCAAATCTCAGGGTCCCTTCCCCGTGTACCTTCCATTCTGGGAAGGTAACATAGGACCTAGAGCTGAAAAAGCTAATAGCCTCATCCTTCCCAGCAAAAAACTCGTCGCTACATCCCAGTGACACCTCATAAACCTTCTTAAAGCCAGGGTACGGCCTAAGGGATGTGAGGATCTCCCTCTGGTTAAACAACACATCCTCCATGCATCCACGGAAGTTGGGGGTCTTTCTGTCCAGGTAGGGGACACTGAGCTCCCCACGACCTCCTACATAGATTCCATGGTGAAAGGTGAAGTTCTGCATCCCACCAGCCAGCTGGCCGCGTGTCTCATAATGCTTGTCAACGACCAAGAAAACATTATCTTTGCCGTAGTGCAGTTCCAACGAATGCCAAACCAAATCGTCCACATGAAGTCGTTGCTCAGAAAGGAGGATTTGTTCGTCTGGACCCAGGGTTACTTTCACCTGAAATAGACAAGAGCCGGAATTAACGAAGCCCATCCAGGTGTTCATCCCTTGTGATTTTGGGGAATGGGTTGCTATGGACTGACCCCCTGCTGAGACTCATAGTGAGGCTTAAATCCCCAATCCAGCAGTATCAAGAGCCATTAGGTTGTTAAGAAGCCATTAGGTTAAGACGGGTTAAAGCAATGTCCTTCCAGAGAGTGTGTTCTCTTACAGCATGGACCGGGACATAAGAGGGGATTGTTAGAAAGCAGGTAATATTTAAGACACGCAAGAAAAAAAAAACAGAGATGACCCCACCCTGCATACATGGCATGTCATCTCAGTCTACTCTTTATTCTAGTGAGAAAAAAATTGTTCTCGCTTTCTGTTAAAATATGTTTATATATTTTAAAG
Organism: Apodemus sylvaticus; assembly: GCF_947179515.1. Classification (NCBI taxonomy): domain Eukaryota; kingdom Metazoa; phylum Chordata; class Mammalia; order Rodentia; family Muridae; genus Apodemus; species Apodemus sylvaticus. The sequence goes on from NC_067487.1 coordinate 47,135,877, forward strand.
ATTTAAAAAAAAAAAGCATACCTGTAGTATTCCTGATAGAACTTCTATCAGGCAATAGACAGTCTTCCCAGCTGCAAGGAAGAGTAAACCTCGTGGCTTGCTGGTTTGAAACCTTAACTGAAGCGACAGCTCGGGGGAAACCTCTGTGGTGCTGAGCCCCACGTAGCTTTCTCCATAAAAAGATGCTATGAGGAAGAAAAGCACGAGTCAGCAAATGGACTACACAATGACTGCTTTATATTTCCGTCCTCTTCATAGACTGGCCCTGCTGAAGAAAGCTGCCTTCCCAAAGGCCACTCCTGCCTCCTAGGGTGCCCCACGGACCCAGCGTGCTGTACAAAGACTGACCCTGCTGAAGAAAGCTGCCTTCCCAAAGGCCACTCCTGCCTCCTAGGGTGCCCCACGGACCCAGCGTGCTGTACACAGGCTTAGCTGTCTCTTACCCATCTCGGGACAGCTCTGAGAGGTCTCTTCTTCATTAGACCCCTCCAAAGGAGCTGCCAAGGCTTTCACATCTGACGTAGAAGCAGCTCAGCTTGCCGAACCACGAGTCTGCTCCCGCGCCTTCTGCAGGAGCTGATTCAGAGCTCCCTCTAATCAACCTTCTGTATGTTAGGTTTCATCTCAGGTTTAGCTTCCCACAGAGCCTGACTGGTACTAGACATGGCTTAAGACAGTGACCCTGGGAGGGATTTGATGCTGAACCACCCTCAACTGAGATGACAATGGATGAATGTCGCTGTCCACAGGTGGGGCCCAGGCAACCCTGACAGGGATGCCAAAGTTCTACTGGTTATGAACTGGGATGGCACAGTAGTGACAGAGTGCGTACTCCTCCGGCTGTGAAACAAACAATAAAAAGCAGGGGGCAAATGTAACCACGAGAACAATGAAATGGGGTACTGATTGACCAGCCTGAAGTTTTACAGAAAGAAAAGCTGTGAGAGGCCACAGTCCTTCACATTTCTCACAACAGAGGACAGAGGAAGCTAAGGTTCATACCAAAAATCATTGGAGTAGCCAACCTCAAAACATCTCAACTAAACAAGCTCACTCTGATGAAACAAAGGCTCTGGTGGGATAAGAGCAGAACATTGCTGTGTGAAACTGGAAATCTACATCAGTGCCATTGAGCATCTTGACCCCTAGAACTCCCTGGAGCCCTCGGAGACCACAGGTACAGGTTATTCTTTTATTAAGGCCAGCACCTCAGAGTCTTCAGAAGCCTTTCTTCACCAGATATCATGGGACCTCTAAAGATAGACCCCATTGTTCCTGCCAGCAGCTAGATCAAAAGCGAAGGGCAAGTCACAACCCAGCCTGCCTGGGGTCATGATTGGCTGGATATAAGATAGATAAGGCACATGCCAAGACAGTGTTTATATGACTACCTTGGATGCTTCCCCCAACTCCTCCCCTCTCTCCAGGATTTCCCTGTGAAGCCCTGGCTGTCCTGGAACTAGCTCTGTAGACCAGGCTGGCCTAGAACTCAGAGATCCATTTGCCTCTGCCTCCCAAGGGCTGGGACTAAAGGTGTGTGTCACCACACCAGGCTCAACAGTGGGTCTCTTTAACTCTGCCATACTATGTGCTGCACCTTAACATTTATTACAGTCAGGGATACAATAGAGACTACACTGTAGGATCCAAGGACTAAATTCAATACCACGTACCAATGTACAAAATAAGTTTAGAAAGAAAAAAGAATATGGCAACATGATACTGCCAAGAAAATATATAATTCTCTAACACTAGATTCTAAAGAAATAACACTAATGAAATGCCCAATGTACTGGCTGGTTTTATGTGTCAACTTGACATGAGCTGGAGTTATCACAGAGAAAAGAACCTCCCTTGAGGAAGGTTCCCCCTCCATGAGATGCAGCAGGGGCAAGACCCATTATGGGTGGTGCCATCCCTGGACTGATGTATTGGGTGCTATAAGAAAGCAAGCTGAGCAAGCCAGGGGAAGCAAGCCAGAAAACAGCATCCCTTCATGGCCTCTGCATCAGCTCCTGCCTCCAAGTTCCTGCCCTGTGTGAATTCCAGTCCTGAATCCTTTGGTGATGAACAGCAATGTACAAGTATAAGCTGAGTAAACCCTTTCTTCCCCAACTTGCTTCTTGGTCATGATGTTTTGTGCAGGAATACAAACCCCGATTAAGACACGCAATAAATGATTTATTAAAAATGATAAGGAAGCTGAATAAAGTCAAGAAAATACAGATAAATAAGCAAGACCAGAAAAATAATACATCATGTCAGTAAGAATTTGAGCAAAAGAGAATGTGGCATATATGCACACAATAGACTTTGATTCAGCAATAAAGAACAAAATTGTGTTATTTGTAGGAAAATGATTGGAATGGAGATCTTATGTTAAGTGAAATAAGCCAGTCTCAGAAAAACTAATATTGCATGTTGGCTCTTATGTGCAAAGTTTAGAATGTAGACATAGACATATGACATGAAAGTGGGGAGAAGGATACCATGAGAAAAAGGGAACGCAGGGAGGAAAGAATATAAGAAAATACACAGTACACATGTATGGCAATTTTAAATTGAACCTGCTATTTTGTAAAAATGAACATACACTAGTAGAGAGACAAAAACATTTAAAAATATCTAAAATATAAAAAAGAAATTCAGCAAAGACATGGGGATCTTGGAAGGGAATCAAACAGGGATCTTGGAAATGCAGAGTTCAACAAGCCATTTAAAAAGTACAGTCAAAAGCAGCAACAGCAAACCAGATCAATAGAGAAAGAAGAGCGGAACTTGAGGGCAAGTCTTTTGAAAGATATTTACCAGATAAGAAAGAAGGTTGAAGGAGAAGGAGATAGGGGGATGAAGAAGAAAGCCTTCGCAAACTTTGGGACATCATTAACTGTACAAAGGTTGCATCCCAGGAGGGCCTAGAGGAAAAGAAACACAGAAAGGCATACAAAGTCAAATACGTGACATAATGGTTAAAAGCATCCATCACCTTGGGTAAGATTTGGATGTCCAGATATAGGAGAGACAAATGACCCAGACAGATGTGTCCAAAAAAGATGCTCATACCGACTTATTATAGTCAACTGTTGTCAAAGTCATAAGACAAAAAGATTTCTAAACTCTGAAATCGAGAAGCTTCCAAGTTGTATTTAAAGGAAAGTTCACTAGATCAAACAAAAATTTATTTTTTAGCAGAGTCTCACTATGTATCTCAGGCTGGCCTTGAATTCAAGCCCCAGCCTCAGTACCCCCTATGTGCTCAAATTGCAGGCATGTAGCACCATGTCTGGTTGTCAAACAGCAGACACAGAAGAAGCAGCCCTTGTCAACAGAGCAAAAGCACCACACCATAAAGAGGAATGAGGGGAATAATGCAGTGAATAGAACTCAAAACAAATAAAAAATTAACACATTTATCAAGAGTAAGGCCTTACATACATATAAAAACCTTGAGTGCTAATAAATCCCACAATTAAAAGATAAAAGCCTGCTGGAACGGATTAAAAAATAAAATAAAACTCAACAATATGGTACCGATGAGAAACTGATTACACTGGTAAGACATATGCAGACTGGAAACGAAAGTATGGAAACATGTCCTACAAAAAGAGAAACCAAAAATAATCAAAAATAGCTATTCTTCAATGAGGCAAAATATTTTAAAGACAAAAACTGCAAAAAGAAATCAAGAAGCTCAGAATATAATGACCAAAGAATCAATGAAAGAGGAACATGTAACAGAGCCAGAAGTCTCAGAAGGTTAAAGGCATTTTCCAGCAAGCCAGGTGACCCAAGTTCAGATTGATCTTGTGACCTACACAGTGGAAAAAGAGACTCAACTTCAAGTTTTGTCCTATGACTTTCACATGCAGAGAGAGAGAGAGAGAGAGAGAGAAAGAGAGAGAGAGAGAGAGAGAGAGAGAGAGAGAGAATCTTTAAAATATTTAAAGTCTATAAACAATTTTAAGTATATATGAACCTGTGCAGAAGCATGGAATTCCATAAAACAATCATTAATAGAGCTAAAGAAAATGATGGGATCTAATACATCAGTAGGAGACCTCAACAACACTTTTGACAATGAATAAATAGATCATCTAGATAGAAAAGTAACAAGCAAATTACAGCATACTTTAGATCAAATGGCTTTAGTAGTAGGAATGACAAAGCATTATAATACAAGTTTGCTTACAGTCTAAGAGACTTGAACTTTTGTTAGATCTCACAGCCAGAGTTGGTAGCTTAGGACTGTAACCAACTTGTTGCCTTAACACACCTTTAAGAGACAATTAAATAAACAACCTTACTTGCATTGTATTTCCATGTAATTAGCTTTTAAAAACAAAACTAATGCACAGCTGTGGTCTTAAATTATGCACTCTTCCATGCTCATGAGCCAGAGTAATGCAATGAGTTATGATAGTCCTGTGCTGGAAACAGAAACAGAGCTGAAAGCAGCTTTGTAAATATGAACATCCACCATAAATGCTGAATGCAGCATATGGATATTGCTTGATAAACAACAATGTTTATTATCCCGGTCAAGTGAGGTCAACTGGAGTCAATGACTTAATCCTTTGTAGAACTCTGTTGAAGATTTCTGTGACATATCCCTTATCCTTCCCTCTGAGATATATTCTGTGCTAGTCTATAAACACAGAAGAAAGCCCTTTGTTAGGGACACTCACATGCATAGATAGAGAGCAACAAACATATAGACATGGACAAACATACAGGGACAGAAAGACACACACGGGTGGGAAGGGACACATTTACCAGTTTTCAGGAAGGTGTGGCTCAGACTCGTGCAGTAGACAGAAAGGAGGAAGAAAGACACAGGGAGAGTACAGAAGAGAGTTCAAATCTGGGCTCACTCTTGGTTAAATGGCACCAAGGGAAAGTGTTCTGATTTCTTTCCTAAATGTGTCACTGATGCGTTATTGGTGACTTTGAGCTCATTATTAAAGTGTTTAAAGCAAACACAGGCAGGCATTCTCAGAACATTTCACCCACAATTATAGAACATACCTTTTTCCCTTCAGCATATAGAACTTCCCTAATATATCATGTATTAGGTTCAAAATAAATCTCAACAAACCCAAGTCAGAATCATGTCAGTATCTTTTCACATCACCAGGGAAACACAACTAGAAATTAACAACAAGAATAACAACAACCTTCAGCAGCTCTGTAAATTCACCGAGACTCAACAAGATGCTACTGAGCATACCATGGGTCACTAAAGAAATTAAAGGGAAATCAAAACTTTCTTGAAAGAAGTGTGAATGGAAATAACCTACCAAAATGTCTGTGACACAGAAAAAGAAGATGGAATGTGTTTCAAAAACAAATGAAAGATCTAAAACATGCATGATGATAGATCTCAAGGACCCAGAGAGGCAAGAGTAAGTCATCAAACCCCAATAGTCAGAGGAAAGAAGAAACTAAGATCAAAGAAGAAATAAAATAGACAATAAAAATGGAAATACGATCAATGAAGCATAGGGTTTTTAAAAGACAACCAAAAACAATAAAATAAAATAAAATAAAATACATAGAAATAAGTTTAACCTAGGAAGTAAAAGAAAATTAGAAGACATCAATAGAAGATATAGAAAAAGACACACACAGAGAAGAAAGCCATTGCATGTGCTTGAACTGGAATAATTCATATTACTAAAATGTCCATATGATCTTAAGTGACTTTTCAGATTCAAGGCAATCTTTTTGTTGTTTTGTTTTGGTTTTGTTTTGTTTTTTTAAGGCAGGGTTTCTCTGTGTAGCCCTGGCTGTCCTGGAACTCACTCTGTAAATTGCCTCTGCCTCCCAACAAGGCAATCTCTTTTAAGTAAACCAGACTACTACTACTACTACTACTACTACTACTACTACTACTACTACTACTTCAGATTTATTTCATGTATGAGTACACTGTCTCTGTCTTCAGACACACCAGAAGAGGACATCCAACCCCATTACAGATGGTTGTGAGCCATCATGTGGTTGCTGGGAATTGAACAGGACCTCCAGAAGAGCAGTTGGTGCTCTTAACCACTGAGCCACATCTCCAGCATGGCAATCTTTATCAAAATGCTGATAATCTCCAAAGAAGTAGAAAAAAATCTTAAATTTTTAAATTAAACATCAAAGACATCACAACACCTGATTTCAACGCATATTACAGTGCCACACCAAACATCATGTCATGGTACTGGCATATAAATGGCCAATGGAACATAGTAGGCACTCCAGAAATAAACTGATTCTCACTAAAGGCATCAAAAACATACACTGGAGAGGGAGGGAAGGGAAAGCCTGGTGTTGGATTATGACTCCTGTCTCTCACCCTTGTACAAACATCAACTCAGCAGCATCAAAGTCCCAAATGCAAGACCTAAACTACCTCAAACTACTAGAAGAAAATAAAGAGGGAAATACCTCGAATATCTCGTTGATATAGAAAGGACTCCCAAAGCACACAAAGGCAGCAAAAGAAACCATCAACAAAGGCAGGACAACTTAAAGGGTGAGAGAAGATATTTGCATACTACTCATCTGATAAGGATTGGTATTCAAATACACAAGGAACATAAAGGCTCCAGAGCAAAGGAAACAAATTCCTATTAAGGATCTCAACAGATTCTTCTCAAAAGAAGACAAATGGCCAATAGATGCACGGAAATGTTTGATGTAATAGCAACCTGGGAAATTCCAACTCAAAACTAGGATACCATCTCACCCCAGTTAAAATGACTGTTATAAAAACACTAACAAGTGCTGCAAAGTATATGCAGAAGTAAAGGAACTTTTGTATACTGCTGACAAAGATGTAAATTAGGGCACTCAACATGGAGATCCCTCAAAACAGTAAAATAGGTCTACCAGAAAACCCAGCCTTCTCCTTTCTGAGCAAATATACAGGGATGTGAGGAAAGCAAGGTATGAATTACATACAAGTCTTTGTTTTCTGCAGAACTATTTACAGTAGTTAAGATGAAATCAGCAGCAGACAGTGGATAAGGAAAATTAGATAAATAGTGGATAACTGATAGATATTAATTATATCTATCAACTATAGATGATCAACAGAGATAAGATTTATACACACACACACACACACACATACACACACACACACGTTTCTGTTCACAGTATACAAAAGTTCCTTTACTTCTGCATATAGTTATTAGCAGCACTTGTTACTGTCTCTATAACAGTCAGTCATTCTAACAGGGGTGAGATGATATCCTAGTTTTGAGTTGGAGTTCATTACTATTCAGCCATAAAATTAATTACAGCAAAAATGAGTGGAGCTAGGGAACATTATGTCAGTGAAATAAGCAGATATGTTCTCTCTCACATGTGGAAGGTTTTTGTTGTTGTTTTGTTTGTTTGTTTGGTCATTGTTAATGTAGGAAAGAGAGACTAGAAGCTGGGAAAGAGGAGAGCAAAGGGAGGATGAGAGTGATCAGGACACATTGTTTGAACCTATAACACACACAACTAATAAGTATCGAACAAAAATACACTCAAAAACTCAATGTCAACAAATCCATTAATGAGTAAACTCAATGCTAGAAATATAGAGTTAATATCTTTAAGAGAAAACAAGCAATCACAAGCCTCGCAGCCAGTGGAGTTTATTCTCCTGAATGCCTTCCCAGGTACATCCCCACTTCTGACGGGCTTGGAGGTTGAATTGGTAAGTGTTCAAAGGCAGGAAATGTTTTCTAAATCATAAGATCAACTGCTGAGATGATGAAATGGCATTCATAAACATTATCCTTATATGTTCCTACATTTCACCTCTCTGGCACTAATCAATTCCAGTCCCAGCAAGTGGTCAGAAAATACCATGGCCTCCAGAGAAAAACAAGGAAGTTGAGTTTACCACTTCTGGTCTGACAGTCAGAGGCCACTTGATGTCCTCAATTACCCCCATCTTTTCAGCCCCTCGTCCATGCCTCAGAATAACAATAAGAACAAACAGGAAGGCAAGTGAAATCAGTTCCCAGAAGGGAATGGAGAGGACTCTGCTGAAGGCAAGGACTTGTCCTAGCCCTGTGTGCTGACCTAAGAGCTAAAATGCTTAATCTAACTGGTGTTTGGTACTAAAGTAGCTAAAACACAGTGCTTAGACAGCAAATATTTATGGTGGCCTACGAGTTCTCGTATGAGACAGTTTTCAGTCACCATATTTACCTTAGAATTGACTACAAGTCTTTCTTCCAAACTCTTTCTAGCTTTCTGTTTGATTTTGGTTTTGTGTTTGATTTTGGTTTGGGTTTGGCTTACTATTTATTGAGTGCTTAGCATGTGCCAAGTATTGTCAGAAGGAGAAGGTAAAGACTTAACTTAACAGCTCACTGCTTATCACAATTAAAAATGTGCCCAGAGAAAAGGAGTGCCCGTAAGTGATGGAGTTAATAGGAAGGGGGCTGGGTTGGGTGAGCCAGGGGACGACTGAAGGGACAATCACAGGAAATGTCTTTCCCAGCCCACAGAGGAGCCCAAGGGTTTTCGTTGGTTTGAAGATTCAAAGATTAAACACAAAAGATTGTTGCCTTACTTTTCTGTTGCAAAGATAAAAATACCCCTGAGGAAAGCAACTTAAAGAAAGGGGTTTTTGTTTTGTTTTGTTTTCTTACAGTTCCAGATAAATACATTCCATCCTCGCAAGATGAACATGGCAGCAAGCAGAGACAGACACTGTGGTGGCAGGATCAGGAAGGGAGCTGGTCACACTGCATCTATACTCAGAATGCAGAGGGAAAAGGAAGTAAGGCCAGCCTAGTAAGCTTCAAGGCCCGCCCCAAGCAACACACTTCTCCAGTCAGGCTCCACCTCCTAAAGTTTCCACAACTTTCCCAAACAGCACCTCCATCTGGGGACCAAGTGTCGGAACTCCGTAAGCCTATGGGGAAGACCGTGGGGCATTTCACATCCAGACACAACTACCAATCAAGGAATCAGTAAGGCTATCAATTAGACCTCAGCTGAATCACTTAGCCTGGTTGAAGGACACACAGTGGGGGGTTTCAGGCAAGGCCTAGAGGATGGTACAGCAGGAAAGGCAGAGGGAAATGAAGAACTTGCGATGGGAGAGCACAAGGCACTGAAGGTGGAGTCCGGCTCAGGTCTGGATGAAGGGAATCGGTATGGCTGAGGCTGCAGCAACCTCTGAAGGCTGAGTTGGCCAACGGGGGCCAGCGCGGGGAGGGTTTCCTGGTAGGAAGGGCTGTCTCTGAGCATTACAACATGAGTGACTGGCTGCTTTGATGGCCTTTATAAATCTCTACTTGTTAAAAATCTGTGTCAGTGATTATTATCTGGCCCCAGTAACCTGCCTCCCAGAATGAAATGCAGAATTTCATGACCAAAATCTTTGTAAGTCAGACCTCTGCCTAGTTCTCAAGGTATAGCACAATGCCCAGGACACATTAGACTACTTAATAAATGACTGCCTTAGGAATCAGGGCTCTGTCAAAAGAGGCTTAGGAAAGAATCCGTTAGGGAAATGATACCATCAGACTGTAACTCACAAGGCGACAGTACTGACACACAGGCTTGAAGGGAGGCCAAGAAACAGACGAGAGATGAAAGAGCCCAAGAGATGGCTAGAAAGTATGGTGCCGGGATAGGGAAGAAGCTGGAAGGCAATCCTTACAAACGTTTAGATTTGAGTTGGGTTGAAACTTACTGAGATGGAAACCTGGGATTAGAAGACTTTGTGCTTAGAGTTGTTGACACACATACAAGTTTGGGGAGCAAATGAATGACTCGCTAGCTAGGTTCCTTCCAAGGAACCTTCCAAGCAGAAGGCGCAACACTGGCAGGCCTGTGAAGAAGGCTGAACCCTTTGCTGTAAATAATGCATTAAATAGCTTTCAGTTGGAGGGGACAGAAGGGTTCTGTATTTTAGAGAAATGGGTCTGGTGGCTCTGTGAACTAGGATATAAATTAATTAAAGATATATTTAATAAAACATTTTGAACCTATTTGCTGCCATTGGAAATCAGAATTACTTTTCTATAGTTTTACTATCTAGGACAATTATAGGATTGAAATTTGTCTTTAAAACTGAAATCAGAAAACAAAGCAAAAATTCTCTGTTATCATCCAAATTTCTAAGATGAAGTTCTTAGAAGAGCCCTGCACTAGAAAACTCCTCGTGCTGACACTGTGTGATTTAAGCTCATTAAACCAGTTGGAAAGGCAGATTTTTGCCCTGCAGATCCTTCTTAACAATCTCTAGTGTTTTAAAATTTCATAGACGCTGTGTGCACATCAAGTTCTAGTGGACTATTTATTCAAGAGACGGCTAACTTTAACCAGTTACTCCGAAGAAAAAGAAAACTTACAAATAAAAAAATAACTTAGCACAAGCATCCTAAACACCCCATGCAGCATTCCAGCAGATTAACACAAAACCTTACTCCATTACATTTAAGTCACAGCAGAAAATCAATGACCCGAAATTTGCGGTATGGCTATAGGATGAGAGGTTGACCAGATGGCTCAGTGAACTGTGAAGGGCAACACTGGCATCAAGCCCCTCTGCTATCAGAGGAAGACAAGAGCAAAGGGCAGCAAGTTCAGATACAATAAAATATCTTCAGGGACTGGGTTGACCTACGTCAAGCAATCTACAGCCCTTCAGCTCTTTGCAGACTACAACCCTCTAGACTCCCAACTCTACATTTCACCCAAAGATTTGCTTCTCTGCAATTGCTCTGGGCTAGGTCTTCAGGTTACCCAGGCAAAACCAACCCCAGTTTCACCTCCTCTCAATGATGGTCCCTGTATCTGACACAACTCTGGGGGAAACTGGTCCTGAAGTCTCTGATGCAAAGAGTCCCTTCTAAACAAGTGAATGAAGTAGTCTGTGTGTCAGCCTGCCCTGGTTGAGCCACCAGCTCCCTCTGCTGTGCCACAGAGAGTCTCTGAGGCTTCCTCCTAGGACATGCATGTCCTTTCTGGAGCCAGGCTTCCTCTCTAGAGTGACAGCGCCTAAGATCTCAAGTTAACAGCTCTCCCTCCTCTTCAATGGCACCTGACTTCTAATGCCTAGAATTCTGTGACCCTTATCTATCTTTTGCTTCACCCATGGTTGAACATTAAGTGTTTCAACTATGAGGAACCAGCACTCTGAACCACCAGCTGCTAAAAAATAAAAATAATCTGAATCAGTACATCAACTCCAAAGGAATGCCAGGATATATCACTGCACAGCCAAAGGAGTATATTAGGAGTTCTGAGGGAGTTGTCATCTAAAAATGAAACAACAAAGGAGAATTCAATTTGTCCCTTTAAAGCTGGCTGAAAGTCTGTCTCCATCAGCATGTGAAATGGCTGTTCACCTCTCGATGCACAAGCAAGGAGGGACCCCACGATGTGGGAAGCCGACTGTGGGAACCGTCTCAGTTGGCATGCACTGCTCACACCACAGGCGGGCTGCCCTGGTCAACTAACTTTGTCAATCACATTATCTCACTGTAAGTAAACAAATCCTTTAAAAAAAAAAAGAAAGAAAGAAAGAAAGAAAAGAAAAGAAGTAAATCAAGGGGGCCTTGGTTTGAATGTGGTCTGTATCCGATGGTGCATGCACTGGGAGCCTGGGCTCTGCTATGCCAAAAAGAGGTACCAGCAGCTTTGAAAGATAGCGTGACTAGTGGGAGGCTGTTTCCCTAAGGCTTCTCCCCTGGAAGAGGTTACAGGAGTTTTCTGCGAACCCTTGTTAGCTTGCTGGAGGAAAGGGTTACAAAATGCAAGACTAGCCCCATTCTGGACATTGCCTGGGTCCTGTCATGATACCAATTGCTATAGTTTCCTCACCAGAACCAGCCCTAAAGTCCTGAGCTAAATAAACCTCTTTTCTTTAAAGCAAATTCAGTCTTGGGTGTTTTCTTAGAGCATACTAATTAATACGAGGCTTTTTAAAAATTCTTCCAAAGGACTCAAGGGTAAAGTTACATTTAAAAACATTGTAAGGAGCTACAAGGCCAAGCAACAGCTCACCTCGGCACTTTTCTTCTTGGACCAGTGCCCAGTCAGCCTTGTTAGAATGCAAAAGCAACAGTTGACAAGAAGGTAGTCAAAATTGGAAATAGTAAAAACAATAATAAATCACTGGTACTATAGCTCCCGTGCAATGTATATCCTGTTAACTTCAGAAACTGGCCAATAACAACAGTATGACTTACAAATAGAAATAGCTGAACCCTGTGCACTAAAAGTACCTTTACTAGACAATATATCTATTGCCAGACAAAGATGGCTTCTGCTATGGTGACTTGCCACCCTGAACCCTTCAAAGATTAAGAACAGTGCTCACCCTGGACAATTGTTTAAAAATTGAATTATACAAGGAGATGGTGGGGGAGGGGACTGGGGGGGGACTAAATTTACACATGTGGTAACTCAAGAAAATATCCTCAGGGCTGGGAGGATGGCTCAGCAGTTGCAAGCATGAACTGATCTTCCAGAGGACCTAGGCTGGATTCCCAGCATCCATATGGTGGCTTCCAACTGTCTGTAACTCCAGTTCTAGGGGATCCAATGCCCTCTTCTGGTCTCTTCTAACACCAAGAACACATGTGGTAAACAGACATACATGCAGGCAAAACACCCCCAGCCACATATGTGCATTACTGTAGACGACCTGTAGAGACTTGAACCTGACTAGGGTGGGAAGGGAAGGAAGAAAAGACAGACTAACACAAAGAAAGAAAACTGGGATCAGATCGTTAGAGCTCTCTGTTACAGAAAGGACGGCTCGCAGAAGCTCAGAACATTTGTTATATAGAGCTGAATGGAGAGAAACAGTTACTGCATCTAGATGAACTAGAAACCACTTATCACATACAAATAGACAAGGAGGAGGGGTTTGTGGTATCCAGCTGGATCAAGAAGACAGGTTTAGCTAATCTCTGCAGGAACAGAACTTGTAAGGGAGCAGTCCTTGGCCAAAACGGGCCAGGGGGTGTTGTGGTTGGCATTTTCTCACAAACTATCAACATCCACACTTAGACCAAGGCTTGGCCACTTCCCTCTTAGCCTCACCACAGGGCTAGGGGAAGACTTTGCCATTCCTGCACTGATCTGAGGCTCTGGGGTCTTTGACATGGGGAAGCCCAGGGCATCCTTTTCTCCCTACAGCCCATACACATAAAAGAATAATAATTAACTATTCTCCCAAGCACCACAAAGTAGATTTCTCAAGATTTCGGCTTACAGTATTTGTCATGCTGTCTTGACAGCCTAAGGAACATACATGTGCATGCTACAGGATTCTTTATTCAACAAAGAAGCCACACTCCTAATCTATAGGAATATGCACCCTACAGTCAGTCTCCTACCCAAGATACCCATGATGACTGCATACAAGAGGAGGAGCGGGAACGGGGGTGGGGGAGGGGGGTATAATGAATAGGAAAGGCAGGAAATGGGTATTTATTGAGCATTCTCTCGGTCTGCTGGGGAGTTGTTTCAGTTAAGCCTCTCGGAAGATGTTATTACCATGGTAAATTTACAGAGGCAAAGCCAAAGCCCAGAGAAGCAACTGAGAACAGAGTATAACCCTTGAGTTTGAAGCTCTCCCTCGACTCGCTCGCTGACTCTTAATCCGGAACTTCTCTTTGCCGCCCCCCCCCCCCCATTACTGGCTCCCTGTCTAAAGCCCTGTGGGTTTTTCCGAAGGCCATTCCCTGCCCTTTGGAGTCGCTCTTAGACTCACACCTGTTCCTTCAGTCAGTCACAGCCGCCTCCCGCCCTTGGCCACACCCACCCTTGGAATCAGTCATGAAGGATCAGGGCAGCCTGCGGATGAGGACTTAGGAAATAGGAAGGAGGATGAGGAAGGAGCAGAGCTTTTCCAAGTGTCCTGCTGGCCACTTGAACAAGTGGAAGGGTGAGGCGCCTTCAAGAACCACCGAGGCGGCCCTTGGAGCGTTATTCTTCTAAAGCTACCAAATGACATCATCACGCAATGATCCTGTGAGCTGCGATGCTGTTCGGACACCAACCCCAAAATGAATTTAAATCTTGAGAATTTCATCCAAATACTATGCACATGCAACACCTATAATTTAGAATTTCTTTTCCTGCTTTTTTAAAAAACAATAAAAACCCAAAGTCAACTGGAAGTATTTTTTGAACTGATGTTGGGAAGGCCTAGGGCGGGGAGCTCAGTCATAGAAGTCTAAAGAACCACGTGTTTAGTAATCTGGGGGGGAAGCAAAAATAAAAAACGCCATGGGGGGTGGGGGGATAAAACACTAAGTATTTGAGCTCAGAAAAGTTAAGGTCCCCTACGGTGCAGGGACAAGAAACCAGTGGTCAAAGAATATCTCAGGTGAAAAGAAGATTTCCCCCAACGCACTGCAGTCACAGGAGACCAAATAGCTCCAGACACAAACTACAAAGATGCAGCCGGGCTGCCCGCAGGAGTCGGCCATTCTTCTGGACAGGTGGCCGACCTTAAAACTCTGCTTTCCCCGGGAGGAGGTGGGGCTCAGGCTGGGGCTGGGATCTGGAAGTGGTCGGCCCTCCGCTAGCCTGTGAGCAGGGTCGCGTCGCATCCTCCCCTGTGCCCAGCTCCGGGACCTGGGGCCTGAGCGTGCCCGGCCGGGGGCCTGGAGGCCGGAGGGCCGCGCGTCCCGCTCGCCCCCGCTCGGCCTGCTCGCCCCGCAGGCTCAGTCTCCCGCCCGACCCCGCTCCCACCAGTCGCCCGCCCTCTCCGTGCCGCGCCGCTTGGCTCGGCCGGCTCCAGGCGGGGAAGGGAAGTGGGGGCGCGTACCTCCGAGCCCCCCGCGCGGCCCGCAGAGCCCCAGGAAGGCGGCGAGCAACAGGAGGCCGCCGCGGGCCCCGGGCCGCCCCATCCCGCCGCGCCGTCTCCGGGGCCCGCGCCGAGCTCTACCTGCGCGGCCCGGTACTCGCCTGCGCGCCCCCAGAGCCGGGAGAGGGGCGGCGCCCCGCGCGGCTCGAAGGGGCGGGGCACTTCGGCGACCTGCAGCTGTCGCGCAGGATTAGAGCGGGCTAGACTGGGGGTTCTAAGGCCATGCAGGCGACAAACAGGACCCAGAGTCGGTGGTCCCCTCCCCTGCTTGCGGATTTGGAGCTTAGTGTGACTGGGGGGGGGGAGGGAACAGGGGGGATAGGGGATAACTCTAGGTAGCAGACTGAGGGGATAGAAGGGCAGGACCTAGGCTGGCCTTGAACCAACCTGTCCTGACCACAGTACATCTGAGGAGGACAGTGGGTTTTTCTCAGCCTTATGCTAAAGCGGGCCTCCTGTGTAATGTTTGTGAATGTGTGTTGGATGAGCAGAACACGGTAGGAAAGAAGGTAGCCCGTCATTTCTTTGCAAATGTGAGCTTTAATTTTGTTTCTTTTAAAGCTCAGCCCCTGAGTTAAAAACCTTTGAATTTTTGGAGCAACTGCCTGTCAGAATAAGGCCTAAGATTTTAGGTGTCGCTATCACGTCTTACCTTGGGAGCCATGATTATAAGTCACAGAGAGGAGAAGCCCCCATACGAGTAGAGTCCAAGGAGATGGTTTGACCAGAGGATTCCAGGGCTCTCCCAAACCAGCTTTCCTGGGCTACATTTCCGCCATGCAACTGGTTGTCAAAATGCCAGTCCTCCACCAGGATAGTCAATGTTAGTCCTGCTTTGTTCTTAGCAAAACCAACGATGACTTCATTTCCCATTCGTTCCCTTTTTAGTTCTTTAATAAAGTGCTTTTAAAGCAGAGAATCGCATTTTGACCTTTTCTGCAGCCGAGAAAATCTGTGAGGCCACTGTTCAACTTCTTAAAAAAATATGTTTTGCCTACCCTGCAGCCTTCTGTGATCCTGGGAACCTCGCCCTCCTTTAGAGAAGCTGTTCTCTCTGCCTGTCTCACCATGTGTGGGAAATGGGAGTTGGCATCCACTTCTAAGAAGTCCCCTCTGCCACGTGATGGATGGGCTGGGGTGGGTACTCGTGACTGGAGCGGGGCCAGACAATTCTAATCTGAAGAGTTCCACCGAATGCATCTGAGGAAGAGGACCTGCAACTCTGCCTCTGCGGAGGGGAGGCAGAGAAACTGTGGATAGCTCTGACTCTTCTAAAAAGCTAGCACACAAAGAGAAGCCGAGGCATAGAAAAGGGTTGTGGCTGTCCCTGGGATCTACCACCTCCAGGGGCCATCCAGCTGTGCCTTCATCTTTTCCGGAATGTTTTTGCATAATTCACTTTTACCGGAATCTACCTGGAGTTAAGTTCTGTAGTTATAACCAAAAGCAGCCTGTTAACTTGAGCCCAAACATGGTAAGCATCAGTAACTTTGGGTTATTCCTGTATGTGTATTGGTGGCCTTTCTGTCACAGTGACAAGTCACCTGACAAAAACAACTTGAGGAAAGGCTGGTTTGGCACACGGCCGTGGCCATTTCTGCCCGTGGTCAGCTGGTTCTACCCATTTTAGGCCTAAGTAAGGCAGAAACTGATGGTGGAGGGGCAAGGTAGAGAGAGCTGCTCCCTTCATAGCAACCAGGGAGCAGAGAGAACAGAAGAGGCTGAAGATAAAAACCACCTTCAAAGACACTCCCACTGACCTACTTCCTCCCCTTGGGACCCCACATTCTAAGAGCCCATTCAGCTATAAACTGATCAATGGATTAACCCCTTATGATCCAATGCTAATAGGGCACCCAGCTGAGAACTAAGCCTTCAACCCCAGTCTTTTGTAGGCTGGAATGAGGTATAGTGGGAAATACTTTGTATCAAACCGTGTCAGCAAGACATATATTTGCAAGCCTGGAGACAAGCAGCAGACTTCTAATCGGCTTCCCCAGCAGGTGGAGTTCTACCCCTGGCTTCTCTAGACTCATCCACATCCAGCTCTTTAGTGTCTTCTGTCTCCCGCAATGTGCACTTTGTCAGTGTTACCTGATCAAGCAAGAAATGGCAACCCACAGAATAAACAGCCAAATGGAGATCCAGCCGGAAAGAATTACAATGTCTAGGTCCTGTGAAAACCTGCCACTTTTACCACTCTGGTTTCCCACCCAAAGGACAAGCCAGACCCTTCATTTCTTTCCTCTTAAGATCACACCAAACCTCTGGTCCTCCAGCCATTAGCTTTCCATGGTGGTTTGAATGAAAACGGCCCCCCATGGGCTCATAGGGAGTGGTGCTATTAGGAGGTGTGGCCTTGTTGAGGTAGGTGTGGTCTTGATAGAGGAAGTGTGTCACCTCTGGTGGGCTTTGAGGTTTCAGAAGTTCATCCTAGGCCCAGGGGCCCACTCTTCCTTCTTGCTGCCTGGGGACCTGCATGTAGGACTCCCAGCCCCTCTCCAGCACCATGTCTGCCTGTACCAGCCATGCCTCCTGACAGGGCGACAATGGGCTAAACCTCTGAACTGTAAGCCAGCGTCCCCCCACCCCCAATTAAACATTTTCTTTTTGTAAGAGTTGTCGTGGTCATAGAGTCTCTTCACACCAGTACAACCCTAACCACGATACTTTTCAAATGCTGCATGTTCAGAATGTGAATCGATGTTAGCCTGGGCTGACTCTGTCCTACCAAAGCACTGAATTTGTGATCAGGTCTGGCACAGCTGAGAGAGTTAGTTCAGCTCAGTTCTTTGGGTATGTGGAATCTGGGTCAGTCCAAAAGCACCAAGAGGCCTTAAACAATGACTCCCAGAAGGGCTTCTATGTGGTTGTCATCTCTAAGAACATGATTTGGTATCTGGAAAGACCTCTTACAATGCAAGCTGGCGTACTAAGACCTGGCATTGGTGTGGGACCTTAGATAAGTCACTTATGAGTTCTATTTGTCTCCTTGTCTAAGTTGAAGATTCTACAAGGCTTATACTATAGCCACATAGACTCATGATTCAATATTGAGCATCGTGTGTGGTTCGTAGTAAGATTTCACTACTATACCTGGGAGCCCAGCCAGGGCCATAATGCTCCCCTGCCAGCCTCCAAGCATCCTTGGTCTTATCTTTAGAATAGAGGGCTATTTTATTTTCCTTCTATAGGCTTAGCATATGTACAACTGAAGTCTCATCCTGTTACCATGTCAGCAGACTATACCATCCCCCAACCACCCCACAGTATTGCTGATTTTCTTGAACTAAGTGAGGAGAGGGAGCTATAGCTCTGGTCCCAGATGTGTGGCAAGTCACACACCATACTCGCTTGTTCCCTCCTCCTAAAAGATAAAAGGCATTGATTAAATAAATTCCCTCCAGGCTCCACATTTTATGATTCTAATTAGTTATCACTGGTATTGGGACCACTGCTCCATTTAATAAAGCCCGTTTAATCAGGACATAGGGAAACATGAAACGCTTGAATTTCTTTACCCGAGCCAAGGAAGTGATTGCTAATAAACTTGGAGCTTTTAATTTAGAGAAAATGGCTAAAGTGTCAAAGAGAGAAGAGGATTATCTCCCTGTAGAATGCCCACTTGTTCCTGTTTTGAAATGACTTCTAATCCATCCTTTGTATCCCTACAGAGGGAATGCAGTCTCTGGCCAATTTAGATGTCTCTAAAATGAGGAGAAATTAAAATGTTCACAGTTTTTAATGAGGAACCATTGTTTACGATGACTTTAGGTCTGTCGCTTTAGCATCTGCTCAAGAAATCAACCCACATCAAGGTCGTTGTAATGTCGCTCCAACTGGTGACTGTTTCAGGCTAGAACAAGCGCTCTGACCAGCTCTACAGAGAACACTTCAAGGCAGCTGCTTTGAGCAGAAAAAAGATATGTTTTCCGAGTGGGAAGATATCAATATTTTCTGCTCTCCCTTTCCTGTGGAAAGAAAAACCCTTTACAGAACAGATTATCCTAACACATAACTACAGCGAATACTGTGGCAGCTGAAGACTGTCTAATGGTAGAGAAGGAGTTTGGAAAAGCAGAGGTCATTCTGTTAGGCAAGCGACTAAGTTCGCACAACTCCCGGCTCCCTAAGCCCAAAGGGTCCTGGGAACTCTCTTCAGTGGTTTCAGTGATGGCTGCCGGCAGGAGTAACAGCACAGCCTGGAAGCTCCCTGTGTATCCTACGGAGCCTAATTTTATTCACACCAGATAGAGTAACCAATGAGAGACTAAATAAAGGATTCCATCCACATGTATTTGGTGAGCCAGTGAGCGGATCAAGGCTCCTGAAGGAGAAGGGGTGGCCTTGCAGTGACATCAACAAAGAGAAAGCCTTCACCCAGGAGGGCTGAGGACTCAGGAGAGCTACCTCACTGGGTCCCCGCCGAAGGCGTCCCCTCTCACGGTGGGCTGTGATAAATATTTAATCCCGACCCTGGGCTTTCTACCCTGCCTTAGACCGTTTAAGTTCCCGGATGAAAGACACACGTCTTTATATTCCCCAAAAGCCTTAAACCACACAAGAGCGGGGGCAGCTGCCTGCCCTCTCTGCTATCAGAACCTACTTTCCTATTGACAATCCCAAGCTATTGCTTACACTGCTTCATCTGGGCTGCTCTGAACTCCCATTGGCCAGCCCAGGGGGCCACAGTTTCTTTACTCGTAACCAGTGGCAGCTTCTTCCTCTTCCTCCTGCCCTTTCTTCTCTCTCCTCATGGTTCCTCTCCAACCCCAAGCCCGGGAAAACCTATCACCCCGCCCCTACATCTATGCCTCTTCTGCCCATCGATTCGCTGTTGGCATTTTTATTTACCAATCAGAAATAACTTGGAGGCAGGATCGCAGGGCTACAGTGCAGACTCCAGGTCTTGGGGGCCACCTTTAGCATTTCAATAGCTAGCAAAAGACCAACCCCCAACACAGTGGCCGGTTAATGATTATATGACCTTGGCATCATGAGTCTTGTGAGTTTCTTGAAGTGTCCCCTCCTCAAACACATATCCTTCCTTGGAGGAAGCAGATGCGGAACAAGACAATCCTCGCATTATTTAGGAAAGTGGGTTTTTTTTTGGGGGGGGGCATGTTTTTGGTTTTTGGTTTGGTTTAGTTTGGTTTGGTTTTGGTTTCTCTCTCTGTGTGTGTGTGTGTGTGTGTGTGTGTGTGTGTGTGTGGTGAGTTTTTTTGTTTTGTTTTGTTTTGTTTTTGCATGTGCACTCCAAACTCTGATTATTCGGGTGATGAGAGATTTAAACCCAAGCAATACAATTCATCAAAGCAAGTTGCTTAACCATCAAGCATCAGTTTTGCCTTCTGAAACAGGCGATGTCATAAGGTTAAATGAGATCATCTCAATGGCATGCGTGATGCATGGTGTCTTAGTTAGGCTACTATTGCTATGATGAAATTTCATGACCAAAGCTAATAAATGAAAAAAAAAAGGTTCATTTTGCTCACATTCTCCTATAATCATCAAAAGCAGTGAGGGCAGGAACTCAGGCGGGGCTAGAGCATGGCGGCAGGAGCTGATGCAGAGGCCACCGAGGGGCACTGCTCATCATGGCTTGCCCGGCCTGCTTTCTTAGAGAACCCAGGACCACCAGCCCAGGGGTCCCACACACATGGGCTGGGCTCTCCTCCATCAATCACTAATTAAGAAAACGTCTTACAGAAGAATTGTTTTTTAAATTAGATATTTGCTTTATTTACATTTTGAATGTTAACCCCTTTCCACATTACCTCACTGAAAACCCCCATCCCACCCTTCTCCAGCTGTTCACCCCCCCCCCCCAAAAATTTCCTGACTTGCATTCCCTATTCTGGGGAATCGAGCCTTCACAAGACCAATGGCCTCTCCTCTCATTGATGTCTGAAATTGTCATCTTCTACTACATATGTAGCCAGAGCCTTGGGACCCTCCATATGTACTCTTTGGTTGGTGTTTTAATCCCTGGGAGATCTGGGGGTACTGGTTGGTCCATATTATTGTTCCCCCTATGGACCTGCAAACCTCTTCAGCTCCTTGGGTCCTCTCTCTGGCTGCTCCACTGGGCACCCTATTCTCAGTCTATTTGGTTGGCTGTGAGCCATGGGTGTTCTGATCCACTTTCCAATAAGGATTAAAGTATCCACACTTTGGTCTTCCTTCATCTTGAGCTTCATGTGGTCTGTGATTTGTATCTTGGGTATTCCGAGCTTTTGAGCTAATATCCACTTACCAGCGATTGCATACCATGAGTGTTCTTTTGTGATTGGGTTACCTTATTCAGGATAAGAGTTTCTAGCTCCATCCATTTGCCTAAGAATTTCATGAATCTTAGGGATGCATTTTTCTCAGTTGAGGTTCCCTGGGCTCAGATGGCTGTAGCTTGTAACAAGTTGACATAGACCTAGCAGGTAACAAGCAGCCTATTGACAGTTAACCATTCCAGGTCCCTTTAAGCACAGCCAGATACCTCTTGTGTAAATAATACCACTCAGAGGCTGCAGAGAAAATTCAGTTAGTGTTCTATAGCTTCCTTTCTGTTGCCATCATAAACACGTGGCCAAAACACTCTAACTAAAGCAGCTGAAGGCAGGAGAGGGTATGTGTCATCTTACATCACGGAAGAAGTCCCAGCAAGAACTCAAAGCAGGAGCCTGAAGGCAAACCTGCTTCCTGTGCCATGTGACATCACCTGGACCACAACCAAGGAAGTCCCACAAAATCGTGGACAGGTACTGCCTGCTGAGTCACACTCAGGCTCACACTCAGCTATCCTGTGTATAAAGCGCAGGACCATCAGCCCTGCAATAAGCCGGGGTCATCTACATCAATTAATAAGACAATCCCCCTGCAGACATGCCCACGGGCCAGTCCGATCTAGGCAATTCCTCAAAGAAGCCTTTCCTCTTAGATGACTCTAGAGTAGTCAGTAGACTGTCAATTTGATATTTAAAGCTAACTCGGACTGTCATGAAGTAATCGCCTCATAAGCGTTAGGTAGGACTGAAGCTTAATCCTCAGAATTCACATAAAATCCTAGGTGTGGTTGTATGTGCTTATAACCCCAGCCATGAAGAGGTAGAGACAGGAGGATCCCAGGCTGGTCAGCCTAATTATAAATTAGGGCAGCGAAAGACCCCCCCCCCAGACTCAAAGATATGGATGATTGTAGGGAGCTGCTTGCTACCGCGCCCTTAAAATGGCACGGGTTTCTGCTTTCCGCCTTCCAGCTGGCGGGCTCCCCCTCATAAACAACTCCTTATTTGGGTGGAGCCTGTTGAGTCTTGCGCCTTCCGCGCGTGGATACAGCCTATCAGCAATGCCCACATGGCTAAGCCTGATTGGCTGGCTATTAGTATTTAAGGGCTTGGCTTATTCTCTCCGGGTCGGAAGAAGCTTGTACAGGGATCCTGAGTAAACTGCTTGGAGAAAATCTTCCTGTGTTGCGTCATTCCTTGCCGGTGAGGGTGGTCGTGAGAACTGGTGCCGAAACCCAGGAACTCTCCTCATTCAGGGGGTTCGAAGATCAGAACTTCTTGCAGTCAGGGTAGTGCACTGGTAAGTTCCCAAGGTAAGTTGGGACATAAGGGACTGTGAAAAGCTGGTAGCCTGCTCCTCTCTGTAGACAAAGAGGGAGCGAAAAGTTTGCGGAAAGCAAACCGAAAGTAAAGTCCGAGGTCTTGCGGACCGAGGTTTAAGTTCGCGGATTAGCGACCTAGTGAAAATTAAAGAGTTACAATTTATGGACCCTGCTCTGATAGCAGTGTCCTACATTTTTGCCTGTGTTCTTTTTTGGGGAGTCGTGTTCTGGTTTTGCTGACCGATGTGCACACCACCCCTCCACTCCCTACCACCCCCCACCCCCCCCCACCCCCTACCACCACCACCGCCACCCTCCCACCCCCCACCCCCGTGATTGCAAGTAAAAGGACTTAGAGCTTTAATTTTTAAAATGGGAACCTCACAGTCTTATCCAATTTTTCTGGCTCTTCAGGAGCTGCTTTTATCAAAGAATTTAAAGATCAAGAAATCGACCTTAGAGAGATTTCTTAATGAATGTGGTACCGTGGCACCCTGGTTCGATGTTTATGGCAGCCTAACAGTCGCCTGCTGGGATAGGTTAGGGAAGGATCTGGACTTAGCCTGGGATCAGGGCACACTCAAAGGAGGAGTAAGACCTATTTGGAAGCTTGTTAGGGGCTATTTAGAAGATAAAAAATGCTGTAAGGACGTAGAGGATGGACAAACTGCTTTAGAAATCTTACAAGAGGAAAGATCAGAAAAGGCAGAGAGTGTTAAAGAAAAAGGGGCAAAGTCTCTCTACCCTGCCTCAGAAGGGCTAGGAGATTTCAGTTCCGAAGATTCTGATCTTGAGGAGGAGGAGATACATGCTCTGGTTGAACCGTTGGAGGGAGCGAGCCTAAAACAGAGGAAGAAACTTAGAGATAAGTCAGGGGTGTCGGCGCCATCAATGGGTGTGGCCGTCCCCACCCTGCCAGCACCTTCCACTCCTCCACCTTATCTAGAGACTACCCAGTATACAGGGAGTTCCTTTTGTCCACAAGTTTGGCCACAGGTTCGCACCGAGCTCTCTTTAGCTTATCCAGTGTTTCAGGATCCACAAGGGCAAAGGAGTCATGAGCCTTTAGACTTTAAAGTTATCAAATCTCTGGCCGAATCAGTTTGAAATTATGGAACATCCGCTGCCTTCACGGTGGCTCAAGTTGAGGCTCTCTCTAGGCACTGTATGACTCCTGGGGATTGGAGTTCATTTGTTCGTGCCTGCCTAAGCCCAGGACAATACCTTGATTGGAGATCATTCCTTATAGAATTTGCAACTGAGCAGGAAGCCGCTAACATAGCGACGGGCAACCCACGATGGGATAGGGATATGCTCCTGGGTCAAGGAAGGTACGCCAACCAACAGACTGGTTATCCGGTGCAAGTATACAATCAAGTCAATGATATTTCCATAAAAGCTTGGAAGTCCCTCCCCAATAAAGGGAGGTAACAGTAAATCTTACTAAGGTTATTCAAGGACCTATGGAGCCTTTCTCTGATTTTGTTGCTCAACTCCTCGAGACTGCCACCAGAATTTTTGGCAATGTGGATTTGGCAGGGCCCCTAATAAAGCAGCTTGCTTTTGAACAATGCACACAGGAGTGCTGTGCGGCTATAACCCCGTTCAAAAACAAGGGGATAGAGGAATGGATGAAAGTGTGCAGAGAGTTAGGAGGGCCGCTGACTAATGCAGATCTTGCTGTGGCTGTGGTGCAATTAACACAGAACAGGAAGTCACAGTCAGGAGCTTGCTTCAGGTGTGGAAAGCTGGGCCATCTTAAAAAACAATGTCCGGAAAGAGGAAGCACAGGCACGGGCGGAATTCCACGCCCTAGACAACCTGGGTTGTGTCCCAAGTGCAAAAAGGGAAATCACTGGGCTAATGCGTGTAGGTCCATTAAGGACATACATGGACAGCCCCTTCCATCTGGCTATGGAAGCGCTCGGCCAAAAAACGGCCAGTGGGGCCCTCGTCCCCAGGGCCCACAAATATATGGGGCCATAGAGGAACAAACCACGAGTCCCGCATCAGAGAGATGGCCGTCCCTTCGCCATCCAAGGGACCGCGGAGAGCCACTGCAGGTTCTGCAGGATTGGACCTCCGCTCCACCTCCAGGCTCGTATTAACTCCTCAAATGGGAGTCCAAACAATTGATACTGATTTTAAAGGACCCCTTGACCCTGATACCGTGGGCCTACTCATTGGTAGATCATCCACTGCTTTGAGAGGCTTAATAGTGCACCCAGGGATTAATGATCCAGATTTTAAAGGAATAGTCAAGATAATGGTAGAGTCCCCAAAAGGAATTGCAGTTATTTCCCCAGGAGATAGAATAGCTCAGCTCATTGTGCTCCCTAGTTTGCATGCAAAGTTTCCAGCTCAGAAAATAAATAGGGAGAAAAAAGGGTTCGGATCCACTGGCAATGACCTTACATTTTTGGCACTGGATTTAGACCAGCGCCCCATTGTAGAGTTGCAAATTGAAAATAGACGAATTCAGGGACTAATGGACACTGGAGCTGACTGGCCAATCCAGATCTCCTCTCAAACGTTACAGGGCTTGGGTTATGTAAAGGCCCCAGATATTAGTGCAAGACAGCTCAAGTGGCAAGATCAGGAAGGACAATCTAGCATAATACAGCCCTATGTCCTAGATTTGCCAATCACCCTATGGGGGAGGGATTTGCTGAAGAATATGGGCTATAAATTAACCAATGAATATTCGGAAGTCTCGCAACAACTCATGAAGCAGATGGGGCATTACCCCAGAAGGGGCATTGGGAAATTTTTACAAGGAAGGACTAGCCCAGTTGTTGCTCAACAAAGACCCGATTGGCAAGGCCTGGGTTTTTCCTAGGGGCCATTGAGGAGGGTATTCCCATCACATGGAAGACAGAGGAACCGGTGTGGGTTCCTCAATGGCCCCTTTCCTCTGAGAAGCTTGCAGCAGCTCATTCCTTAGTAAGTGAACAGCTCTCCCTTGGGCACATTCAAACCTCAGTATCTCCTTGGAACACACCCGTTTTCATTATAAAAAAGAAAACAGGAAAATGGAGGCTGCTTCATGACCTCCGCGCTATTAATCAACAAATGCAAGTGATGGGTCCAGTGCAGCGAGGCCTTC
Organism: Apodemus sylvaticus; assembly: GCF_947179515.1. Lineage (NCBI taxonomy): Eukaryota > Metazoa > Chordata > Mammalia > Rodentia > Muridae > Apodemus > Apodemus sylvaticus. The sequence goes on from NC_067487.1 coordinate 47,161,419, forward strand.
CCTTGTTGTCTGCCTTACCTAGCCATTGGCCAGTCATAGTAATAGATATAAAAGACTGTTCTTTTCAATCCCTCTCTGCATTAAAGACAGGGAGCGGTTTGCATTTACCATCCCTTCCTGTAATCATGAGGAACCTGATAAGAGGTATGAATGGAAAGTGTTACCCCAGGGCATGGCTAATAGCCCCACTATGTGTCAAGTATTTGTGAGTGCTGTCATCGCTCCTCTAAGGGAGCAATATTCCAGAGTAAGATGCATCCACTACATGGATGATATCCTTCTGAGTAATAAAGATGAGAAGGTTTTGGATCAGGCTTATGAAGAGCTAATAAGATTATTGAGAAGAAAGCAATTGTTTGTTGCCCCAATAAGGTTCAAAAAACCAGTGTAGTCTCTTATTTGGGAGCAAAATTGGATCCTTTTACAGTAGTCCCACAAAAGATTGAAATTAGAAAGGATAATCTCAAGACATTTAATGACTTTCAGAAGTTGTTGGGTGATATAAACTGGATCCGAAGCTATTTGAAAATACTTAATTATGAATTGAGGCCATTATTCAATCTTTTGGCCGGTGATTCAGCCCTGGATTCTCCTAGACAACTAACTAAGGAGGCTCGAGTGGCCTTGAGGAAGGTAGAGCAAGGACTACAGGATGCAGTACTATATCGTTGCACAGAGGACTTGAATATCATCTTGTGCATTCTGCCTACCTTTTTGCAGCCTACAGGGCTGTTATGGCAGGCAGGACCCTTATTATGGATTCATCCTAAAGCCTCACCAGCAAAATCCATACAGCATTACCCCACTGCTGTTGCAAAATTGGCCCTTAATGGAATACAACAGTCCGTGCAGTTTTTTGGGAGATATCCAACCTCCCTGATTATTCCATATACTGCTTTTCAAGTACAAATATTATGTGGAGCAATTGATGACTGGGCCATATTGCGCTGTGGTTTCCATGGTATTATAGATAATCATTATCCCAAGCATCCTTTGCTTTTATTTTTTAAAGAACATCCTGTTGTGTTTCCAAAAGTAACTGCACAGAATCCTTTGCCAGATGCTCCCAATATATTTACAGATGGATCAAAAACTGGATGTGGGGTGTATATGGTAGAACATCAGAAACCAGTCCTGTATCAATTCCAGCCAAATTCTCCACAGTTGGTTGAGTTGCAAATTGTCTTGGAAGTCTTTAAAAAAATGCCTTTTTCCCTTCAATTTGCTTTCTGATTCGGCATATGTGGTAAATGCTGTAAAAATTCTTGAGGTGGCCGGACCTATAAAGCAGTACTATTTGTCAATTACTGAGAGAGTTACAAAAGATTATTTGGCTGAGAGAGTCAAAATTTTTTATACAACATATTCGAGCTCATACAGACTTGTCTGGCCCATTAAGTGAGGGAAATGATCTGGTTGATTGTTGCACTAGAATGGAATATGCCTTTTTGAGTTCTGTTTTGGAAAATGCCCGAATTTTTCATAAGCAATTTCATGTTCCTTCAAAGACCTTGCAACGAAGGTTTGGATTATCCCGAGCAGATGCCAGACATTTTGTGCTCGAATGTCAACAATGTGCTGTTTATAATCATCCCCTAGTTTAGGAATTAATCCAAGAGGTTTGCTACCTTTAAAAATTTGGCAGATGGATGTTACTCATATTTCTGAATTTGGAGCTTTAAAATATGTTCATGTTTCTGTGGATACTTGTTCTGGCATCATTCATGCTACAGCCTTGAGTGGAGAGAAGACACGTAACGTTATTACACATTGCCTTGAAGCATGGGCGGCTTGGGGGCAACCTCAACAGCTTAAGACAGACAATGGCCCTGCCTATACAGCTCAGTCTTTTCAATCCTTTTGCAAGCAAATGAATATAATCTTGAATCCTGGTCTACCCTATAATCCTCAGGGCCAAGGCATTGTTGAATATGCTCATCGTACCCTTAAGGAATGTTTAACAAAACAAAAAGAGGGAATTGGGTATGGTAGAACATCCAAAGAACGACTTTCATTGGCATTATTTATTTTAAATTTTTTGAATCTGGATAATGATGGTTTGGCTGCAGCTGATTGGCACCGATGCCCTAATAATACCTTGAAGGGTTATGTTAAATAGAAGGATGTACTTACTGGATTATGGCATGGCCCTGATCCAGTGTTGGTGTGGGCGAGAGGTTCTGTTTGTGTGTTTCCTCAGACTCAACAAGACCCACTGTGGGTGCCTGACCGGCTGACCAGACGCTGCAATAAAAATGAAGATCCTCCTGCTGTTACTGATTCTTGGTGAAATGTTGATGCTGGTGTAGATGGAGCCAAGATGGGCGATCTTGTTGGTGTTCCCGAGACCCATGCCAATACGCCATGATGCTAAGCTGTTTCCTTGTCTTTTTAGTTCTAACAAGTCTCTTGATATACCTTATTCACCTTTAGATAAAGAGGAGGGAAGTGTAAATGAAAGTATGCCCTTGCCATCTTTTTGATAGTACTTTCAATTGTTTGCCTGTGGTGCATCTGCAGAATGAGGTTTATCCAACAAAGACAGGCTGCAATGATGGTACAAGCATTCACAGCCATTGAAGCTGGACAGTCCTCCCAGGCCTGGCTGGCAGCCATGAAGGCCTAATAAGATGCTTTCCACGCTCAGGATGCGAGGCTAAGCACTGCACTCAGGGGCCCATGATTGGAGAGCCCTTGGGGGGAACATGTTTGACTGCACACATGTTGGTACCCCAGAACCCGTCTCTGAGCAAAAGGTACCGGACGGGTTTGATGAAATCCACTGGGCTGATGGCTCAGAAGGGTGTCGAAACAAGGTCCATGAGTCCACCCGATGGGCAAACGATATATCAGAGGTCAAACCTCTACTCTCACCTGAATGTGTGTTTAAAAAGAAAAAGGAGGAACTGTAGGGAGCTGCTTGCTACCGCGCCCTTAAAATGGTGTGGGTTTCTGCTTTCTGCCTTCCCGCTGGCGGGCTCCCCATCGTAAACAACTCCTTATTTGGGTGGAGCCTGTTGAGTCTTGTGCCTTCCGCGTGGATACAGCCTATCAGCATTGCCCACGTAGCTAAGCCTGATTGGTTAGCTATTAGTATTTAAGGGCTTGGCTTATTCTCTCCAGGGTCAGAAGAAGCTTGTACAGGGATCCTGAGTAAACTGCTTGGAGAAGATCTTCCTGTGTTGTGTCATTCCTTGCCGGCAAGGGTGGTTGCGACAGATGACATTTATAAAGATGACACTCAGGTTGCCCCGTGGCTCTCATATACATTTGTACATGTGTGCACATGTACATGAGCACATGAACATACATATATATAAAGTAAAAGGTCATACTTTTCAAAGACATTTAAATACCAAGAGGAAAAGGGAGTACCCACGTGTAGAAAGCCCTAAGAATTTACACATTTAAAAATGTTACCCCACCACTGAGCTGCCTTGAACAAAACAGAACCACACTGGAAGCCAAGTCCTAGGCAGGCCTTGACCCCCAGTTTATATTATTCATGTGGAGATTGTTTCTCCTGTTCCCCAGAACAATCGTAAGCTCTGGACTTGGCTTTGCCGCTGCATATTGATGGCTTCCTGGAAGAACTAAGTCTTCTTTAGGCGCTGGCAAAAGAAAGAGTGCACTTCCCTGGCACGCGGGCAGGAGTGGATTCTCTCTGATGGAGACTGAGGCATTTATGGACCTGAGCTCAGCCCATAGGCTGGTCTTCCACCCTGAGCTAGGGCCATTTTAGTCTAGCAGGAAGGTCCTTGTCACCTTCCTCGGGTCAGTCTTAATTATGTTTCACAACACCTTTGATGAGGGTGATGATGACAATGACAGCAGTGACGATGGTGGTGGCGATGGTGACAATGACAACAATGATGGTGGTGGTGATGGTGGTGACAGTAATGATGGTGGTGATGGTGGTGATGATGGTGGCGATGGTGACAATGACAACAATGATGGTGGTGATGATGGTGACAATGATGATGATGCTGGTGACGGTCATGAAGTTCTCTGTGCTGTCATTCTCAGATATTCTCCCCACTTCATCGCAATCTCTTTTGAAGAGAAAACTGTTTTTGGTTGCTCTGCTTCTGCTCCGGCTTTGTTCCTTGGCTCTCCAAGGGATTCAAAGAGGAAGATCATAGGCAGAACCTCTGCAGCTTTTATAACCTGAAAGGTGCAAACCTCAATCAGGAATGAGATCTACAGATGCGAAGACAACTACCCACTTGGTTGACGACTGAAGGGCTGCTCATAAAGAGAAAATTAAAATACATCAAATTATTATTTCAGCCACTTCTGGCTACAGGACATTCTTTTTTATTTTTTTTTTAAAGATTTATTTTATTTTTACCGAGAGAGAGAGAGAGAGAGAGAGCATGTGTGTGTGTGTGTGTGTGTATTCCACATGTGTGCAAGTAGCCACAAAGGTCAGAAGATATCTGGAACTATAGGTACAGGAGTTATGATCCATCCAACATGGCTGTGGAGAACCAAGCTTGGGTCTTCTGCAAGGGCAGCAAGTTTCCTTCACTGTTTTTAACCCCTACAGGACAGTTCTTTAGTTAAGAACAACTAGTCTCTTTTTCTGCTGCTTTTAGAATCCAGAGTTCACATCAGTGATGTGTCATTCAGCAGCACTGTGAAACTTCAGTTTCGGCTCACCCAGGGGGCAGGGTTGTGGGCTTTAAGTTTCCCCAGAAAAGCAACAAGTAGAGACAAAGGAGGAGAAAGAGGTCAGAAATCATCTGGAGAGACAGACAGACACGCAGACACACAGAAAGACAGAGACAGAAAGAAAGGTAGAGAGAGGGACAGGGACACACACACACACACACACACACACACACACACACAGAGAGAGAGAGAGAGAGAGAGAGAGAGAGAGAGAGAGAGAGAGAGAGAGAGAGCAAACACTGGAAGCTGATGGGATGTTATACACTTAAGGAATTTGCCTGCAGAAGTCTTCGTATCTCACCTGATTATCACTTCTTCTTGGGCCGCCAGCAGGAACTAGCTTCCCACTGAAGGAATGCAAAAAATGTTGCTATCATATGGCTTGATGGCATTATAGAGGTCAAACCACCTCTGGCATTCCTAAGGCCTTAGTTCATAAAGGGAGGTGGTCCCCACAGTCCCTGCCAGTTCTGACATTCCACAATGACTTGAGTCACTGGGCCACTGTACCTAAACTTTTACAGAGCTCTTGCAGTAGCCCAGAACACATAAAGATGACTGTCGTTATAGCCAAGATGGAGATTCTCATAATCGTCCCGTATTGGTGAATTCTCAGGGTCAGACACCCCATCTCCTGTCCACATTGTCAGCATTGAGTCTCTTCTGGGCCACTGGCTGGAATGTGGACCCATGTACCATACAGTGATGAGAACCCACTTAGCTAGTCTGGATGGTGGGCTGTTGTTCCCCACACACCCACTCATGAGCTTTGCATGGAGACCCCACACAGAAGTCCTATGCTGAAACACAAAGCTCCCCTGTAGCTTACGGTCATGAAATATGTGAACTTCTCAGTAATAGGAAAAGCAGGCATTGCCTCCAGCACCCTCCCCGGCTGAATACCTGGGGCTCAGACACGGTACCAACAGGCACCAGGCCTCATTAGGGGAAGAAGCATTTCTGCTGAATGTGCATCCTAACACCAAGCTGCCTTCTGGCTAAAGAAACATACGAAGCCACAGGAGACTCTTCGGGGCTCTCTTAGAAATGCAGAGTAGAGTCGAAATTGTTGAGCTCTACTTCCCACAGAATCATTTATCCCTGTTTTGCTTTCCTTTCCACAACCCACACATATGACTAAGTCCCACTTTCTCCCTGCAACTGGGTAGAGCCAGAGAGAACGCCCCTCAGTCGTGTCCCGCCCTACCCCTGCTGGCACAACTCCAGCTTCAGCCCCAGCTACCGTGTTCTTGCTCAGACATTTCTGAGGCCTGCTGGTTTTTCCACAACCCTTCTCCCTCCTGCTTGTGATCCGTGTGTCTCTGGTGCCACCTGCAGGAAGCAGAAGCAGCCAAACTGCGTTCCTTTCCCTTTCCATAGTCCTGATGGAAGAGGCAGAGAACAAGATGCAGTTCTGTGGAGAAGTCTATTATGAATGCTTAGCGAGGCAAAAAGGATTCATGTGAGGTGGAACGAGAGGAAGAGGAAGACTGCTAATGCCATTTGAGGGAGGAAAAAAAAGAGCTGTCCTAGATAGGAGCAGCATCCTTACCTCAGCCAGAGCCTGAAACGTCATGCTCAGAATGGAAAGACTGCTAAGAGGAGGAAACACCAGGTGTAGGGAACGCTAGGAAGAGTTGGGATCTGACAAGTAGGGGCGGGGTTAGCTTGTAGAGTAAAGAGATCTTAAGACTGGGAAAGAATTAGAACTTGTCTGGGGGGAAAAAAAGGAGGGAGGAAGAGAGTGAAGGAGAGGAGCAGGGAGGAGGGAGGAGGGAGGTGACCAACATCCAATGCAGGAAGGGATTTGCTAAGAGAAAGGCAGAGGGTGCACTTAAGCAGAGTCTATTGATCAGTCAAGGTACAGGGGGCGGAGCTCTGAAGCCTCTGTTTTCTCTGTGACATGAGAAGCACAGAGACCTGTAAGGAGCATCACACAGGCCGGAGAGATTCGGGCTTTTACCCTTGTCCTGGTCCCCTCCCCATCGCCTCTAGAACGTAAAGTTGGTCGGAAGTGGACTAATCATCGCTCACGCTGTGCCCGAGACAGTCTGGTTTGTGCCTCTTGGTGCTGTCAACGCTCAAGGTAGCATTCTCAACAAGAAAGCGATGAAGGGTGGTGGCCATGTCCAAAACCCTCAAAAAGAAATAGCTTAGTATTTGCATAAAACCTATACCCACCGTGGCCTGCATTGAATTGTTATAGCTTGCTTTTTGTCTGTTACCTTTTAAAATCAGCATATGGTATATATTTCTATTAATGAAGCCTAATGAAAAGTCCTGACTCAGGTATGCATTGGATGGTGGTCAATCCTGTTAGTATTTCACCACTAAACTACTTTAGTCATTTCCTTAGATTCAGCATATTGCAATTCTTTTTAAAACGATGTCTCCGTACATAATGTGCTATTGCTAATCATCCTGTGCTGTGATCTACCAGCATCCACTCCTCCTCTTAAACCACAGCTCTGTGCGTGCTGACAGTCTACTCTCTACCCTTTCTTTTAGTCTACCCAGGCACAGGTAACCGTTGCCCTCCTATACGATCAACTTCTGTAGATCCCACTTATAGGTGAGGCCGTGCATGGTTTGTCTTCCCACGTCTGAGCTCTCTCACTTAATGTGATGTCTTCCAGGTCCACTCACCTGATTGCAAATCGCAGTTTTCTTTGTTTGATGGCAGCAATGCTAGTCTATCCAGTATGTATAACACACTCAGGCACATCTATCTGTTGGTGGTCACTGGCTGATCTCGTGCCCTGCCTACTGTGATCTGTGAGGCAGTAAACACCCTCTCTTGCACTGGAAGCTGTCTCTAGATCTCTATAAATGTCTACTACAAAAGAAGTGCTTATAAAATCAGCATTCACTCTATTGTGTAGGGCACACTAACGTGAAGAATAATCTGTTCATATTCCCTGCTGTTGTAGAGCTGTTTCCAGGAATTGAAACATTCCTTCTGGAAGGACAGAAGGAAGCTCAAAGAGACTCGTGAAATTCATCAGAAATGTTCTAGGTTCAGAGAGTTCGTAAGTCATTCAGGTCTCAGTATGCCTCACCACAGGCTTTTATAAGAGTAAATAATTTCTGGGAGAGAGGAGACTCAGCCACCACCCAGGTAAAGTTACATAATTATGCTCCAGTGCTCAGTTTTCTTGAGTTAGCACCCAAGCTGAGCTTTTGGGGGTGATCCTGCCAGAGATATCCTCCAACCAGTAAATTCACAGGGTCACCAAGATAGCCCCGGGTGCGATAATCTCTTTGATTTGTCATTGGTGCCTGATCTGAGGCAGAACAGAGCTTGTCAGGAAAAGTTACACAACAGCTACAGATTTTCTTCATTCATGTGCTCACTAGCTATAGATATGGAGAGAGAGAGAGAGAGAGAGAGAGAGAGAGAGAGAGAGAGAGAGAGAGAGAGAGAGAGGGAGAGAGAATGTTTCTTCAACTTGCACATCTTCTTTTCTCCTATAGTGCAATCCTGTATCAGACACAGTCAGACACAGAGACAAAATAGAGTATTGAGCCAGGGGCTAAATTTTTTTTTAATTTAGTTTCTAAAATTGCATTAATGGGTGGTGGGGAGGGCGCATATAGCATGCAAGGTATGTGAGGACAACTTGTGAGGTCAGCGCTCTCCTTCCGTGATGTGGGCCCCGGAGATCACCGTGCTTGGCAGAAAGTGCCTTTAACTTATAAGTGGTCTCACCAGCCCAAGGGTTGAGATATTTGTTTGTTTGTTTTTGTTTTTTTTTTAAATCGGACAAAGTAGAAGGCTAGAAAGTCAGAACCTGAAAGCTGTGGAAACTGGCAGCCCAGAGTGTCCACGTTTGCTCTTTCACTCACAGATAAGAAAGTCAAAGACCTTGTGGCTTTAGTCATCTCTCAGGGCAGAAGCCACTGTCTTCCCAGTGAGCCACCTGCGCTCACCACTGGGCTCTCTCAGTTCCCCCTTTCTTTCAGAAAAGAAGCTGGAGAGATACAGTAATGACTCTGTGGGAAGAGGGAAACGCCCAATGTTGATGCCACCACACCCTGGGCCCGTAACACAAGAGAACCACGGGCTTTCTTTGACATGCCTATCCGCACGCCACCCCCACACCCGCTTCTCCAGTCTTTCTAGGCAAACATTTACAGGCAGGAAACCTATACTCAGTTCCCTGAAGTGTTCTCTCTGCCGAGCGGTGTCTGGGCGCCACCAAGACACTGGCAGGGCAAAGTCCAGGACAGGGATGCGCAGTCTGCCCACTTTCCTCTAGGGTAGCAGATCTCTCCGTATGCCAGACCAAGGATGGTGCCGCAGGGTCCTGAGATGGATAGATTCCACAGGGCTCCAGTCTGTCTGGGAATTCTGGGAGAGTTACAGCTCATAACGGAGGATTAAAGAGGTTTCGGTGGCCTGCCACTCTGATGTGAGCCTCTGTGGGCTGCTAGGACCCACCCAGGCAGGCGGGTCCAAGTGCTTCCAGAGAGAAAGTCCTTCCCCAAGTGTTAAAGTAAAGACAGCCACTCTCAGGCGATCCTGTGGATAACTTGTGTGCTTTATCCCATGAGGACAGGGAATATATGAACCTCAGGTAGTGAGCCGGGATTGGAGGGCGTAAATGTTTTCTTTTTTTTATTCGATATATTTTTTATTTACATTTCAAATGATTTCCCCTTTTCTGGCCCCCCACTCCCCGAAAGTCACATAAGCCCCCTTCCCTCCCCCTGTTCTCCCGCCCACCCCTTCCCACTTCCCTGTTCTGGTTTTGCCCTATACTGCTACACTGAGTCTTTCCAGAACAAGGGGCCACTCCTCCGTTCTTCTTGTACCTCATTTGATGTGTGGATTATGTTTTGGGTATTCCAGTTTTCTAGGTTAATATCCACTTATTAGTGAGTGCATACCATGATTCATCTTTTGAGACTGGGTTACCTCACTTAGGATGATGTTCTCAAGCTCCATCCATTTGCCTAAGAATTTCATGAATTCATTGTTTCTAATGGCTGAATAGTACTCCATTGTGTATATATACCACATTTTTTGCATCCACTCTTCTGTTGAGGGATACCTGGGTTCTTTCCAGCTTCTGGCTATTATAATTAGGGCTGCTATGAACATAGTGGAGCATGTATCCTTATTACATGCTGATAGAGGGCTAAAATCCAATATATACAAAGAACTCAAGAAGTTAGACCCCAGAAAACCAAATAACCCTATTAAAAAATGGGGTACAGAGTTAAACAAAGAATTTTCACCTGAAGAACTTCGGATGGCAGAGAAGCATCTTAAAAAATGCTCAACTTCATTAGTCATTAGGGAAATACAAATCAAAACAACCCTGAGATTTCACCTTACACCAGTCAGAATGGTTAAGATTAAAAATTCAGGAGACAGCAGGTGTTGGAGAGGGTGCGGAGAAAGAGGAACACTCCTCCACTGCTGGTGGGGTTGCAAATTGGTACAACCACTCTGGAAAGCAGTCTGGCGGTTCCTCAGAAGACTGGGCACCTCACTTCCAGAAGATCCTGCTATACCACTCCTGGGCATAAATGTTTTCTATTGGCCGAGTTTGGGGTGTTGGTGATGCTCTGTTTGCATGGGGAAGGACTCCAGGTCCTTTACCTGAGTGGTCCTCTCAGTTGGTGGCTGTAGTTACTTGTTCCAGAGCAGGTATTAGAGGCTGGAGTGGTAGCTCCACTCCTGTCTCAGATCTCTGAGATTCCCTGGGTTTGAACAGACCCCACTCCCCCAGTTCATATGCCCATCTCGCAGTGTAGCCCACGTACCCGACATGAAAAAAACTATTAAAGATTAAAGACCAACATGAATGTATCCCACAGCTGGCTGGAGAGATGGCTCAGTGGTTAAGAGCACTGACTGCTCTTCCAAAGGTCCTGAGTTCAAATTCCAGCAACCACATGGTGGCTCTCAACCATCTGTAATGAGATTTGATCCCCTCTTCTGGACTGTCTGAAGATAGCCACAGTGTACTTACATATAATAAATAAATAACTTAAAAAAAAAAAAGAATGTATCCCGCAGACGAGGCAACAATGGAAAACATGAGCAGGCGATGGAAGTGCAGAAAGAAGGAACTATTTTCCCTAAACGGCCACATGCGGATTAAGAGGCCAGAGGGACAACCTGGTGCTGACTCTATCTGCAGTAGAGCGACAACAGGAAGTCAGCCCTGTGATAGACCCGCAGCCCCCTCTTGGGATAGCCTACCATATGCAGGGGCTGCAAGACGCCCAGAAGGTGCTACCGGCCCATCTCACCGTGGTCAGGGCTTTGCAGAGATGCAGTCTAACTGATGTCTGTCGATGCAGAACTAGCATCCTTCATACCTGCTTTGCTTTCCCCACTGCACCAGTGGTCTCCATGTGACCCTTCCTGTGCACTTTGTTCAACTCTAATGTGAATTTCTTACAGTGACAAACTGGTGTGGTAACTGCAGTGTCCCCATTGCCTGTAACAGGGCTTAGGCCATTGTTGGTCCCAAACCAATATTTACAGAGTTAAAGAATGAACAAATAAATACTAAGACTATTAATCCAATATCTGATTTTGTGAAAGTTTGGTAAACCTTTTTGATTAAATTATAGAGACATTCTAAAAGGATAGGTTTCTACGTCTTTCCATTTTGGGGAATCTATCCATCTGAACTGAAGGGCACAAAAGAACTATTAATAATTAAAGGCAGAAACAATATTGGGCAACACCAGCAAATATATTCTGAAGACATTGAAACAAAAAAAAAAATGAGGAATCTGTCTATCTTCCTTCCTTCCTTCCTTCCTTCCTTCCTTCCTTCCTTCCTTCCTTCCTTCCTTCCTTCCTTCCTTCTTTTCATGAAAAAAATTGGGACAGGATTTTATGCATTCTGGGCTGAGTTTGAACTCCCTATGTAACTGAGCATGAACTCAAACCTCTGGGCCCCCTGTCCCCACCTCCTGGGGCTACAGATATTCAGCACCATTCCCAGTTGACAGGACACAGGCATGGAGTCCAGGGCTTCCCGCTCCCTGAGTCCTGGGTATGCACCTATCAACTGATCTGTCTCCAGCCCAGAACTTAATGTCTCCTGCTTCTGGTCCATCATATTTCTTGATCTCAGTGAACCTCCTGTCCTTTTAAGAAAGAAACACATTTGACAAGCGTCATCTCCATCGCTTCCTCTGTCTCTAAGACCCTTTCCACCAGCTCCAGCCTGGTTCCTCCTGCCCTCTTCCCTGCCTCTCTCTTCACCGTGATCTCCCGTCACCACTCCAATGGCACATGTCTGTCCCTGTCGACAGACTTTGATGTGCTCCAGCCCAGATGCCCCTCCCTGAAACCCTTTCCTGTCTTGGGGTGGCAGGGGCTAGCCTCCAACTCCAGGGTCTGTCTATAACCCATTAGTCTCTGCTGCTGAGTCCACATCCTCTGAGCCATCCTTGTCACCTTGAAGCCCAGACCTGCCAGCACCTTTTTTCTCCTTCTTGGCTTGAGGTGGAAATGACATCTAGGCTGCTTCATTTCAGCTCTTGGCCTGATATCTCGTGAGAAGGGAGTCTCACTGGAGGGACTTCCTGGATTGCCAAACAAACAAGTAAGCAAGTAGGCCCTTAGGTAATTATTTCTCTCCATCCTGGAATGGAATGGGATGAGATTACTTGCTTGAGTGAGTGCCCTGGCTTCCCCGGTGATGGACTACGACCTGGGATTGCAAACCAAACAATAATGAAGATGAACCCTCTCTTCCCTGGGTGGCTCAGGTCAGGACATCAGTCATGACAGAAACAAACCTAGAACACAGAAATTGGTCATAATAGTAAGGCTGTTGCTTTCGTAATGTAGGATGTTTGACCCAGTGTTTAAAAATAACAAGTATGAAGTTATTTATGGAGACGCTAACAAAGGTGCTGACTGAAATAAATGTGTGATAAATCCAGTATAAGTACCGGCATCTCCGAAGGAGGGACATTTATCTCCTTATTTCAATAATCAGAATGCCTGCTTTTAGTCCCTAAGAATCCTCTTTGCACATCATGCCAGGCTCAAAATAAATGCTTATTTTTTAAAAAGGAAATCTATATATTGACTTTTTTATCTGTCATTTACTGTGCAATCGAAATTAGAGTTCTTGGGTTTAAAAACAACTTATAGGGCCTCCAGACAACTGCTCAGACATATTTAACTTTGTGGGTGTCGTTTTATGCAAATAAACAAGGGTGGGTTTTCTATTCTGTAGAAGTTCCAAGTTCTGTTTAAACAGGCTCTGTACTGTACATGTATACAGTGTGTGAAGTCTTTAAAGACTTGAAGTTAATACTGTTGTACAACCATGCTTTGAATAAAGCCACCACAGTGTTAGACACAGGGACAGGAAGCACTGTTCAAGTGTTTCTATTTCAGGGTTGGGTTTTTTTTTGTTTTTTTTGTTTTTTGTTTTTTGTTTTTTTCTGACTGCTGTAACCTACATTTTTGAAACTGAATTGCTTTGAATAGACTGAAGTGTTGTTAATAATGATTAAAGATAAGTACCCAGGAATTAGCCATTGAGATTTAGATTGCTATTAAGGATTCAATGTAATCAGTTATACTCCCATGAATTTAATGAGTTACTAATCACTACTAGAATGAGTTCCAAAATAATATTATACATAATAGTCAGGAAGTTCCTACAAATTTTAGTTTGGGCATATTTTATGGTATGTATTTGTCTTAGTCAGGGTTTCTATTCTTGCACAAATATCATGACCAAGAAGCAAGTTGGGGAGGAAAGGGTTTATTCAGCTTACAGTTATGCATTGCTGTTCCTCACTAAAGGAAGTCAGGACTGGATCTCAAGCAGGTCAGGAAGCAGGAGCTGATGCAAAGGCCATGGAGGGATGTTTCTTACTGGTTTGCTTCCCCTGGCTTGCTCAGCCTGCTCTCTTATAGAACCCAGGACTACTGTGAGACTGTAAAACTCAGTCTGTGGTCTGGTTGAGTGAGGCTTACTCTGGAGACCCAGCAGAATAGTCTACAAGGGACAGAACCAGTGAGCCATGCTCCCAGATACTCAGGCTCCAGACACCAACTCCATACTCCTGACTCCTCAACTCCATAATCCTAAGGCCATCAGTCACACGTAGGGCCCCGCCCCTAGTGTTCTTGCTGGACTCCACCCCCCACAGTCAATGGACAGGTAACCCAGCCCACTTTAAAAGAAGGATTCTTGGCCCCCTCCTAGCTCTCTTGCTTTTCTCTCTTGTCCTTGCTCTTGTCCCCCTGTTCCCTCTCTCTCCCCATTCTTCTCCCCTCTTTCCTCATGGTCATGGCCAGCTCTCACCCCTCTATTCCTTCTTTCTCTCTTTACCTTTCTATCTCCTTTTCTTATTCTACTTCTCTATAATAAAGCCTTGGGATGCCTCTTCTTATCAAATCCTCCGTGAAGGAACAATGGAACCAGCCTCAGCGTCTCCAGCCATCAGAAAGGGCCAAAGCCTCTTCCGCCCAGGCAGGCCAAGGACCTTCCCCTGCTAGGTGGGCAGCTTCCCTCAGCAGGTACTTCAGAGCCCACCGTCCCCACACAGGTACACAGGCCTGTTTTACTACCAGCTCAGGGATGGTACCACCCACAATGCGCTGGGCCTTCCCCGCCTTGATCACCAACTGAGAAAATGCCTCACAGCTGGGTCTCATGGAGGCACTTCCCCAACTGAAGCTCCTTTCTCTGTGGTAACTCCAGCCTGTGTCACGTTGACACACAAAACCAGCCAGTATAGTATTTAAGGTCCGTGAGCTGATGCTTTCATCGAGTTTATTTTTTGATCTGCAGTGGGGGGACTCCAGGTACACTCCAGGCTACTTTCACTCCCCCATCCCCCCCCCATTCTTGTGGTAACACATACTACTGTAATCTCTGTTATATAAACGTTTTTAATCAATTCGACCCACAGACAACATGGCATTGACTGTTGCTAAAATAGAAACAAGCTGTGATATTGTTCATTCATGGGTAGCACCCATCTTCCCCCCAATGGAGAGTATTTGGAAGTTGACCCTGCAACCTTGTCTCCAAACTACCAAACTCCCTCACAGAACAAGACATTTCAATGTTAGGCTGGACCGCGGTGGTGCTTGCCTCTAATTCCAGCTGCCACAAGTGGGTCTCTGTGATCCAGGATAGCCTGGCCCCACAGAACAAGCCCCAGGACTACCAGAGCTACACTGAGAAACAATGTGTGTGTGTATGTGTGTGTGTGTGTGGTGTGTGTGTGTGTGTGTGTGTGTGTGTGTGTGTGTGTGTGTATGTGTGTGTGTGTGTGTGTGTGTTGGGGGGGCAGCTTTCAAAAGTACACACTTTTCTCAGATACTTCTGTTCTTTCTACATGTGTTTAATTCTGGGGTAAATACTATTAATAGGTCTGTTTTCAGATCCTGAGGGCCCTGCGGCTCTTACACTACAGACTCCCTTGCTTACACAACATCCTCTTTCAGGTCTCTTCCTCATTCTAAAATGTGCACATCCCTCCACACAGTGGCCAATGCAGAAGTCCAAATGACCAAAACCCCTCGCGTGAAGTCGGTTTACAAAACGCCTTGCTTCCTGTGCTCTGAACTCTTGAAGGAAGACTCTGAAAGACACAGAAAGCAGATAGTGAAAGCCAACAGGATGTCACCCCATATCATATTTGACAGCCCTAATCAGAGCCCCCCTCCCCCCAATCTGGGAAATTACTGGAGACGTGCATCTTTTTAAAGCTTTGCCCATTGACTCTTCGATAAACAAGAATCTTGAGAAAAGAGATGTCTGAGCTTTATAACAACGGAATAACTGATATGAAAGCCTGAAATACAATACACAAATGATTATCAGTCGAGGACAATTTCTCCTCCCCAGAGGATAATTAGCAATTGGAGATTATTTACTGTCATGACTGCTGGATTTTAGTGGTCAGATATATTGCTAAGTACTCTGCAATGTGAAATACAGGGGCTTCATCACAAGAATGATATCTGGTCTGACATATTAGGATATTTTTCCTGCAGGAACCCTGATACTCTATACAACGAGTTCTGCCTCTGGGATTCCAGACGGAGAATACTATGCAAGCCCGCCCTCTAGTGGCCACTGTGAAGAGTGCAGCTTAATATTGTCTTCCTTGCAAATAAGTCTTACCTTTTCTGGGCGCTGTCCTTCTCTCCCCCACCTCGACCCTCAAACACACAATCACACATTTACTAAAGCATGAAGCATAGGTCTTCCATGCCTTCTGCTGTATCAGCATGGTTACCTGTACAAGTCTAGCCAGCACAGGGGCAACTAACTACCTTGTTCCCCTTAGAGTAGCAATCCCCGTAGCTGCTCCAACTCACCACCGGCTTCATCCCCAGGCCACTGGAGAATGTGAGGAGGTCTAGTGGGTGGTTTTCCATCAACCTGCGCTGCCTCAAAGAGTTTATGTTCAAAGTCAGCCTCGAGAAAGAACGGCTCGTGCTAGAGCGGTGACTCAGAGGTTAAGAACGCTGTGCATACAGAGGTCACCGGTTCGAGAAAGAACAGCTCATGTTCCACCAGTAACTCCATCATCGACACCGCAGGGTAAATCAAGACATTCAGGACCGTTTACCACCTATATAAGCACAGGTTATTGTCCCTTCCTTAGACCGCGTGTGCTGCAGAAAGAAAACCAAGGCATGCCGCATGCTGGCTCTAGTTCAAATCATGTACCCATCTTCTCAAGTTTCCTCTTTGCTTAAGGGTTAATTCAGCCGGGAACTTTTATTCTAAATTAGCCTGCCCCATTCACGTGTAAAATCATCCAACAAGCATGCTTTTATACAGGTTTGTCCCCGCTGCAGCCTTTGGGATGCACGCACCCCACCATAGCTATGAATATGTTCCAAGCACATCCTGTAGATGATATCACACCACTGTATCAATAGGTTGGATGCTTCTACGAACATGAGCGCTTGAATCTAAGCTTCTTTCTTGTGGCAGCGAAGAGCAAAAATATCTCAAGCACTCCAGAAACTAAAAGCTAATGTTGAAGAATTCACAGAGTCATCCTAAAAGAAATAATGTACCATGTGGGCTGGAGATGTGTAGCAAACAAAATGATGATGATGATGATGATGAGGAGGAGGAGGAGGAGGAGGAGGAGGAGGATGGGGTGGTGGTGGTGGTGAGAGACTTAACCGATAGTCTGGTTGTTTCAAAATAATTTCTCCAGTTTCTAGGAGACAGAACTTTAAGGCTGGAGGTGCGTCTCAGCAGTTAAGAGCACTAGCTGTTCTTGCAGGGTTGCTGAACCCAGTTGCCAGCATCACGTCAGTAGATCACCAACGTCTGTAAACTCCAGCTCCAGGGTCGTCCGATGCCTCTGGCCTCCAGCTGGCACCACACACAAACACATACATGTGCACACAATCAAAACTAATCATTCTAAAGAGGAAAGAACGGTTTCTCAAGGAGCTGCCTTGGGGCGCCAGGTCTTGAATCAAGCTATGCCACTTGGGGGCGCCCTTAGGTTTGATGAAAATCTACTTTAAAGTGTCAAGGCCGGAGTCCCATGCCCAGTGCGAGCTATGAAATAAAACCGAATTTAGAGCTCACTTCTAAGAAAAGAGACAGAAATGGTGGTTTAGTCTCTTTGTGTTCAAGTGGGATTAGGCAAAATTCAGTTGACAAGCTCTCAATTTCCTTGTACAGAGCTGGCTTTAACCAGCCAAATGAAATAGAAGGCTGTTGTGTTAAAAAGAGGCTCTGTATATTTTGACAGAGGAGACAACGAGAACAAATTACATAACAGGAATCTTTTGACTTAGAACTAGAAACCTAAGCTGTTTGGGTTCTGTGGGGAAGAAGGGGGGGGGGCCTTCTGCTTTATTTAGATGTTTAAACTCTTCTAAAAACAAAATAAAACAAAACAACCCGATGTGTGACCTTAGCCTCTTGAACAAGCATTGTTTGTCCAACAAAGTTTCAACTGCTGGCCAGAGATAGCCAAAGAGGACAGGGAGACTTGAAATTCACAAATATTTCAGAGGGCTCTGCAGAGGGAGCCTCAGACAGGGCTCTTTTAATTTGCTGGAGTATTTGATGAGTTAAAACTTTAGCAGCGGTGAATTGCAAGTGAGATTGTCAATGGAGACTGTACCTGAGAGCTAGAGAAAACAGAGGAGAGCATCGTTGGCCCAAGTGAATCTCCTTCCCTGGGCTCAGCCTACCTCAGTCTACCTGCGCTTTGGTCCTCACAGGAGCTCTGTGGCTCCCTTCACATCCACCCCCACCCCCAAATGATCGCTCCATAACTGTTCTCGTCATAGTTGCCTTGCTCTAATTAGTTCACCTACAAATCCAGCATCTTCCATTCAACCCTAAGGCCCCAACAGAAGGCAAATGTCCTATCTTTGTTATATTTTTACTCTTTCCAGCCTAGGAAAACACCAAAACATGATGGTGCTTTCAAATTTACAGACGTATCTAAAAAGAATTGCGAAAAGAAAAAAAAAAAAAAACCTTTCCATTTGCTTGTTTGATTTTGTTCACTGAAACAAGGCCTTACCGAGTAGCCTAAATACATCATCCTCCTGCCTCAACTTCCTAAGAGCAAGATTATGGGCATGGGCCACTGGGGCTGGCTCATGTAATTGCTTTAAGAGGAAAATGAAGAAACTTAAGTAGTATTGAAGACTTAAGGAGGGGAGGGATATACATATATATCCAATATCACAGTGGATCTATATCACACCATGCAATTGAGGAATATCATAAGAGGAAGAAAATGACACTATTAGTGACCGTACATCAGATGCTGACTCTGTGCAAACTACTTTATCTCTGCTGTCCTTACATTTCAGGGAACTTGCTTAGAAAGAATTAAGCGACTCCCTTGAAGGCCAGGAAGGAAGACATGACAGCTGAGTGTCAAGCTCTGGGGCAATGGAACCCAGAGGATGACCCTCTGATCTGGCATCTCTCGGGTGGTGGCTATGGGTTTCTTACGCTGTTGGCCAGCAAGCTCAGTAAGAGCTGGGGTAGCCAGTGCCATACATCACCCCTCCCTCAGGAGCTCAGCATTGCAAAGCAGCTACAGCACCTGCCCTTCCCTGGTCTCCCTATGGTCTCCTCTTAGAATCGGCTAACTGATTTCTGGATGGTGTTGCATCTGACACCTCCTTGGGTGTCTGCCCATTCCTTAACTGTCAAAAGTGATAATACGTGTGGAATTGCTCAGAAGAGAGAAGTGACATACGTAGGAGAGAGGTTGAAAGGGAGTATGGATTCAGTCAGCAATGGGAATAGAACCAATAACTCTCGTTTAGTTTGCATCAAGAGTAGGGGAAATCTTCACTGCATTCTAAGGTGTTAACACCACCACCACCACCACAGTGGTTGGTGGAGTGGGCTAAGCTGGGAAATGTTTTGGGGAAGGACAAATTTGGAGTGTTGTGAAGACATCCCAGCACAGGTGACCAGAAGCAATAGTGACTAAGGACTGGAGCTTCTGGGAGGACCACGGCAGGTGGAGCTTGGGAAGATGCTCTCCCATCCTTCTGCCTGGACCTGAGTCTCACTACATTGCTCTCAGTGGCACTGCTACACCAGGTCTAAGCCACTAGCACAGTGGTCCCCACCTTCCTAATGCTGCCACCCTGCAATTCAGTTCCTCATGCTGTGATGACCCCCAGACATAAAACTATTTTGTTGCTAGTTTATAATTCTGCTACTGTTATGAATTGTAATGTAAATATCTGATATGCCGGATATCTGATATACAACCCTCAAAGGGGTTGTGACCCACAGGTTGAGAACAACTGAGTCTAGTAGCTTTTCCCCCTTACTGATTTTGACCACCACAATCCTGCACAAAGACTTACAAAGCCCTGCTCCTCTCACTGTTACCCCAGTGGGTACAAATTGCATTTTAGACTCTGCGTTCAACTTAAAGTCTCATTTTCTATTACTCTCTTCCCTGATTTAGCAACACCCACCTCTGGGCTTTGTGCAAACCTACCCAGCTCCCAACCCTGTGGCCCTGGCCATCTATCTTCTGCTCTGTCCTCCTCCTAGTGATTCACTCTCCTCTCTTAAGGGTTTTGCTCAACATAGCACTCCTTAGGGCATTCTCCAACCCCTCCCTTTAAAGGGACACTAACCTCATTCTTCACTAATCCATCTTTCTGTGCCTGGTTTCTCACCTCACCTTTTATCAACATATCATGTTTAAAAAGGAATATAAATATAAACTTCCTTCTCCCCCTAAAATCTCCTAAAGCCCCTGATGTATGTGTGTGTGTGTGTGTGTGTGTGTGTATGTATGTGGACATGCATGTGGACATGCTAGTGTACAAGTATTAACAATACATAGTATGTAGTAGGTAACGAGCCGAACATGTTAAACCATCGAGCTGGTATAGCCAAAATAACCTGCTGTACAACTGCCAAAGGCAGGAATCCAGAACAACAAAGCCACACAACAACAGCAGCAACAACAACAGTAGCAACAACAATAGCAGCAACAACAACAATAGCAGCAACAGCAACAACAGTAGCGGTGACAATAGCAACAACAGCAACAGTAGCAGCAACAACAGCAGCAGCAACAACAGTAGCAACAACAATAGCAGCAACAGCAACAACAGCGGTAACAATAACAGCAACAGCAACAACAGTAGCAGTGACAACAGCAGCAACAGCAATAGTAGCAGCGACAACAGCAGCAGCAACAACAGTAGCAGCAACAACAACACCAGCAGCAACAACAACAGTAGCAGCAACAGCAGCAGCAGCAGCAACAGCAACAATAGCAGCAACAGTGACAACAGCAGCAACAGCAACAGTAGCAGCAGCAACAGCAGCAGCAACAACAGTAGCAGCAGCAACAGCAGCAGCAACAACCACAGTAGCAGCAACACCAGCAGCAGCAACAGCAGCAGCAACAACAACAATAGCAACAGCAACAGCAGCAACAGTAGCAAAAACAGCAGCAGCAACAGCAATAGCAGCAACAGTAACAACAACAGCAGCAGCAACAACAACAATAGCAGCAACAGCAACAACAACCTTGAAAAAGGAAGCCTTGAGCACAGCCAGGCAGAGTAGATATGTAACTCAGAGCCACACAGCTAAGAAGACAGCAAGTTCCTCTGCTAGCTACCCATCTATTCTGTGGTAAGACACCAAACAGCCCCGCTAGGAACCCCAGTGAGGTAGAAGAAGAAATCTACATTAACTATTGGGGACACAATTAGATCCTAGGTGGCTTTAAACTAATTACCAAATCATCTTTCAGTCTCATAGTGGGTGCTGCTGATCATCTATCTCTAAGCTTCATTTGTTGGAGCTACGGTTGACACCATTCTCCTATAATCAGTCAGGAACACACTAATCTCCAAACACAGCTGTATCCAGGACATTGCTTCATTCATTGGAACATGTTAATAACTTACTAAGCTACACACTGGCAGCATCAAAAGCTCAATATACTGCCAATATTTTCCCAGCCACCACCAGAGCTGGATAGTCAACCACAAGCTCGCACAGTGGAATGATGTAGTAACTATCCTGTTACACCTAACTTTCCCTGAAGATGGGCTGGTTATCTGCCTGGAAATTTGACTGTACACTCAAGGTAGCCATGTGTCTTGAATCATAAAATGTAGTCCTTTGTCCTCTGTCCAAACCCACAAGATTAATTCACAATGCATCAGGCTACCACTGAGTGCCTGGAAAGTGTATTCATTGAAAGAGAGATGCGTTCTGAGTGTGGCACTCCAAACACAGCCATCAGACTCCTGGTTCTGACAACCATTTATTGTCAGCGTCAAGATTCCAGTGCAGATAGCTGCCTAGAGGTTCTGCAGTCAGGCAGTAAATTGGAAACCCAGAGCAGTGGGAACCCATTCATCAGTGTATCCACCCAGGAGAAGACCTCCAAAGGGCATCCGGTGGGAAGAACGGCTAACCTTACGATCTCAGCAGCACTCTCAGGTGACGACCTTGTGTGACAAAGTCGAAAGAGAGAAGAGCAGCGCCTGGATAGGAAATGACAATGGATAGAAAGGAAACAAGCACGCAGCCATTTCAGATTTCCAAATAGGCCTTGAGTCTGGAAGGAGAGAAGAGGTAAGGAAGTTTTGTACAGGGGCACTGTGCAGCAGAAGATCTGGAGAGCTGGACCTGTGCCCTGTGTCCCAGCGAAGACTCCCATTGCTCTTCCTGCTGCCCCTGCCTGGTTCTCCATGCCCCTGCACTCCTGCAACTCTTCCTTTTCTGTTCATCCTTATGCCTCAACCTAAATTTCACGTGATCTGATAAATGCTCAGTTCTTTCTCCCTGTACATCCCTCTTTACAACACTAACTGTATTTATAATCTCTTCTTGCCTTGGCCATTAAGGTCAAAACTCCCTCAGCACATGGCCCCTCCTATACCTTGAGCTGTCAGGAGAGGTCTGGAAACAAAACAGAGTAATAGGTACTTTAAAACTAGATGGGATACATGTTTGGGAATTCTCCAATGGGCTAAATGAATGTCCTCGCCAGAAGATGCTGTTTCAGAAGCAGGGGAAATTGTCTGTGGCTTTGATTACTTTTGCCCTCATTCAGGGACTTAAGGTCAAGAGAAGTGTCTTAGTCAGGGTTTCTATTCCTGCACAAACATCATGACCAAGAAGCAAGTTGGGGAGGAAAGGGTTTATTGAGCTTACACTTCCACATTGCTGTTCATCACTAAAGGAAGTCGGGACTGGAATTCAAGCAGGTCAGGAAGCAGGAGCTGATGCAGAGGCCATGGAGGAATGTTGTTTACTGGCCTGTTCCCCCTGGCCTGCTCAACCTGCTCTCTTATAGAACCCAGGAGCACCAGCCCAGGGATGGCACCACCCACAATGCGCCCTTCCCTCTTGATCCCTAATTGAGAAAATGTCTTATAGCTGGATCTCATGGAGGCATTTCCTCAACTAAAGCTCCTTTCTCTGTGATAACTCCAGCCTGTGTCAAGTTGACACATGAAACCAGGGTGGCTTCCCTTCAGAGGTTGCTGTGGGATACCTCACATTGAAAAAAAGAGTTCTTGCTCTACAGAGTACCACATCAAAGCTCACTGGATAAAACAGTGATGTCGTATTCTTCCTCCAAGTTCAATAGATTGGGCATTGAATTAAGACTTGACTGAAGTTCATAAGGCATCAACTGGGGTCAGTGACTCAGCTCTCTTTACCTGGTGGATAGCCTGGGCTAGAAGGTCTGAGATAAGTTCAGTCACATCCCTCCCTATGGGCTCTCTCTTCTCACACTGATTCTTTTCATAATGGTCTAGCCTTTGCTTTTTTTACAGCATGAAGTCTGACTGAAAAGAGAAAGAAGGAAAGTCAAGCTGTGAAACCTTCTTAGAGCTAGACCTAGAATTGGCTAAGTATCATTTTCCTGATTCTATTTTTCAAACATGTGACTGTGGTTCTCAGGTTCAAGAAGGAAAGAAAGGAGACACCTCTCTTGATGGGTGGAACGCCATATGCACACCAGGAGAGAAGGAAGTGATTGCTACCATATTTGGAAACTCCATTACATCCTGAACAATGTGAACACACCACGGTCTACATTGTCATGTGAGCTAAAGCAGTAGTTCTCAACCTTCCTAATGCTGTGACCCTTTAACACAGTTCCTCATGTTGTGTGACCCCCCCCAACCATAAAATCATTTTCATTGCTCCTTCATTACTGTAATTTTCTACTGTTATGAACTGTAATATAAATATCTGATATGCAGGATATCTGTTATGTGACCCCTGTAAAAGGATTCTAAGTCCACATGCCCTTTACCGCACCTTAAAGTCAACAGACAAGACCTTAGACTTTGTTTTTCTATTTTCTTTAACAAGCTCTTGCTATAGTTTGGGTCTAGCATATTTCTCTAAGACCCACATGTAAAAGATTCATCCCTAAACAATGATGTTATCAGGAGGTGGTGAACTCTTCTGGGGTAAGCCATTAGGGATGTGTCCCTAGAGAAGGCTGTGAGATCTTGTTCTTTCTCCATTGTGAGCAGCTTACATTCCATGACCTGTGTTGCCCATCAACAGAGAAGTGGTTGGGTAGCCTTCTGCTGTGGTGGGCCACCTGGCATCTTTAGAATTCTTTAAGATCAGTGGTCTAGTGTCCCAGAGAGATGGCTCAGGGGTTAAGAGCACTGACTGCTCTTCCAGAGGTCTTGAGTTCAATTCCCAGCAACCACATGGTGACTCACAACTGTCTGTCATGGGATCTGATGCCCTCTTCTAGTATGCAGATGTACATGCAGACAGATTAATAAATAAATACAAATAAATCCACAGCTTAATAAAATACAAAAAGAGCTACAGGTAGATCATTACAAATTGGGGCTCAGTTTCTCTATTGTCTTATTTTTATTTTTTCAAAATGGCTATCTAAAGGTGCTGGGTCTCCCACCAGGAATGAGGGAGTGACAGGTGGATGGAGGATCTTGAATTGTCTCTGATGTTCTTCCTGCAGCTCAGGACATCATGCCTTAGTTTTTGACAAATGGCAGGACAGATACTAAACAAAATCCCAATTCTTTAGAAATAATTCACAAACTGATTTTCTTCTATTAATTCCATTTTGAAAAATTGAATGAGTCAGTTTCTACACTTTAAAATATTATGGTTGCTGGATGGTGCCTGTAACCCCAACCGTTGGGAAAATAAGGTAGGAGAATCAGAAATTCAAGGCAAGCATCAACTATATGACAAGTTCTAAAAATATTGGAAAAAAGATGACTTTGACATTATATATAAACAACTAAATTTTAGGAGCGCAGAGTATAACCCTACATTAACTACTGAGGTACTAAGGGACACCTGAAGCTAATCAATGCCTCTCAGAGATGTTACCCCTACCAGAAGCCTTTCCGGGGTTCTGGAAGGAAGCTCACGGGTAAGAGAGCCTCTGGACTGATCTGTGTCTCAGAGGACCCAAAGTTCTGTCCCTGATTCTAATCTAAGCAGCAGAGCTGCACTCACACGGTACAAAGAATCTGACACCACCTCACACATCAAAGCATTTCCTGGGGAAAAATACAAGAACTGTCCTTTGGGCTTTCCCACTGCCAAATACTTCAGGGGCCATGTCTTTCATTTTCCCCCTGCTGGTTCATATCCTTGAAATGGACCAATGGCAATATTATTATTTTTGCCTGTGATTCAGTGCTGATTCATTTCTTTGCTATGCTGTACTATTTTTCTTGCTATTTCTTCTCTTTGTCTGAAGTTTATCTACCTCCTCCTATAATTTCCTGGGGTTTAGGTTTTCTCTACCATGGGACTTAGATACCAAATGCCACAACTCTTATAATGCTTAAAATATTGATTGTGCAAATGACTCTTCAGGCTCTGTGAAAATATGACTCACTCTGACAAGCTATGCACTCACGAGCTAGGCTCCAATGTCCTCCTTTCTTCATTCTTTTGGCCTTAGACACTGTCAATGGGAGCCATCAGAGCACCATGTTGGGCAATGGCCAAGCATCTCCAGGAGAAGGAAAGGAAACACTCCGAATAGTAAGACCTAGTTGAGCTGTACCAGATGTAAACTGGAATCTGCCTAGGCAAGGAAGATTCAGAGCTGTCCAGTTATTTGTACATTCTGAGCCTGTCATCGAGCATGGTCAGAACTCCACTAAAAGCTAGTCAGGCTGTGAGACTCTGATAAATAGTTTCACGTTTATGTACATTGGGGCTATAAAGGCAATGAAAACAGAAATATAGAATAAAAATCCTGGAAGTGAAAGAGAGTAGGACTTGTAGCTATCTGCTCCGATTCATACGATGATGACAATTCTACTGCCAAGAGCCAAGCACTTATGTTCCAGAGTGGAAGCTGTAGCCTTTCTCCTCCTGACATGTGATCATGTCCAGATGATCAAAATGCCCGCAGAGTGCAGAATTTTCTCTCTGCCTCAGAACCAACTGCTCTTCTCCCAAACAAACTGGTGACATAGCGTTTGGGCTCAATGTTGTAGTACTTCAACACATCCACCGAAGCTTCTCTTCCAGTTAACTGGCCGTGTTCTGCAGATCTGCAGAGCCCTTCTAGGGCCTCTCAGGTGTGTCATTGTGTTTCTGGACTTGAGAGTTGAGTTTATGTTTCAGTCTCGCACAATTTCTGTTTCTTCATTGATATTCACTATTTAGTGAGAGTATTTTTTTTAAAGATTTATATATTTATTTATTCTGTGTACACTGTAGCTGTCCTCAGACACATCAGAAGAGGGCGTCAGAAATTACAGATTTACACCCATTACAGATGGGTGTGAGCCACCATGTGGTTGCTGGGAATTGAACTCAGGATCTCTGGAAGAGCAGTCAGGGCTCTTAACAAGTGATCCAGCCCCTAGTGAGAGATTCTTCTCACATATATACAGTTGCTTAGACCTTATTCCCTTTAGTTCTTTGGAAATATTAATAATCACTTATTTAAAGTCTTTGAAATATAAAGCTCAAGTCTAGACTTGGTGGTACAACTTCGATAGGCTGCTTTCGGACATTTGGGAGTTCTGAACCAGATCCTTGCCTCCTCAGGAATTATTATTATTTCAGTTTATTCAGTGACTTGCCTGGGATAGTTCTAATCTGTGTTCTTTGTCCCTGAAGTCTCTACTCAATTAGATGTTAATTAGATGTAATTTTGGATGTTATCTATTCGAATAGATACCATCTGGTATCCCGATAGCCACATCAGCCCCCACTGACACCCTGAGGTTCTCAGGTGGGTCTGAAAGTGGCAGCTGTCACTCATGCCAACCTGATTGTGAGGATGTTTGATCCAGTGTTGTTCAAACTCTCAGTGGCTCAAAAGAAGGCGGAGATGTAAATCCCCTTGCATAAAATTCTTCAGGGTTTCATCATGAACCTGAGAAAAAGAACCCTCTAACTGAGCAAAATCTGCAGGCTATACCTACATAGGCCATGGGTGATAGAAAACAGGAGAGTGAGGGAAGCATTTTATAAGGTTGAAACGGGTGTATGTGAGTATGAAACCCCTCCATTTCCAGGCTTTTTTTTTAGTAGAAAATGAACGAATCCTTTGTAGTTAGAGAATGGAGTGATACGTACTCCTGAGGAAGAGGCTAACCTGGCGGAATGAAGAATGGGCTGTGATAACTAATGGAGATCCAGGGAACTTAGGAGCGTACAGCTATCTTTTATATATGAGCTAAAGAAGGCCTGAGTAGGATTAGGGTATCATTTAACTTTTTTGATTTTGCCCCTCATTTTTATTTTTATGAATTTTGAGTGTTTCCCCAGTATCTTTGTGCACCACATGCATGCAATTCTCACTGATGCCAGAACAGGGCGTCAGATCTCCTGGGACTGGGGGAATACACATGAGTCACTGTGGACGCTAGGAATAAAACCCGGGGCCTCTGAAAGAGTGGCCAGTGCTCTAACCACTGGGATAGAATTTTAAAATGGGCATTAAATGAAATATAGTTGTATTGACAAAACAAAAACAACAAACAAACAAACAGCAGCAACAAGAAA
Organism: Apodemus sylvaticus; assembly: GCF_947179515.1. Classification (NCBI taxonomy): domain Eukaryota; kingdom Metazoa; phylum Chordata; class Mammalia; order Rodentia; family Muridae; genus Apodemus; species Apodemus sylvaticus. The sequence goes on from NC_067487.1 coordinate 47,188,595, forward strand.
CACTCTAGATAGAAAAAAACATTCAAGAGACCCAAGTCATCCTGAAAGTTTAAAACTAGAACCTGGGTAAGTATGATACAGAGAACAGCCTAACTTTGCGGCTGTGCCTGGGCCCAGCCACTTGTGTGGAAAACCTGGTGCTCTGCCCACACAGATGCACCATAATAGCAAGGCCCCAACCAAGCTAATGAGGACTGACGAGTCATGGGGCCGATAAAAGAAACAACTTTGTCACAGTGAGACGACTCGGGAAACTTCATTTCAGATTATTCACTGTTCCATCCTTTCCAGTATCTTGATTTAATTCTTAAAGTTCAGATAGGCTAAACAGGCTAGGGGAGGATGAGATCCCTCCTTGAAACATGGCCTCCACGTTTTCCTTCTGTCCCCCAGGTCCTCATGGTCACAGCTTCCAGCACTGAGTCTTCCCCTCAGACCTCTCCATCCACAGCATCATCCCAACCTTTGTTCATGTCCTGTTCTTCATCCTGTTCCCAAATCAGCTCGTACCAAATCTCTTTCTTGTTCCTGGACATTCTGACTCTAGATCATGGGATGAGGCACTAGATGTTGACACTGCTGAAGGCCTGGCCATATTCTTTCTCCCTACTTCAACTTCACCTGGACCACAGGGAATGGTCCTTCCCTGTGTTTACATCCATTACCTCATTTTCTTGTCCTCTGCCTGGGGCCTTCTCCCATGACACAAGAACTCTGCATATTCTTTGGGGTATACAGATTAAATGCCCCATAGGAGAAATCCTTAACCATTTAATGAGCAATGTCTGCAGGGAACAAGTATCTAGCTTCAAAGAAATAGTTCTGGCTTGCATGTTTTACCTTTCCTTATATAACTAGATCCTAGACTTAGAAGGCCCCCAAGACCTTAGTACAACTGACTCCATGATGGAAGTACCACTCAGGCTGTAAAACTCAGCACGTAGACAACATCACATGCCAAAACTAAACGAAAAGCCTAATCCATCAAAGTCCAAAGTTCTGAGAAAGTCTTTAAATGGACTAGCCTTGCTTTATGACTTCTGTAGTTCTGCTTCTGGCTGTTTCTGTTAATTGAAGTGTGTCAACCCAGAACATGACTTTTGTGCTTAAAAAGCTCATCCTGGGAAAGTCTTGGAACTACACTGGTATGCCTAACACCAGAGCAGTTGCCAGCCAGCTAATGAAGACTTTGTATTGGCTTAAACCCACGTCCAAGCAGTCGTCTGTGATGAATAACACCATCGGGTGGAGCGTGGACCTTGGACCTTCCATCTTCAATGGGAGGCCAGCCCAAGGACCAAAACCAGAATTCCTTCCTTAACACGACATGGTCTGACTTTTTCTTTTCCTTCCTCCCTGCTTCCAGAAATCACCCTCTATTCCAAATAAAACTCCCACCTCAGAGTATTTTTCTAGGGACAGTTTTGAGTGGTTCAAAAAGACAGTCATTTTATCTACTGTTGCATTCTGTAGCAACCGCGAACTGGGTTCCTGGAACAGAAGCTGAGGGTTGGATACCGGAAACTGAAAAGAAAGAAGGCCAGGACGATAGTTTACCGATCAAGGCCGAAACGTTAATGGCGGTCAGACCATTTAACAGTTTGGGCAAGCCCCTCCCCCCTAGACTCCGGGCTGAGTTCCTGGAAATGGCAGTTCTTGGCTCCACTGCTCAGGCAGCTGGGTGGATCACCTGCTTAATTCAGGAATTCATAAACCTGGAGGAACAATGAACTTCACCTTCACTCTGAGCACTCCACCCTAGGTAGAGCCGGATCCTGAATAGCATAGGAATCTCTGCTCAACAAAGGCTGGGAGAGGAAGTTCACCTTGATCCATGTGGAGTTCCTACCAAGTGGCCTGACACCCCAATATGGCTCTGTACAATATACCAATGGGTAACTGTGGTCATAGGTTTTTAGGTTACCCTTGAATATTGACATATGCCCTATGTGCTTATGTTGGGGTATCTTTCAATATAAAAGAGTACAAGTGCCAATGGTGATTTGAAACATAACGATAGGCCAAAAAAGGAGATACTTTTGAGACTCACATCACCTGAGGTAACTCTAAAACACATCCCTTGGATCTGCACCCATGGGCTTTGCATTCTATGACGATGAGAATATGTTCTGCCAAACTTACATTTCTAGCCACAATGGAACACATTTAAATTAAAGTTCCATGGCTAGATAGGTTTCTTTATTCATTAGGGGAAATGATAGACTACCTTTTTCCTCAATGGGACTGGATTTGAGCTACAGATGATGATCATGACAAAGGCTAGAAGAGCCAAGATAGGCTGTGCTTGGTACAGCCTTTGAGTGATGGCCTACCACAAACCAAAATAGTTACGACTTATTCAGGGTGTGTTCTTGACACTTATCATTGAATTTAAATGGAAAAGCTTTATTAAAAAAAACCCCAGACCATCTCAGGGTTTTTTGCTGCTTCTATATGAAGAAATGTTGAATTTAATGTGCAGATAAACCACATTCATACTCAATGGGCATTGTATTCAGGGTAGAAAGAATGTCTTTGAATGACAAAGTATTAAAATGTGCATCATTTCTCTCGGCATATATTTATTCTCCTGTATTTTTCCCCATCAGCCTTATATCTGCTGAAGTTTTTTAAAACAATAATCCATCAATCTTCCTTGTTTTATTTCTTAAGCATAGGTGCTGTGTAGAAGATACAGTGCCAGACCTAGGAAACACAGAGAGCTGACTTATAGAAGGATTATATTTTCCTATAAAAAGGATTATATTTTCAAATCAAAATCAGCCAACTTTGAGTTTTATCGATGATTCGGAGACACAAGTGTTCAGGAAGTACAGGCAAAGGTAGGGGAGGCTCCTGGTCCTGCTCAGACACTGGACATGTACTTGTCTCAGCCTGGATGAACTTTCCTAGAAAAATCAAAGGCGATCTATATATCAGGTAGTGCAGAAGTTATGTTATGTCACTGGTTTACATCCAAAAGAGTGACATATCTCACCAAATGTTCTCTAACCAACCACATTTCCAAAAGCCACAGGTCTGCTGTCTCCAGAGCAACCTACAAAGGCCCTCTGCTTGAAGAATGTCATCACTTCTTTCCTAGAGGTGCAGTTACTGTACCGACAATGACATCCAATCAAATCAACTGTCTTCTTTTCTTTCCCCTGTGAGCATCCTCATAATAAGGGAGAAAACCATAGCCACAGGCCAACCACTTCAGTTCCTTCCTACTAGGTAAATGAGACATACACATAAACACCTTAAAGACCACACAGAGACTGGAGTTAGGTAGTCACTACTCTAGAACTCAAGGGATAGCAGAACACAGAAAACTCTACTGTTGCAAATGCTTTGCCTGTAAATCTTAAAGTTATGGCAGCTTCTATTTATGACCAACATATACACATACACATGCACATGCATATGTGTTATGTATGTATGTATACATATATACACATATATACATATATACACATATACATATATACACATATACACTTATACACACACATATATATACATATATACATATATATGTGTATATATATATATATTTATGGATACCCTGGAGCTCAGTCCTGTCTACTATGTGTATATCCAAACCAACCAGATGAAGTAAACAGTCCAAACATTTGAGGATAGGAGACCAGAGAAGCTGGTTACAGGAGTGAGAAAACATAGGCAAGATTCCTTACACTTATCTTTAAGAGTAAATTTTCCTGTCAGCTTATGTTCTCTCTCTCCTCTCTTCTTTTTTTTTCCTCACTCCAAGAAGGTCTTGGCAAGGGGGTCCCATTCCTGGTCATTTCAATACTAATCCAGCAACTTCAGATCCAAAACATGGCATTGCCACAGTGTACACCTGTGAGTTTCATCGTGAAAATGTGCGTGGCTCTGGACAGCCAGGCAGCAATCACCTCTTCTTCCCTGATTGCTTCTGCACATTGTATTTCTTCTTTGCAATCCTATCCCTTCCTGTGCCCATGAAGTGTCTCATATTGCAATACAGCGTTCTTTTTGTTTTCTTACCTAAGCCTGATTGGGTAGGGGTAATCAGTTTGGGAGATAGCAATTTTGAGAGATCTATTAGAAATCCAAGAGTTGCTGTCATATAAGCAACTAGATACATTAGACTGGAGGAGGTGAGTTTGACATCTTTGGAAAGGAATCCGAGCAAGTATTGAATTGCACGGATGTAACATTTAAACAGACAGGACTGGGAGAGACCATTACGTTTGCTAGTGTAGACCAAGAAAGCATCCAGAAACTAAGCTATAGACACTCCAACATTAAGAGGCAAAGGAAACCCAGCAGAGAAACATGAAAAGGAACAAAACTTAAGACAGGAAAAAATCATGGAAGATGGTGTTCTGGAAGCCCATGTCACCTTATTTAACCTGGGTTTGGGTTTTGAATGCTGAAAATCTCACACTACTCTGAAAAATACTATCCTCTTCAAGGACTAAGGAAGCCAAGCTGAGGATGATTAATATGTCCTGGAGGAAGACATGAGTCTTCCTTGACAGGGGCCCTCCTGCCCAGCTGAGGATGGTCAAGGTGTACTGGGGAAGGCACGTGTGGTCCAAGCCTCTTCTGTGCCACAGGTGTGTGAGGTGATTTGAGTAACTTTGTCTTCTCTTTGCCCAAGTTTCCCTGGGATATAAAATAAGTATGATTTTATGGCTTTTCTCCCATATAGTGAATATTTGGAATTTTTAATAGCCATTTTTAAGTAAATATTATGAGAAGAATTTCAAGGGCCAAAGGTTACCACTGGCAGTCTGAGATGGCCACTTAGAAACTATAAAGTATTTTGTAGTAAAATTGGAAAATGTCTAAATCCCAGTATTATCTATTACCAGATAAAGACTTACCTCAATTGATTAACTTTCTTCTCGTTTTCCTAACCTATAACATGCATATAATGTGGTGATAGTAAGAAAAGAGTTAAACATTTCCAAAATACCAGTAAATAAGTCAATTCCATCATCCACTCTTAGGAATGGAGTAAGGAAATGAGCATATGTTAGCATCAAGTGATTTCTAAATATAGAGATACTGAAAAGCCTGAGCAGTTTTAATGGGAGAAGACAGTGAGCCATGAGATTGGGAACAACATTCCCAGGATGTCACCGCTCAAACAACCAGAGCCTCGTCTGTTAAGCTCAATCAAGGCTGTGTCTAAGGGGCGGGGTCAGATCTTAGACAAGGAAACAGCACATGCCACTTTTATTGGTCTGCTGTGTCATGGTCAGAGCCTTCTCACAGATGTGTTTTGAGTGACTGAACAATGTACGGGCCTTTTCTGTGTGGTCTGCTGTCCTTTACTTTTGGGAGATGTCTCTCTCTTTAAAAGTCAACCTGGCAAACTGAATTGCAACCTATTTGAAGAATGTTTGGCCCCAATGGGCTCAAGAGATTTTTGTTTTCCCTAGACCAGAGGCTCTCTGGCTGGTGAATAAATGAGGACTCTTCATCTGCTCTGGGAAAAATAATGGCAGACAGCTTAGCCCTTGTTGTTGCTATTATATCCTGTGCCCCAAGAAGCTGGAGCAGTGCAGAAAGCCTGCATTCGGGTGTTAGTGCTGTTGTGAGCATAGCGTGGCTTAGCCTGCACTCATTGGTCTCATAGCTCTGGATGCTGGAGGCTCAAGGTCAAGGCACAGGCAGGTCCAGGGTCTTCTAAGAGCAATTCCCCTCTCTATTCAGATGGCCGCCTTTCCACTGGGTCCTCACGATGTCTTTCTTGTGTGTGTACATATACATATATGATCCCAAACTTCCCTTTTTATGAAGATCCCAGAGAGAACAGATTAGGGTCTACCCCCAAAGATTTAGTTTAACTTAATCTCCTTAAAAATAACACATTCTGAGTTCCTGAGTATTAGAGCTTTAATCTAATTTTAGGAGATTCATAATTTAGATCCCCAAAAGGATTAGCTTAGAGACTTAAGAGATGGGATTACGTCTGTCTTCTCGAAATATTAGGTGGTTTATGGTCAGAGGCGAAGGAGGACTGCCCAAACGATCAAGTTCAGAGTCTAGGAGCATATTACCAGGTGCACCGTTCAGTCAGTCCCAGAGCTGGTAATTTTGTGAAGACAAGACAAACCAACCCTTACCTAGCCCTCTGCTCTCTTCCTGGGCTTTCTGGATGCCTAGCTGCTTCCAAGACAAAGGCTCGACCCCTCCAAAGTTGAGACTCATGATTCTCAAGCCACAGCCAGGACATATTGATGGATTTATCAGGGCTAAGCTGGGGAACCTACACAGTTCTCTCTCCTATGATGGTCAGCACAGGCTAGATAGTGATGTGAAGGGTCAGAACTGGGTCAGCAATTTCTATCAGAATAATGGACTACAATGGACCGCATCTTCAGACTTACCTTGCAGATGCCACACAAGGGGCTTACAAGAGCACCAGACCAAAAGGAGCAAGCTGGAGTCTCAGAAACCATAGCATAAGTGCTAAGAAAGCAATCTTTGTGTATCTGACCATCACATACTTCTTTCCCTGAAGGTTTTACTGCTTTGATTTTCCCTGGCCATGGAAAGAATAGTCCTTAGCCATTGCTGGAAAACATGCAGATTGTCCCAGCGTTGTCTTTTAGTGTATCATTTCCAAATCAATCTTTACTCCAAGAAGGCACCTGATTTGTGCACCGTGGTACTGTGTAAGGCAAGGCATTCCCTGTTGTACCAAATGAACGTGAGGCTTGGCATGCTAGAAGGTCCTGGTCAGCAGGTGGCCTTTGGGGGTGTTCTTCAAAGACTCGGGTATTTTCAGTCTTGTGGTTTAGCAGTCAAGGAGCTCAAAGACATGTCCATCAAGAAAGACATCGGAAAGAATGAGGATCTGCAGGGAGCAGGCTTGTGGGCCTGACCCAAAGCAGCGTTCATCAGTTCAGTAATATTTCATTGATCAGAACTGTTAAGACATATCTTAACAGATATGGGTAGAGATGGGGTATGAGAATATAGTCAGTGAGAAAGGGGCATGATATCCACAATGGCTTCTTGGCTATGGGGATCTACTTGGAAGTATCTGTTGTTTCTTAATTGTCTCCCAAGAGGAACATGGCTATTTTATCTACTTTAAACAAGTATTGCAAAACAACAAACACTAAGAATCTTCAATTATTGTTGTAAAGTGTTGGAAGTAATTGGACATCATTTCAGAACAAAATCTTTAGGGGGAGTGGGTCTTGAAAATTGCTAACAACTTCCTGCAAATGGAAGTTGAGAGTTTTCAGAAGACTGGAGCTAGACTTTGCTTAGTCATACTCCTATGATTACTTTTGAACACTTAGAGAAAACATTGTATTCTTGAGTACAAAGAGTACTTTCTGTATCCAATCTGTATCCGATCCAATGGCTGAAAACAAACCAAGAGTAAAACCTCTACTGTGTACTTGGCAATTCTGGAAAAAAAAATCCCAAGTATCTCTGGAAGCTTCTAAAGATCCCCCAACTGCATTCGAACTTCTGCATGCAATCGCAATGTGCCAGGGCCCTTTGGCTCTGGCTGAGTGGCACGTGTGCAAACTAACATCCTAGCTCTGTTGTCTCAGGCTGCGGTAGAATTCCCAAGCTTCCTAACTCAACCTCCATGGGTGATTTCAGAAAAGAGCCTCTCTCCAGGATGGATGCATGAATGCAAAGCAATGTTTGGGGCCGAAAGGTTGTCTGTGCTCCGCAAAGAGATTCTTGGGAAGAATACCATGGGGGAAGTGCTAACGCAAACAATCCCCAGACTTCTAGAAGTCCTTTCCTGGAGGACTTAGGACACTGCCAAATATTTCATAAGCCCTTCACGTTGCCAAAATAGGATCCAGGATCACACCAAGACCACACTCACCTCATCTAGTGTTCTAGGAAGATGCCCTTTGGATTAGACAGGCTTAGCCTCAAACTCTTCTTCACTACCTAACTGTGCAACTCGGAGTCTCTTAAAGTCCATAGACTTCCATTGTTTGCATGTACAGAGCTTAAAATATATCAGCATAAAACTGGCAATAATGGAACCTCTACCCAACTCAAGGTTTTTTAAATTGATTGAGTAATGCCCCTGTGTAAAATAGCCTGGTATTTACAGTGACAGGGTGGGAGCTGTGTTTACTGAAATATATTTGTCCAAGTCTCAGAATTATTGTTTCAAGAGAAGAATCATTTGGGGGGAATGTCTGTACAGTGAGGCCTGGAAGAAATGGAGTGGAAACAGCTGGGACTTTGGTCTCTAGAAACAGATACCTGGGAGGTCTGCCATGGGCAGGCAGAGACAGAAATCTAAAGCAATGTCTAAGACCTAAATACTAGGCTAGGCTTTTTACTGCCCTGCTAATAGTGAATGATTCTTTCATTCATGTTCATCAAAAACGTGTTCCCTGAGCTCAAATATCAAGAGTTTGCCAAGGAGCTGTTCCTCTGTGACATCCCCAGCCTTTGCAGGTGATCAGAAGAACCACTTGGCAGGCTTATGAGATACCAGCCCACTGCCTCCACCCCATTGAGGAAGGAACCTTGATCTTACTGTTTGTCAAGTGCCCCGATGCCACTCTGACACACACCTTATGCTTCTCAAATTAAGACTCAAAACAAGTGACAGTTTTCACAGAGGTAGTACAAATGGTTAATAGAATTTATTTTTGAATTTTGATCAGTTTCTTATTGCTACAACAAATGATCATAAATGTAATGTCAAAAACAATACAAGATGATGATGATGATGATGATGATGATGATGATGATGATTATTATTTAGTTCTATATGTGTCAGAATCCAAACCAATAGCTTTGAGGCCAAAACCAAAGCCCTGTAGAGGCTGCAGGGAAGAACGTTTACTGGCTACCAGAGACCACCTGAATTCCATGGCTCGTGGTCCCAGTCTTCAAAGCCAGTTACATGGCATTTCCAGATCTCCCTGTTTTTATTTCTATTGTCCCATTACTGAGGTTCCCAAAAGAATCTTTGTAATTACACAGAAATTACCCAGAAATCCTTTGCAATTTAAAACGCTCTAGGTCCTTAATTTAATCACATGCGCAAAGAGGTAATACAGTCACAGATTCTGAAAATGAGAAGAGTACATCATTCTGCTTACCATGGGATCGTTTGTAAGTGGAAAAAAAGACTGGAGGGGTGATCCAGGAGACAGCAGCTTCGGCTGCATAAATAGGTAAATTAAAACAAAAGCAAAGCAAAACAAGATAGAACTTTCTAGAGACACAGAGAATGATTTTTGAGGATGTTGTCCTACCACCTAGGAGAGCAGAGGTCACAGGTGAGAAGTCCAGGTTGGCTGGCTGTGCAGTGAGCCACGCCATCTGTGTGTGCTGTGTCTGTGTGTGCTGTGTCTGTGTGTGCTGTGTCTGTGTGTGCTGTGTCTGTGTGTGCGGCACCGCTCCTAAGCCTCCACTTTCATTTGGTTTCCCTGTAAGCTGCCCAACCATGACTTTAAGGCTTTTTGCAGTGAGAAGAACGGTGGGGGGCAGGCAGTAGGCTGAGAGTTTTCTCAGTTGCAACATATAAAACATCAGTTATAACAAAGAGAGAAGACCACGAAAAATGCACAGTCCTTGCTTTGCTGGGATATACAAATACCCACAGGCATGACATTGCCCTCCAATCAAAATCCTTGTTAAAAAGAAAAATCTTTATTGCCCCTCTCTCCTCCATGTGCCTAAAGCCTGCAGACCAGTGTCTTTCCCACCTGATCTCCAGGGCTAGTGCGCTGCCTCTCTAAGTTTTCTGAGCACCAGTAGACAACAGTGTCTCCCCCTAAGGTCCTGTGTGAGCTTGTGATCAGAGAGGAGATACTTTGATAGATTACAGATTGTTTTCAGCCGCTGACCTAGACATAACATCACCACTTCCTGATCATATTGATATATGTTTCTATTATTTGCTTATTTGCGCCCCGAGAAACAATTAGTTTTTGTTGTTTTACCATAAACAACACCGCAAGGTCTCTGTATTAAATCATAATTATTTACCCGTGCAGTTCATGCTCCTTTGTCCCTGGGGAACCTAGTGACGTGAATTTACAGGAACATCAGGGTATTTCTCACCAACAGTTTCCTGTTATTGATGCTTTTGTTTGGTTGTGATCTTTTTTTTTTTTCACTCATTCAGTTTCTCAAGGGAAAAAACAAACAGGCACGTGACAATGATCACAGTCATGGGATCTCTTCTGAGCACCTCACAGATGTGTTTCTGTGAAGGCCTGAACCCTCTGACAAGGCCAAGCACTGTGGGATTGTGTGGACAGACAATTGCTTACCGTTCAGTTGTTCCGGGAGCTTTCCCACGCACTTCAGATTGCTATCTCAGGGAACGAACGTGCTTCTGTCAAAGAAATTCCACAGTCCTGGAAGAGACTTGTCTTGAGATAAAAACTGGATAAAAACAGGAGACTTATTGATGAGATGCAATTGATTATTATGAACTCCAAAACACCTGTATCCAAAGTTTACATTTTTACCTGCCAAATAATCTATTAGGTCACTCATGGGCCTATGGGTTCTCCTTGGCTGAAGCAGATAACTGAGTTTCCAAAACTCATACACACAGGAAATGTGCCCACAGTGCTTAGTCTTTCTGTACCATTAGCCTAATAGGCATCTGCCATGGTCTTTTCAAGGGCTGCTTTTAACCAGGAGTAAGAATCCTCATCCTCAAAAAACATTCAGGAAATCATTGCAGTTTTTTTTTATTCGACGTATTCTTTATTTACATTTCAAATGATTTCCCCTTTTCTGGGTCCCCACTCCCCGCAAGTCCCATAAGCCCTCTTCCCTCCCCCTGTTCCTCCATCTACTCCTTCCCACTTCCCTGTTCTGGTATTCCCCTATACTGTTGCACTGAGTCTTTCCAGAACCAGGAGGCAGTTTTTTTTATAAACCCCTTCAGTTGATCAATATGCTACTTAATGTGAGCCGATGACAGTCTAGAATTCTGCTATCCAAGATGGCAGCCGCCAGCTAACTATGGTTATTTAAATTTAGATTTATTAAAAGTAGAGAGTTAGCCGCGGTGGTGCATGCCTGTAATCCCAGCACTCTGGGAGGCAGAGGCAGGCAGATTTCTGAGTTCGAGGCCAGCCTGGTCTATAGAGTGAGTTCCAGGACAGCCAGAGCTATACAGAGAAACCCTGTCTTGAAAAAACCAAATCCAAAAAACAAAAAACAAAAAACAAAAACAAAACAAAAAAAAAGTAGAGAGTTAAGTTCCTTTTTCCTTCCCTTCCTTCCCTCTTCCTTCCTCCCTCCCTCCCTCCCTCCCTCCCTCTCTCTCTCTCTCTCTCTCTCTCTCTCTCTCTCTCTCTCTCTCTCTATCTATCTCTCTCTCTCTCTCTCTTTCTTCCAGCTACCCACTTTCAATTGTCAGCAGCCACACAAAGCTGTCATCATGGACAGTTCCAAATATTAACAGTCCCATCCTGTCCCTTCACAGAGCTCCTCTGGGCGTGATGCAGTTTAGCCTGCACCAAACCTTCGAGGTGGGTGTTTATTAGTTACGGCTAAACGTTCACATTTGCAAACCTCTTGTTTTTTTTTTTTTTTTTTTTCTGTTTGCTACAGTGACAGGAACTCTCTTGGACCTTTAGTTCCATTCTGAATAAAGAGCATAAAACCATTTGGTGATATTTTAGCATATCCTGCAGGGTCTGTGCCCGCTTGGACAGGCTGACAGCGTTTCTACTCATTCCTTCTCTTTCTCCTTCTCCTTTCCTTTATAATGTCAAGCAATTGCAAGTTGAGTCAGACATCATATATGTAAGTATAAGAGAGTCAGTTGCTCAAAACTTCTAGACCAGGAAGCTGGCTAGGCGGGTACAAAGCACTTGGTTCACATGCCTGAGAACCCTGAGTTGACTCTCCAGAACCCATGGATGCAGGGGAGAACTGACTCTTGGAAGATGTCCTCTGACCTCCACATGTACAATGTGGTACACACACACACTCACACACAGGCACAGATAATAGATTCAATCATTTTTAATAACTTGAAAATTCTGCTTATGTTCAGTTGACCTTTGACATCACTTTTCACTTACACAGTCTTAAATATTGTGTTACCTCTCCCTACCCCTTCCTGTTCCCATCACCTCCAGCACGGCGACTAAAATAGCTGCCCCAGACATCATAATTCTTGGCCACTTAGAGCCACTGTACATAGCACACATATATGTTTTGTATTAAACAAAAATAATGAAACCTAATGACTGAATTCATTTCATCTAAGTATTGTTTTCAAACCTATGCTCAAGGCATAGTAACAGTGTAAACAATACAAGATAAACAGTGCCTGTGTAGGAAGAATGGACAGGGTACACTTAGCCAAAGAGTATCTTTTTTAATTTATAGACATGTGGTCCTGGTTTTAAACTGGAGATTCTTTTTCAAAGAAAAGACAACTTCCTTCCCCGTTTTGTACCTGGGACACCTTAGGTTTGATTCTAGGGAGAGGCTTTCTCCATTGAGAAGGATCTTCGCATCTGTGGATCAGACCACTTGCCGAGGTTTTACCACCACCTGAAGCAGTTCAGGAAGTAAGATCACACCAGGCTCCCACCAAGCCCTGCTGCTCCTTTCTGGCTCAGATGGGGCCTGGGGTGAGGGTTGTGGCCAGAAGCAGAGAACCGCAGGACTTTGCTCTGCACGTTCTCTCTGCCTTTATTAAACTCCTTCCCTTGGAGGCAGGCAGCCTAGCTGTTCCTCAGCTTCTCCATCTATAAGATGTTTCTCTCATGCAGGGAACACTGTGACGACTATGCACATTATAGACTAACAGAGCCCCCAGAAGCCCTGGCACGTGGTATTAAGAGTGTTAATTTTATCCCTTTTGTATTTGCGTAGTCCATCCAATGAGCAGAGAAACAGAGAGGCCAAATGGTCTCCACTCACGAATAACTAACATCGGAGGCAAAATGAGACAAATGGCTGCGAAGGTAACAAGCATCTGGAAACAGCTGTGAGGACACCGGAAGGAGAGTGCTTCAGCGGCTGACAGTTTCCGGGTTGTGATGCAGAGTCACAAGATGCTGGGAATACAAAGGAGACCAAGGCAGTCTCAGGACTGATCCAAGGAGTATAGGGAAGGCGGAGGGGAAGGGGGGAGGGGGAGGGAGAGGGAGACAAAGACAGAAGTGGGGGTAGGAGGGAAGGATGGAGGGAGGGAGGAAGGGAGGGAGGGAGAGAAGGAAGGAGGAAGGGAGGAAGGGAGGAGAATTGAGATTGTAGAGCACTAGCGAGGACAGCAGAGGGCACCAAGCAAAGCTGCAAAGCTCCCAAGGCCAGTGCAGGCCTGCGCAGAGCGCGTGGCCCTCAGGCTCCCTGTAACTAAGAGCTGGGAATGCTGCCCAAAACGAACCAACCGTAAACATTATAACATTATGAGATTTGGAAAGGGGAATTTTGTTTTTTGACTATAGTTTGGTTGTTTTTGTTGTTTGTTTGTTTGTTTGTTTGTTTGTTTGTTTGTTTGTTTGTTTGTTTGAGACAGGGTTTCTCTGTGTAACGAGCCCTGAGTGTCCTGGACATGCTCTGTAGACCAGCGTCCCCTCAAACTTAGAGATCTGCCTGCCTCTGTTCCCCAAGTGCTGGGACTATAGGCAGGCACCACCATGCACGGCTGTAATTGTTTGATTCTTCAGTGTGGACTGTGTGCATGACAACACCAATCTATATGTCTCAGTGTCAAACAGGGAACACACCTGGAATTTAATTAAAACCTTGGGACCTTGTAAAAGGTCCCTTTTCAGGCTGGTGAGATGGCTTAGAGGTTAGGAGTACTGACTGCTCTTCCAGAGGCCCTGAGTTCAATCCCAGCAACCACATGGTGGCTCACAACCATCTGTAATGGGATCCAGTGCCCTCTTCTGGTGTGTCTGAAGACAGTCATATACTCACATAAAATAAATAAACAAAAAAATTATTTTAAAAGGGTCCCTTTTCCCCTGCGGTGGCACACACAGGGAATAACTGTCAGAACAGAACCATTGTAAATGGATGAGGCTACCTTTGACAGAAGCTGCAGAGAGAAGTGCTGAGAATGTCAAGGGATCACCATTTCCACATGCCTGTGACTGTTGTGACAACCATGGTACCGAAGCATTTGGGGGTGAGGGTGGGATCCCTGCTCTAAGCAATGAAGACAGGAGAGGCTCTGAGAACAGGCTGTTAGGGCTGAAGAAATGGCTCAGTGGTTAAGAGCACTGACTGCTCTTCTGAAGGTCCTGAGTTTTCTTGTCAACAGTCCAAACCATAGGTACATGTCTGCTGAAGTCCAGAAAGTGTTAGAATACTACAGGGGAAAGATATCCTTATGTCCTAGGCTTTGGTTCCGTCTTCTATTTACAAAGCTAATTGTTTGAATAACGGTGTCCAACTTAATAATTTATTTGAATACATAGAAGTACCATTTATTTTTATCTGGTGTCCTGGTAGGAATGGCGATACTCTTGAAATCAAAGCATGCCCATGCCCCAATGGACAAGCAAATTATCTCTTCTCCAGAACAAGAAAGTTACAAAAGGAAATGCACCAGTCATTTGTCTGAACTGCAATCCTTTGTGTAAGTTTCAGTCCTTGGCTATTACACGTGCTCTCAATTTTCCTGAACTCTTAAGAAAACTTTAAACATGTATACAACCCCAAAAATTATGATAGCTTTTGCCCAGCCTGGTTTGCTTATCTAACCATCTAGGTGTTGAGAAGCTCCGGACCCAACAAGGCTGCTGGAGGTTTCTCAGAATTCCTATGAATAGTCAATCATTTCTTTTTTTTTTTTTAAGTTTATTGTGCGTGCATGTGTGTGTGTGTGTGTGTGTGGTCCTTAAGTAGTAGACATTGATTTAATCTTCTGTTTACAAAGCTAATTGTTTGAATAAGGGTGCCTGGTTAAATAATGTTTGAATACACAGAAGTATCATTTATCTATATCCAATTTCCTGGTACAAATTGCATGTCCATACCCAATATCTGTGAGTGAGGATGTGCATGTGAGTGAAGGTATCTTTGGAGGCCAGAAGGAGGTGTCAGATCCCCTGGAGTTAAAGTTACAGGCAATCATGAGCCACCTGAATTAGATCCTGGGAACCAAACTCAGGTCCTATACAAGAACAGTAAGTACTCTAACCACTGAGCAATCACTCCAGCACCCACTTCACGCTGTCATATTGATTGCTACCTCACAGGAAGGCCTATCCCACCAAACATAAATCTAATGAATAAGAGCAAACTGAACTTGGAAGCAAAACTAAAGCAGGAAGTTGTGTTGTATTTATTTCATTAAGATACCTGTTTTTGGTTTTGGTTTTGTGTGTGTATGTGTGTGTGTCTGTGTGAGTGTGTTACACCTACATGTGTTTGAGTGCCCTCAGAATGGGAATTCAGAGCCTCTGGAGCCAGAATTACAGCATTTGTGAGCCACCTGACGTAGGTGCTACAGAACAATCTCGGGTCCTCTGCGAGAGTAGTACTTGCTCTTAACCTCTGAGCCACTTAGCTAGCCCTCGTGTCTTGTTTTTCTCTGTGTCATTTTAAGAAGGTACATTGATGGAGTTGGTCTGGTGCTGTTATACATACAAATGCTAAATTCTGAACCCCAAGGTCTGGTTGCCCCCAGACAAGGGAATGCTCACACATACCAGCCTTTCTTGTGTAAGTCTCACTCTCCAGTTTAAAGCTATTGGTGAGTGAAGGGCTCAAGCCTATCACTGGGCAGTAGAGAGATAAAGTCAGGACCTGAGAAGTGAGGGGTGTGGAGAGAGACCACGGGAGGAAAAGAAAGAGAAGATGGAAAGAAAAGAAGGTTGTCATGAGGCCAGATGGATCATGAGCACATGACCAGGAGAAATCCACGCTGAGAAAGACTGACAGAGCAGGAGCAACCCAAGCGAGACTCGAACACCAAGTAACAAGGGGCATATGGTTTGGATATAGGTGACAATAACATAGTGTCTGTCTAATCTAGGCTTATAGCTTATAAATAAAATACCAGGTTATTATGTCTTTTATACAAGCTAGCTTAAATATATAACTATTTTACAATACTTAACCTAGGTAAAACTAAACACAACTGATCCAAAATTTTATTTTAAAACATAAATGATTCCTAATAATAAAAATTAAAACATTTGTAACTAATATATTATAACATAGAAATTATATGATAATCTCTCTCTTTTGTATTTTGAGGGTTGGAAGTAAGAAAGGACAGTCTTTCTTAATCAATGCTGTCTTTGATTGTTTTAGCTCAGAGATCAAAGTTTTTTTTAATGCACTTCAAATATTGGGAAAAGAATTAAGTATGCATTGCCAAATCCTTTCAACAAAAATATTATACATGCTTGATAAATATACAAAACATATGCACATGTGTATATACATGTATAAGAATATAAATGAAAGAGTGAGGTAGAGACAGCTTCCCCTAGCTCATGAGAGCCATGGACATGTCTCTCCTTAAATCCAAGATCAGCAAGATTGGACTTTAAATTTGAAATCGTTCATGTTGAGATATTTATACCATAGAAATCTGTAGAAAGAACTAATTATTATATATTTATTTTCTTACATTCATATACTTCACAAGTTAATAAATTCATAAATACATATACTTATATACTAATATGTATGCATACATTTGAAGATTTAGTAAGATGATAACAGGTAAAAATAAGAAAAGAACCTTTGCAAGGCAATGGTAGCCCACACCTTTAATTCCAGCACTCCCAAAGCAGAGGCAGGTGAGTCTCCGAATTCAAGGCCAGCCTAGGCTACAAAGTGAATTCTGGGACAGCTAAGACTACACAGAGAATCCCTGTCTTGCAAAAAATAAACAAAAAACAATCTAACAAAGAAAGAGAGAGAGAAGGAGGAGGAGGAGAAAGAGGAAAAAGAGTGGGTGGTAGTGGAGAAGGAGAATAAGAAATGAATGAAAAGAAAAAAACAATCTTAATTTTTAAGAAAATGATATGAAAGGACCAGGGACATAGTCAGTGTTAGAATGTTTGCCTAGGATAGGAAAGTCCTGGGTTCACTCCGCAGGGCCACCAAATAAAAAGATACTCAGTTTTAGCTATGATAGCTCATTCCTGTAATCCTAGCACTTTCTGGGTTTAGAGGAATTGAAGCAGGAGAAACATCATGAGTTTGAGGCAAGCCAGGCTACATAGAAAGCAATGATCTAGAAAGAAAGGGAAGCAGTCTGTTAGTCTCGGCAAGTCATTGGAGACTTTTTCTGGCAGAGGAAATAATATAGCTTATTATGCATTTTGTAAAGATGAGAATAAACAGAGGGCATAGAGCTGGAGAAGCAAGCTGAGGTTAGTGAGTGAGGTCAAGCAACATCCTCTTTCTCCCTATAAGGGACTGAAAATTGCTGAAGGAAGACCTCAGACTCAGTATGCAAAGACAAAGGGCATTTACTCTGCAGAAACGGCCAGCATGTTGGGGTCAACCATTCTCCAAAATGGCAACCCCAGACAAAGGCACACATGCCTTCTTATTGGTTTATATTAGGTGGTCAGTGGTCTGCATTCCTGTGTCATGAACATTTAACCTCAGGATAAGACAGGGCTGCCCAGCACAGATGGCCCACGCTGGGATAAGATATTTTCCCATTCTTGTGGCCATCCCAGGCTGTTCTTTGGGAGGGGGTTTTTATTATCCTGCTATGAATTTTATGGTCTGTTCCTGGAGGTAAATACTCTGTTCCTCTCCAGGAATATTTTCATGACAATATAATTCATAAGGTTTCCAACGATGGGCGGAGCCAGATGTCCCAAGCTATGCCCAGTCTGATTACATTTTCTAACGGTGCCTTTTCCTGACCCTATTTCTTTCTTCCCCTTCCCCAGTCTCTCCCCTAGTAAATACCTACATTGAGATTCTCTCTTGGGATCTGCACCAGGGGAACACAGATTGCAAGGCAAGCCACCATGCCAGATAATTATTTGTTTTAGGATAAGAATTGTGCTTCCCCTGATGTTCAGATTTCAATGTAAGATACTCTTCTCAGTGAACAGTGATGTGCCAGCAGGGCTCTGACCAGTACAGCTTCTGACTTCCAAATTGTAGCCAATTTTGTTAAAAACTAAATTTTTTAAGCAAGCAAGTTTTGTTAAAAACTAAATAATTCAAAGACCATTTTGACAAAGTGTGTCTGCATTCCTCTATAAGTAAGTAGTTTATCTTTCTGTATTGCAAACCCCAAAACATATTATTTTAATGGAGATAACTGTTACTGTGAATGAGAATGCAGAAATGCTTTCTCAATTATGTTAAATTTTAAAGAGTACAAAGCACCTGAAATTCAGCTAGAGAGGAAGAATAAATTCTGGTGATCTATAGTTCTAAGGGGAGACTGTAGTTTACAGCAACCTATATATTTCATAACAATCCAGAAGATGGGAAATCATAGGTCAAAAACTTGAATTATTCTGGTTTGATTATTAAAGGTTAGCTGTGTCTGCCAATTTATGCTATTTCATTCTGTAAATATGTGTATATTCCTGTGAAAAATAAAAATTTTAAATCTATGAATATCCAAATTTTACTTTCCAACTTTGTTTTAAATATATTATTCCCATTTTCAAATTTCATTTTTATATAGTTTTGCTTTACAACATAAGTTTAGAAGTAATTAGATTTGTCTTTTTGTCAACTATATAAGTACCTTTTAACTGAAGAATGGATAGTTCTTTTACATTTATTATAATTTCCAAGAATTTCTCTCACTTTTTATTACATCAATATGTGTGTGCGCATGCGTGCGTGTGTGCGTGCATGCGTGTGTGTGTGTGTGTGTGTGTGTGTGTGTGTGTGTGTGTGTGTGTGTGTATACATAACCTGACTCTGGTCCTCAGAACCCACAAAATGTCCCCTGCAAATTATCCTCTACATGCACTCCCTGGCAATCACCCACAACAAATACAAAGTTAATTAATTAAAAATTTGACTTTTACCTTTAAAATATGTATGCACAAACATTCAATTAACAACCATTTTCATAAAAAATTTAATAATTTCTCAACTTTTTAACAACCTGATTTTTGTATGATTGGTTTTGTCTTTATTTCCATATATTTATTTTTCCTTTTGCCAGTTGCATGGCAGTTCATTTGCTGAGGATCAATGAGAGGTAAACTCTTTCAGTCTTGTATGACTAAAATAGCAAATTTTCACCCCACCCCCCAAACTCATCATTGATAGTTGATCTGGGTATAAAAAGGCTTGTGGAGCTGGATGTATTGGCTTACACTTTTAATCCCAGAATTAATTCAGCCTGGTATTTAGTTCAGAAACAGCATATTGCCAAGCCAGTGCTTTCTTTTATGTTTAACTTAAAAACAGAAACTGTTTATAGCATAACAGTCAAGACAGAGGCAGGAAGAGCTCTAGACCAGCCTGAACTACACAGAGATTTGTAGGAGAGCCAGAGCAGCATAGAGAGAGACTTTCTCAAACAAAAACAAAGTCTTATAGATTGATGTTTTTCTTTTGCGCTGATGTTGTTTGTTTCTAGTGCCATACTCTGTTGCCAGCAAGGAATTTACAACCAGAACAGTAAATAGTGTAGATCAGTAACATTTCAATTGATAACATCTTTTACTCTGAAACTATTTTCTTCTCTGCAGTATTTTGCTGTCTAACCATGATGTATCTAAATGTAGATTTGTTTTCATGCCTTAAAGTGTATTTTCAACATGAGATTTTACATCTTTTTGCTTTAGCCTTTGACTCTTCACTGTTCCTTTTCAACCAATCTTCAACACCAATCATGGAAAGATAGAGTTTTCAACATTCTTTTTCTTCTCTTTGAGTTTTTGTCTCCTTTTGCTTCTTCATTGCTGACTCTCCAAGAACCATTTACAAACCATAATTCTACATCTGAATCCAGCCTAGAGTTGTTTCCTCTCCTGAATATTATAATTCAAAATTATATTTTATATTTTATATTTCTGGGATTATTAGCAGGTTCATTGCCCTAATTTTTTCCTCTGAACACCCATCTTTCTGTTTGCACACACGTATTATTTCTGTTTAAAGATTTAAGTTTATTCAAGGTTCTCAGTTTCCACACAAAAAAAAATCTCAATTTTTTAGCAGAATTACACTACAATTATGCGTTATATTGTATGTTTTTCTTAACACATGCTTTAGAATGCTGGTGTTCCAACATATTGTTGAATGAAAGTTGGGGAGGGGTGTATTTTTGCATTGTCTTCCTTCTCGGCATAATATTAATATTTTTCCAATTTTCTCCATTAAGTGCCATCTGCTCTGCATAGCCCCTAGCATAGGACAGGAATCTTGCACAGGAGTATTTTATGCAGAAACTACCAATACAGCCATGTAGCCAAAAGTCAGCTTAGTTTATGGGACAATGTTGGCAGCAGGTTCCCTCTAATCCCAAAGCTTTCCTGAACCATAGTTCCTGAGAGAGATCTCACCCTGTCCTAAGCCTGCCCCATCCTTTCATTTTGAGTCTGATTCTTTCTCTCTGTTGGGCACAGGTGCCTTGCTCCTGATTTCCATATAGAACCAAACCTTAGTTCTAACCTGTACTCAGCATGCTCACGGCTTCAGCCTTGTGTGCCAGTTACCTGTCTTCCATTTCGTGAAGACTGTTAACAAGAATATTTACTTTGTCTTTTTTAATCTGATACTTCCTAAATTTTGCCAAGATATGTGTTTGCAACAAAAAGAGTTACTTAAGACTTGTCATATTGAGCTGTTTTGGTAGAAGTCTGTTATAACTTCAGCAATAAATATGCTTGCAAATTTTCCTAAAAAACAAACCAACCAACAACCAAAACAAAACAAAAAACACTTTAAATCTTATGGCTATTAAAACCATGAAATAGAACTCATTTTAATTTGCAGTGAGTAACTTTGTAGTAAAATTTTTTGAGGTTTTCTTCTAATAAATTTTTGTTATCTCTAGAGACTCTTTCAAAAATGTTGGTGACAATGTGGTTTGACAATAGCAATTTTGGTTCTTGAGTATTGTGTTATATTTTCTGTTTTTAAATTAAACACACAAAAGAAAACGCTAGCCTGGCAATATGCTGTTTATGTACTAAATACCAGGCTGAATGTTTTAAGTAGAAAGTTAATGACAGGTTTAGAGGTCCACAAAATATATATGCCTAAGATCTTCCATTTAAACAGTAGGATAGGAAGAGGAAATTTATAATATGTCTGGCTATGGAACATTTGGTCAAACTTCTTCCAATAGTATCATTCTTTTCCAGATACTCCATCAGGTGAAAATTAGCAGTTCTCAAAAGCAATTTTTATCTTAATAGTTGATGTCAAACATGTCTTAAAAGTCTTTCTTCAATTTTGCTTATTTCACATTTCTGCAGAGTTAAAAAAAACAAAACAAAACACTAAGCCAGAAGTGTTAACAGAGCACATCTTTAATGCCTGCACCTCAGGCAGAGGCAGGTGGAAACTCTCTGAGAGTTGGCCAGCCTTGCCTCATTCCCTTTCCTTACAACCCTTTGCAATTGGCTGGGGCTCTGCTTACAACTCTCTTTGTTTTGCCTTTGTCTTAGGACTGGAATAAGATGGCTTCGCTGCCTCCCACAATCCACCCATATGGATGTCTTTCTAGCCCTTCCCATGGTTCCTTGCAACCAAACTTCTAGTAAATAATCCTTGTGGTTAATTTGGTAGACTTGTGTAATTTGCCCTTCTCAGATCAACTTAGGCAGACAGAACCTAGTGATCACGGGTGGCACGGGCACATTCATCGTGACCATAGTCACTGCCATCTTCCCCGGGCATCCATATTTAAGCAAAGCTAGAACGTGCTAGCAAATGATAAGGGGAGTAATAGCTTTTCTATCAGACCGCCAATGTCTTCTCCTACTAAAGTGGAGAAAGAGTAAAGTCAACATCAGGCAACAATGTTTCTAGCCCATTCTCCAATCCAGATTTATATTGTGCCCAAGTGACAAAGCCATGCTTCTAACCATCTCCAGCTCCATGGCTCCATAGGTTTTTACTTGTGTCTGAGATAGGAAGTATATTATTTCCTCTTTAGTTCCCAAATACCTTCCTGGCATCCACATTTAAAGCTCAAATCCATCCTCAGGTTTTTAAGCCTTCTTTTGCCCCGTGTACAATTGGTCCCTAAATTCTTGTTGGCTGTGCCACATTAGCACCTTTAAAATATGTTTTTACCACATGAAAGTCACAACAGCAGTGTTCAGAACTAGTCATCCTGCTTCTTTCTGTTCTTCATCCTTTATATAGCTCACCATCACCAGCGTGTCATCCTTAGCATCTGTTGGCCTCAGAAGAAAATCATCACCCCTCACATAACAGCACCAATGGCTTTCTGCAGTCCATATTGAGCCTTCCTCTACAGCATTGTGTCAAATTTTTCTATCTCCTGGATACCCTCCAGGAGTTATCTGACATTTAAAAATGTCACCAACGTTTTTAAAAGAGACTCCAGAGATAACAATGATAACTTCCATTAGTCATGTAAAATTATTTGAATTTCCCCCATATGCACTGATCTCACAGATTCCCATAAGCACCTTTAAAATATGCTTTTACCACATATTGTTTCTTGCTCTTGCTTCATTGCCTCCTCCCAGGCAGGCATTCCTAACCAGACTCCTGCAAATAGCGGGTTAACTTTCTTGACTCTTCCATGAGTCTGAAACCCTGGTTGACTTGTACCCACCACCAACCAGACTGTTCCTGTTCTTTTTCCCTCTCTGCATCATTGTCTGTCTTTAGAACTGCTTTCTCTCTCTCTCTCTCTCTCTCTCTCTCTCTCTCTCTCTCTCTCTCTCTCCCATCCCCTCTCTGCCATCTTTGTCTGGTTCACAAAAGGTGTTGGTGAGTACAGTGGATCATTCGATCAGTTGACAGCTTGTGAAACAAAGCAGGGTGGATCCGTCGAGACAAGAGCTGTTAATTAATCTATTCATTCATAACTACACAATTATGTGTCTTCCAACATGTGTGAAACACAGGCTGGATTCATAAAGGGGACACACAATGAACTCCCCGTCTTTAAGCTTACATTCTGCTTAGTGTGGGAACATAGAAATAATTCGAGGTCATCCTGAAACTAGTTCACTATCTTAAAGTCCTCTTTACAAAGATCATTTCCAGTTTTGGGGTTTTTGTTTTTTGTTTTTTGTTTGTTTGCTTGTTTGTTGTTTTTCTGTTTTTGTTTTTTGCCACTCTGATGTTTTGGATATTCCACACAGGGTTTCTTTAGTTCTTGATGGAGTTGTGATGCCTTTTCTCTGGTTCCTGACTATTGTTCACCAGAAGCCCATGTGTACAGTGCCAAGCTTTAGCAATAGTTAGGTGTATAAACCTCGAGAAACATGTTCATTGTGCCTAAGTTGCAAACAGCAATGGATTGATTGATTCCCTGGCCATCTTCCCATCATCTTAGGTGATACCTTTAAATATAAAAGATTATTTCCATTTCACTTCCTTCTCTCTACAGATTGACTGAAAAAAGCAAACAAACAAAAAAAAAACACAAAAAAAACAAACCAAAACAAAACAAACAAGAACTAGGAAGGGCTTAAGCTCTGGTCACTATCTTTTAGTTTATTTTTCCCTTTAAATTCAAGACACCATATTTCACTTCCGTCTTGCTTTTTCATCCCAGACATATTTTTATCTCTTTTATAGTTAATCCAAAGTTAAGTAAGAAGTCTGCTCCCTGGAGATCTGGAGTTTGGGTTGGCAAAAGACACTCTCTGGAGGCTCAATGGTCGTTGCAAAAGAGCAACCCAAAATAAATTATCATTATACAAATAAATTATCAAGGTGGTTTCTCCCAGCTGGTGAATAGCACAAAGGCTCCCCCTGTAGGCAGAAGGGCAAACTGCAAAAAAAATATTCCAGGCAAAGGAAGGCAGAACAGCAGCCCTTGCAGGCCTCCCTGTAAGTTCTCTGCAAAGAAGCCTGCACCCCCATCAGCCCTCCAGATTGGGCTCGACCTGCATTCCTTGATACATAAAATACTATAGGTTGGATCTTGAATAGCCCACAAAAGCTCATCTTTGTTTTGATCGCAAATAAAGATTCGGTTTCCAAGTTGATGTGAAATCTTTCAGAGGTGGGGCTTAGTAAAAGGAAGTCAGGTCACTAGGGGTATGCCCCTGCAGTGCATACCAAGACCTCAGACACCTCACTCTTGAGAAACACAGGCCTCCTCCACTACGTTCTCCTGTCATGACCTTCAAGACTATCACAGACCTAAAACAAGAGGGCCAAGAGACTCCGGACTGAAACCATTCAGAAAGCGTGTGTGTGTGTGTGTGTGTGTGTGTGTGTACACAAAACAAAAATATCACTCTTTCCTCTCTTTAAGTTAAATATCTCAGATATTTTATCACAATACTGGAAAGGCTGCCGAACACCCCCTAATTTGAAATTTGACAAGCAGGTGATTGATGGGCGCTCCTCTCATTGTCCCACATTCGGAATGGAAGGAGAAGGATAAAGAAGAAGCCCATCTATGACCTTCTCCACAGTGCCTCAGAGGAACCTGACGGGAGTCCTAAAGCCAGGAGAAGGATCCAGAGATTTCCAAACCAGGACAAGGGAACTGGGTCTAAAGACTCCCACGTTTGCAGGCAGGCAGCGGTGCAGAAAGATTGTCTTCTGTAGACATCCCAGCAGGCACAGCTGGCAGGCCTTCCAGCAAATGGGCTTCAGAGACATTGGAGCTTTCAGGCCAGCACTGTGACACTGTATCCATTCTCTGCAGCTTCTGACAGCTCTCCAGGATACCCTGTCAGTGTTTCCCACAGCAGCAAGCTCCTCACCTCCCGTGACGGTGGCTGAGACGTGTCAACACCCTGCCAAGCACAGAACAGCTTCAGTGCAAGCTTGCTCAATGTTGACCAAATACCAGGGCCCACACAGAGGCAACACTCAGAGAAACCACAAGTGAGTGTGAAGGAACTTGACTTGCCAACTCAAAATAAATAAGTCATATTGTAAGTCTTGGAAACCAAAGAGAAACGAGAGTCAACCGAATCCCCAAGTCAGGCAGGAAAGAGTATAGGAGGGAGACAGGATTTCTCAATTTTCTGGTCAGAAAGTAGAGAGAGCCTGTGATGGTTACTTTTCTTATTGTTGTGATAAAATAAGAAACAAAGTAAATTAAAGAAAGAGGAATGTACAGGAGACAGCAGGTGTTGGCGAGGATGTGGAGAAAGAGGAACACTCCTCCACTGCTGGTGGGGTTGCAAGCTGGTACAACCACTCTGGAAATCAGTCTGGCGGTTCCTCAGAAAACTGGGCACGTCACTTCCAGAGGATCCTGCTATACCACTCCTGGGCATATACCCAGAGGATTCCCCAGCAGGTAATAAGGACACGTGCCCCACTATGTTCATAGCAGCCCTATTTATAATAGCCAGAAGCTGGGAAGAACCCAGGTATCCCTCAATGGAAGAATGGATGCAAAAAAATGTGGTATATATACACAATGGAGTACTATTCAGCCATTAGAAACAATGAATTCATGAAATTCTTAGGCAAATGAATGGAGCTGGAGAACATCATACTAAGTGAGCTAACCCAGTCTCAAAAGATCAATCATGGTATGCACTCACTAATAAGTGGATATTAGCCTAGAATATTGGAATACCCAAAACATAATCCACACATCAAAAGATGTACAAGAAGAACGGAGGATTGACCCCTGGTTCTGGAAAGACTCAGTGCAGCAGTATAGGGCAATACCAGAACAGGGAAGTGGGAAGGGGTGGATGGGAGAACAGGGGGAGGGAAGAGGGCTTATGGGATTTTCGGGGCGTGGGGGGGGCAGAAAAGGGGAAATCATTTGAAATGTAAATAAAAATATATCGAATAAAAAAAAGAAAGAGGAATGTATTTCAGCTGGCAATTGAAGGGGACAGTTCAACGTGAAGGGAGTCATGGCAGCAGGAGCTGCAGCAGCTGGTCACATTGTTTCTTCCATCAGGAAACAGAGAGTGTGACAAACTCCAGTATTCAGCTTGCCCTTGTCTTTTTATTGACTCTGGGACCCAAGCCGTGGACCGGTGCTCCCACATTTGGGGTATGTCTCCCGTTTCATTAATGCAATGGACAGAATCTCTCAGAGACATTCCCAGAGGTGTGATTCTAAATCCGGTCCAGTAAGAAATAGAGACTAAGCACCACACAGCCCAGCAGCTGGAGTATTTGGATGGAGAGAGAGGGCTCCGTTTTCACACTCCGCGACAGAGTCCCCAAATGGTGGCAGCTCCAACAAAAATAAAACAGAAATTCACCAGTGGGGCGTGCTCTCCTTCTGCCAGAGACAGCAGATCTAACAAGCTCGGGGCACCAGGATTAACATTCTCTGTCCCTACAGCTCTGCGATGTCCAGCTGTTCTCGGGCATCTTTCTTTCTATGGGAACTTCAACTCCTCTCCTCGCCCCAGGGAGGCACTGAGTTTGCCCAATCACACCCCGTTCTAGGACATTTCTTCTGTAGTGATCAGAGAAGTTCTGTGGTTATTAGATTAGATGTCATCCCTGATTTCACCTAGTCCTGTGTGGCAGTCTGTAGCCTGGATGAACAACGCTTACTCCGGAGACCCAGAAGAACATTCTACAAGGGACGGAACCGTGAGCCACACTCCCAGACTGCTGACTCCTCAACTCCATAATCCTGTTGCCATCAGGCACATATGGCCACGCCCCAGGCCCCTAGCGTCCTGGTTGGACTCCACCCCTACAGTCACCTGGCTACAGCCAGGTTTTCCCTGCCCCAAGGCTACCCGGCTGTTACCAGGTAACCCAGCCCACTATAAAAGGAGGTTTCTTGCCCCTCCTCGCGCTCTCTTGTTTTTTTTTCTCTTGTCCTTGCACCTTTCTCTCTATTTCCCCCTCTCTCCCCATTCTTTCCCCTCTTCCCACGTGGTCATGGCCAGCTCTCATCCCTCTATCTTCTCTTTCTCTCTTTACTTTTCTATCTCCTTTTCTCTTCCTACTTTTCTATAATAAAGCATTGATTGAATCTATGAACTCTCTCTCTCTCTCTCTCTCTCTCTCTCTCTCTCTCTCTCTCTCTCTCTCTTTTATCAAAACCCGCTGTGTAAGAACATGGAGCAGGCCTCAGCGTTCCCAGCCACAAGGGAAGGTCCCAGCCTCTTCTCAGTCAAGCTTCCTCAACAGATAACTGGGGCCGACAAACGGCCCCACCTTCTGGGCAAAGACCTCCCCGCTAGGCAGGTATCCCCAGGAGATGCGCAGGCCTAGCCAGCGGTCCCCCTATGCGGGCTTTCTCCTATGTGGGCCCCACCGCCACGTCCCCCCCACCTGCTTTTTTCCCACAGTCCTGAGACATTGGGAGCGAAAGAGATCCTAATAATATATTGTAGCACCTGGATTCAGCCAAACCTGAGGTCCGCTGGACCCACCCATGTTATGTGAGCCGATCCAGAAGCATCTCTCCTTTGACTGGCATTGCATCTCAGGTAAATCCATGGTAACTTGAGAATATCACTAAGCTGAGAATAAATTCAGTGTATCTTATTTGCCAAACATCGTAGCCTAGCAACACAGTACACCATAAGGTGTCAGTCATTTCTCCACGATCATGGGGCTGGCTACACACTGTAGTCATAGGCAGGCTGTTCTACCCACATGCATCAGTATACCCATCTGAAAAAAAAAATGGGTATAAAGACAGCCTCATGATGTCATGGGAATTAACAGATGAAGACATATAAAGCACTCAGATCATGTGCAGATCAAGTACCCAATAATCATTAGCAACTATAGTGAATAGTATGTAGTCATTTATTACTACTATTTTCATTTTCATGGTGCTGGGGATGGAATCTAAAGCCTCATGTATTCTAGCAAACAGTCCCCCACTGAGCTGTATGCCCAGCGCTGCTATTCTTACTGTTACTTTTAAGCAGCACTCACTTGATAGGATTGAGGGAAAGGTAAATATAAAGAAGGTAACAGAAAGGGGGAAGATAGAAGAAGGGTCACAGGGACGGAGAAAGGAGCAGCCACCTTAGTTCCCATAGGGCAATGCGTGTCTTCTCTTCTGTATCTTTATAAGGCCCCCTATCCATCTGGCTGTAACTTCTGTGTTAGGTGTTTTTAGGTGGGTTTCTGTTCTTTGCTCAATCAACAAGCTCAAACGAAAGCATCGTGCCCACCAAACACAATGCAACTCAACCCAGAAGCCCACCTTGTTTCTGCATGTGCTACATCCTTCTTTTTCTACATTTCCTTTGTTGTCCATTCTTTCAATAACTTACAGACATTGATAACCTGCAAATAGTAAATGGAAAATTCCAGAAATAAACAGTGCATACGTTTTAAAGTATATGTCCTTCTAAGCCCTGGGACCAAACTTCACACTCTCCCAGCCCCATCCTGGGCATCAGGATGCAATCGCCCCTTGTTCTAGCTTGTCCATGCTGCATGCCACCTGCCCATGGACCACTCAGCAGCTGACTCGATGAGTCACCACACTTTACATTTAAACAGCCCTTATTTTATTTAGTAATGGCTCCAAAGGGCAGGAGTTTGGTACTTTGTTGCATTATACTGTTAAAATCATTCTATTTTATTAAATTAATTATTTTTGCTTTCTTATTATGCCTAATTTATAAATCACACATGTATATGTATATATATATATGTATACATATGCATATACATATATACATAAAACATTAACATATGTAGGAGCCAGTACTACCATGGTCTCAGGAACAGGAATCCTTTAGGGCCACAGAATGCCTCTCCTTGTAAAGAAGGAGGAGAGTGTCCCACTCTTCTTCCCTAGAAATCCATCTTGTACAAGACAGATGCATCCATCTCTGCTGTCAGGTGTCAGCGTCATCCCTGACACACAGTGCCTTGCTATGTTAAGCAAAGATTCTGGTCCAATAGTGTGTGGAGATAGTGTTAGGACAGTGGAGAAACTTCTCCACCTCTACCTCCTCACAGCAGGTAAACCATTTTCTTTCCTTGGTTTCCAGGATTGCCTTGCAAATGGGAAGAGAGGCTCAGGCTCTCTGCTGTGTTCTATTCATAGAAAACCTTGGCCTCCCTCCAGGTCTGTGTCACATTGTTTGTGTGGAATGAGGATGTGCTTGGCTTTTTCAGAATAACAAGCCCATGTTTTCGAGTCATCAAGGGAAAAACTTTTCCCACAGCATAATGAGTGGAGTCCCCTTCATCACACCGAAGGTGTGTCATTCCAAAAGCCACAAAGAAAACCTTCCCCAAGAAGAGATTCCCAACACATTCCAGAGCCTTGACCAGTAAACAACATGGTCTGGGAAGATTTGCTCGATGCCCTGACCTAGGTTCTTCCCCAGGAAATAGATTCCTGCCTGCACGTTTTCTCTCCTCACTTAAAACACACAGAGCACCAAGGGAGGCAGCTGATTCTGTACTCAAGGAAAAGAACACACACACACACACACACACCAGAGAGAGAGAGAGAGAGAGAGAGAGAGAGAGAGAACACACAGAGAGACAGAAAGACAGAGAGACAGAGACAGACAGAGAGACAGAGAGAGACACAGAGAGAGAGAGAGAGACACACACACACAGAGAGAGAGAGAGAGAGAGAACACACAGAGAGAGAGAGAGACAGAGAGACAGAGACAGAGACAGAGAGACAGAGAGAGACAGACACAGAGAGAGAGAGAGACAGAGAGAGAGAGAGAGAGAGGAATTGAGGGAACCATCTAACCCCACTTTTCCCACCTGTTGTGTCATGAAGGCAAGCCAAAAAATTCACACTTGTCCTGAATTTTGAATTTCAGAGTTACAGCTACTGAGGGGCACACCCTAGGACCCCTGTCCTCAGAGTAGTTCTCCTGAGGGAAGGCATTAACTTAGCCAGTCCTTCCTAACTCAGACTTTTCCTCTTTTCCTACTGCCCACTCCTCTTTTTTTTTTTTTTTAAACTGTCAGGCGCAGCTCTCATTGGTTTTGGACACATCCCCAACTGCAATTTACCTACAAGGAAGAGTATTTGTCCAAGTTAGGCTGATGGCAAAACGGGCCACCACACCTGAGGCTACCTTCCCAGCATCATCAGAAAGGCTGGGGCACAGAGCACTCAGTGAGGGTGGGAGCTGTCTGCCGCTCACCTCCCTTCAACCCTGATTTTCCAAGCCAGTCTTTTCAACAGGTGGGTTTTTCCATATTGTGAGCCCACACTCTACCAATAAATTACGTTTTTTTTTTTTTATAAGTCAGTGGAAGTCAGTATTTTCCCTTTCTTGTTTTGTTTTACTTGCAACCAAAGAACCATTAAAAAAACGACTGAGTACGCTATTGCGTTCTCCAGTGTTTCTGTTTTGTTTGTCCTGCCCGGTCAGTATCTCTGTAGGGTCAGGGACCGTACCTTCACCCTCCAACTGTTGTGTTGTGCACAGTTGGTGCTCCTCTGATGAGGTCACCTGTCTCACTACTAAAGGATTAAATAGCCTCAGACTCACTGGCCTCTTATTTTTAAAGCCGCGGAACCCTGGACACGGGGTCCATTTTCAAATCCCTCCTGCTAGCCATGAAAAAGGCTTTCGGTATCTACTTATCTCTCGGATCTCGAATCCACACAGTAGCTTCGGTGCATGAAATAACTAGAAAGTAAACCAAGGTGCGAGAATTCCTGGGTTATTTTCAAACCAAAAAAAAAAACCCTTCATCATTGCCAAGAGAGGCAGGAGTTCCTGAATGGACCAGCATTCCTCAGTTTCCTTCAAGAGCTGGGACTTTTCTAAATGGAGCTTAAAATGCATTATATTAGGAAGAATCCTCTGAATAAGCTAAGGGGAAGCCACAAAGGAAGCAAGGCAAGTCCCGAAATAAAAGGCAGGAATGGACAACTAAAAATAACACACAGGGACCTGGGCCACATCTGCAGGGCTCCCCCACGTTCCCCGAGGCATTGTACTTTTTTTTGGTTCTGTTTTCAGAGGTATATGCTAATACTTGTTTGGAGAACTAAATAAAACACTATTATTTGTCTTCAAAAAATAGTCACCCCTTTGGAGAATTGTGAGCCTTTCTAATGATGTTAACTGAATTTTGACTTGGGGCTATTAACCTTTAATGGATAGCTTTAATTTTGTTCTAAAGTCAGTTTTCTGCTTGTTGTAAATGGAATGAGTGGGACACTTTAAATGTTCCAGTCTTGCAGCAATGACTAAATTGAACTTAAAGGAAATAATGAGATTGGCTTTGATAGTAACACAGGTTTGCTATAGGGCTGGTTTGGGGGAGTCACTGGATTGTACAGAGAGTGTGTAGAGGTTATTGGAACACTGACATAAGTCACTGTTCACATATCAAAAGAGGACATAGAGGGAATGAAGGCTGAAGAGGTCCCTGGAGGTCACCAAGTGACTCAGTGGATTAGCCCTGACTTACTCTTGAGGTAAAATTTCCAGCATCTCTTGCCTTTGAGATGTTAATTATCTTTTTAAAAATGTGCTAACTAGATGCCCCCATGTAGGGGCATCCATTGAGGGTGGGGGAGGTGCCGGTGGGGTTGGTGGAGGAACACCCTTATAGAAAGAAGTAGGGGGTGGGAGGATGGGATAGAGGGTTTCTGGGAGGGGAGAAAACTGGGAAAGGGGATGACATTTGAAATGTAAATAAAGAATATATCCAATAAAAAAATGTGCTAACTATGTAGTTAGTGCTGAGCTGTATACAGGAAGGATGCTTGCTGGCTCAGACACTGTTACAGTTGGCTTTCTAGGTAGATCCATGCGTTGATAGTTGCCACTATAGATAGTTATAGTTACAGATAGTTACACAGTTATAGATAGTTGCCCCTATAGATATAGATAGTTGCCCTGTAGATAAAGCTTCTCTTCTGCCATTTAGTTCAATGAATTATCCTAACAATGGCTTCTCTCTTAAGAGAAATCATTAGGATAGATTTTAAGAAATTGAGTGTCCTGTGGCCTCGCACTGAAAACTGCCCAGGCAGAGGTCGTCCACATTGGGTGTTGGATGAACACTCCCAAGTTGTTAATTCCTGTTTTCTCTAGACACAACAAAAACAGGAAATATTTACCAACTCCACAGGTGTCAGGAAATACTTTTAAAACCCTGGTGGCCTGAGCAGATAGCATAGGTAGCGAAGGTGAACTGTCATTTTAAAAGTGCACTTTGGTCCAAAGACCTTTATTTGCACTTTCTGAGAATCCTCAGGCTTGCCTCTTTTGAGACAAAATCTGCTCCCACAGAGAGCGACAGGGTATGTCGACGTTTTTATGTGAACGCCTTCGTTCCTTTGGATTGAAGTTCCTGTTTTCACAGTCCAGTGTCCAGGTGATTAAATACATTTAAGAACTCTTGAAGGATCAAATCTTAATAATCAAAAATTGAGATAATCTTATGCTTTTCCCCAATTTTAAAAGAAAACTACCTCTAGAATTTTTTTTTAGAAAATACATAAAGATACAAAGAATAAAACAAACATCACTGGTCTCTTGACTGGCCCATGCAACCTGTTTTTGCACAAAATTTAGGGTTGCTATATGGTATGATAATCTGAGTTTTGTCAACAATATACAACAATACTCTTTTGGCTTCTCTTTGCTTGCTTGCTTGCTTGCTCTAGATAGAGTGTTACTCTGTAGCCCTCACCAATCTCACACTTGTGACCATCCCCCTGAAGTAGCCCAGCAAGGGCTGTTATCACAGTTGTGCACCACACCCTGCTCATTGGTGGTGCCTGTCAGCAGACTTCACTGAATTGTCTCACTGACATCACCTTCTATCTTTACCTTCTTTTCTCACAGGTAATCCTGCACCTTGAATGTCAGCTCTCAGTTACTGAGTGGGAAGGACAGAAAGAAACAAACTGCTACTAAGTAACTTCACAATCTTGCTGTAGGCTTATTGCCTTCAGACCTTCCCCGACAGCCTTCTGGGAAAAGCGCTCATCTGTGGTGCATTCACACCATTCAGACAGGCCTCCATCTCCTCTTCTCCAATCCCCTGAGGCCATTTCAGTTCAGCTGTTTCTATGGGGGACACATGACACGACTGGCCATTCTTCTTCGACGTCTTTCTTTCCATCGGAACAATCTACCTTATAGCTTCCTGACTCTTCATCTTCTACCGCCATCCTTTTTGATGACCTCCTATCTGTCCTTACAAAGGCCCCCAAGCATCTTCATTGTCATCTGCTTGTTTACCTTCTGAGACATTGCCTTAAACCTGGGATCCTCCTGCCTTCGCCTCTTTAAACCCCTAGAGTTCAAAATTACTTGGACAGTTTTCACCCCCTTTTTAAAAATAGTAAACCAACCAATCAAAACACTCCACGGGTTTTAAAACTGGGTTTACATTGCTAGGAGGCGTGGTTCATGCATGCATTTAGTCCCAGCACTTGGGAGGCAGAGGCAGGAGGATCTCTGTGAGTTCAAGGCCAGCCTTGTCAACATAGAGAGTCCCAGGACAGCCAGAGCTGCATAGTGAGACCCTGCTTTGAAGACAAAACACAACAAAAATTAGGTACAACAACTGCTTAGGAAATACAGCAACCAATTCATGATTGATTGGCTTGAGTTGCAGCTTATTTCATTTCTAAGCATCTAAATGTTCCTATAGCAGCCATTATCAAAGGTATGGTTTCTAGAACCTTGAATTACCTAGGTGATTAAAATGGGCCCCACCTCAAATTCTACTGAATTAGCAACATGTGGCCTACTGAAGGTTCCAGAAGGTTCAAGAGATGCTAGCTTTTGAGAGTCTACACTTAAAATTTAACAATTAAATTACTCTACGCTTAAAATTGCTTGGACATTTCAGCCCTCCCCCCTTTTTAAAAATAGTAAACCAACGAACCAAACAAAAACTCCACAGATTTTAAAATTGGGTATACCTTTCCAGGAGGAGTGGTTCTCTATATAATACATAATTTTTAAATGAGATATTAGGCCGAGTGGTGGTGGTTCACGCCTTTAATCCCAGCACTTGAGAGGCAGAGGCAAGCAGATTTCTGAGTTCGAGGCCAGCCTGGTCTACAGAGTTCCAGGACAGCCAGGGCCACACAGAGGAACCCTGTGTTGAAATAAATAAATAAATAAATAAATAAATAAATAAATAAATAAATAAATGGGGTATTAGGTAAATGATTAGGGTAACTAAAAAGGAGGTAGCTGTGTGCTGTTTGATTACATTTGTGGGTCCTCTACCTCCATTTAAATGTCCATGGAAGAATAAAAGAGAGTAGAAACAGAAGCCTTTCCAAACTGCCTTTTATAAGAAGTGACAGTCTAGTCAGGCTAATACCAGTACTGTCCTAAAGTTATTGCTTGCACTGGTGAGGCTCTCAGTGTCTGGAAGGCAAGGGCTGGATTCTGTGAATCCGAAGATTTCAGGGCCCCTACTATCAGAATTAGCCAAAAGACTACAGAGCAATTTAGGATACATGAATTCTAGCATACGGGGTAAAAGTTGTGACTCTGGGACCTTAGAAAACGTGGCTGAAGTTAGAGTTGGTAAATCCATTCTTGCTTGATTTGGTTATGGTCACAGTGAAGATTTGTAACCTTCAGTCAGTTAACAGACATATGGGACAATCATTTGGGATTTTCCCAATGAACCTGGAATCGAGTGTAGAGGCCGTTTCATAGAAATTCTTCTACCGTCCAAGAAGGAGCAAAAAACAAAAAAAGGATTTTTGCTGAGTTCAGTATCTGAATAACAGTGAAAGAATCATCACTTAGCATCCTTGATATTACTGGTATAGCCATATCAGTTGTGTATACTACATACTATATAGCTAACTTAACACACTAAAATGTGGGTTTTGTTGGTCTTGAATTAAAAGAGAGACAGAGAGACAGAGATAAAGAAAGAAACAAGTTTAAGGAAAAAAAAACCCAGAAGTGAATAAAACTGTAAAAAGGTTGGCATATATGGGCACTCACTTTTCAGGAGGGTCACAGTCTGAATCAAGCAAAGAAAACCAGTCAACACGGAACAGTTGTGCCATTTTTATTGAACAATAATACACTGTTCTTTAAAACCAAAACCTAACATTACATTCAAGGATCTTCCCACAAGTACATTCACAACTCTGTTGGCAAAGTTTGAGAATAAAATATAAGTAAATAAGGAAATACTTCTTAAATAAGTTCTTCACTCCAAATAAAATGCTCTGCAAATATCTCCCAGCATCAGCAGTAAAACAGTTCTTCTTGTGCTAAGGTCCTCCAGGTGTAAGCTCAGTTCCATTCATCAATCAAGTTTAAAAGAATAAAAAAGAAAATAACTTAAAGCTGACACATTTCCTAATGAAAATTAACTTTCCTTTCTCAAACCGTCTAAAAAGTTATTTTTTGATTTAAATTTTAAATTCACTCAAGATATAGCATTTTTTAAAATTTTCAACATTGTATAAATCCAGAGTAACTACATTTTTATTACTATTAGTGCAATTGTTAATAACACAATTTCCATATATGAGTGTTTGAGAACCCATTTTAAACAACAACATTAGGGTAATTTCTCTAAGATGGTGAAACACATGGGTGCTGGAAATATTTAAACTACAAGATTTGTTTATAAAAATACATAAATATTCACCTTCACCCTGTTCTGTCCTTCAGGAAGCAAACTACTTTCTAGATCTGTCTCAAGGTCCACAGTGTTTAAACCAGTGACAGGAATATAGTGATGGGAATATATATATAGTCATTCCTCTATCTGCCTCCTCTGCCTGCCCCATCCCATCAGATACAAGGAGCTGGAATAATCGCATTTCCATTCAAAGCAGTTGCTCAGATTTCTGTGAGCTTCCAATATCTCACTTCCTTCAAGGCTTTTCTGATCTTGTTTTACTTCCTCCAATTAAAACAATATAAAACATTTTAAACTGTTACAAGGATGAGTCAAATATGAAAACCCCTACTTTACAACCATCCCTCTGTCTCCTACTTCTAACTCTTCTTCAACCTGTATCTCAATAAGAACGTGTACCCAAGTCAATGAACCCCCAGTTCTTCAGCTTTGAGTGGATTACACATTGACTGTAAAACCATCTCAATTGCATATTAAGTTCCTTGGTGATTACACACACACACACACACACACCACACACACATACACACACACACACCACACACACACACACACACATACACACCACACACACACACACCACACACACATACACACACACCACACACACACACACACACCACACACACATACACACACACCACACACACACACACACATACACACACCACACACACACACACACCACACACATACACACACACAACACACACACACACACACACCCAGGCACACACTTAACAGATCTATATGAATTTAAATATTTAACAAATACCTAAAAGTGTTCAGTCATATGTGTTTTATGGATTGTGTATAGCCTACTTTTTTTTTTCTGAATCACACTTGATCTCCATAAATTACATGTCCACAGTCTATCTTCTAGACGGTTCTTAAAATGTTCGCTGAATGTTGGTCACTAAAGTGAAGCCTTCTCTTGGCAAATCTCCGCCAGGATCAGCGTGGCTTTAACCATTTCATCACAGAGGGCCGGGCAGCACTCGGTTCTCCAGCCTCTTCTCTCACAGCATTGCCATCTCCGGATGCTGCGTCACGCTCTGAAATCAGAAGGCACACAAATCAAAACATCTGCAAATTAAAGATCAAGCGTGGATTTGTATTATTTTGGTTTTATTTTGTGGTTGAATTTAAAATAAATCTTTGATTCAAAATCCTCTATCCACTCTACTGAACAGCTCAGAACCACTCTTCCAGCCAAGATAACATCCCCACATCATCATTTCTCTATGCACACCTAGCGCCACTTCCTCCTCTGGTCCACATGTAACCCATCTCTCCCGGACATTATCTCACTCTATT
Organism: Apodemus sylvaticus; assembly: GCF_947179515.1. NCBI lineage: Eukaryota > Metazoa > Chordata > Mammalia > Rodentia > Muridae > Apodemus > Apodemus sylvaticus. Next base: position 47,225,519 of record NC_067487.1, read on the forward strand.
CCTAAAATTCCAGCTTAATAAAAGTAGGACTTCTTGCATTTGCTCTCTTCCACTTTCACCTGTGTTCTCAGCATGGATAACAATGTTTGGAGCATGATAGGTGGTCACTACAGACTCAGGAAATGATCAGATGCTGCAACAATAGATCTCTAGAAAGAATTTTATGTTAACTTCATGAAAGATGAATTAACTTATCAGTATCACTCAGGTAGGCAGCTCTCTTTTCTAAAGGTAGATCTTGCCATTCACATGGGAAAGGCTTATAAGATTTAGAATTTTTTTTTTTTTAGAATGAAATCTGCTCCTAAGAGGAGTGACACATGCTTGTGTTCACAGTTTACATCATGAAATAGAATGGAGCAAGATTAGTGTGGTGTGGCAGATAAATGGATAAGGAGCATTCCTAGCTTGAAAAAAAATGGGACTCGGGAGTTTCCATTCTTGGACACTGGCTGCCAAAAATATAATAAAAGTTAAAACTGAGATGGATAGGATCAGGAATCCCACCTGCCAAGAGAAAGATAGCTAGCAACAGGTAGCAATTTGTAGAAGATCCCACCTAATTGGGAGAAGCTATGATAGTAGACCTGGGAGTTACTTGATTTGTTCTCAAAGGGTGGGCTCAGATGGGTTTGCAAAGTGCTAATGTGAACCCTTTGGCAGGACTGAGGAGCCATGCTCTTCCCTGTAGACTCTGGAACACAGGCAAATGCCAAGTAGACAAGGCAAGGGCAAACAGGGCAGCCTGACCATATCTTTCAGATACTCTTCCCTTTCTTGTGAATCTAAGGTTCACTAAGATTACCTGAATAAAAGATTTTTAAATATCATGAATCCAAAAAGAAAGAAAACCAACTGATTTCCTCTTACATTTTTAGTAAAAATATCCATTCCTAGCTTTCAATGAAACTATTTTTGTATAGCTTAGTATATAATGACAATCCAGTAATACATAACCTTCTAGAAAAATTTTTAATTTATTTATTTATTATATGTAAATACACTGTAGCTGTCTTCAGACATACCAGAAGAGGGCATCAGATCTCATTACAGATAGCTGTGAGCTACCATGTGGTTGCTGGGATTTGAACTCAGGACCTTCAGAAGAGCAGTGTGTGCTCTTAAGCACTGAGCCATCTCTCCAGCCCTAGAATTTTTGTATAGTAGCCAAGACATCAAGATCATTTGCAAGCAAACTAAAGAGAGTGGCAAACTTCTATGAACGAGGCTGCACAACCAAAGGGAACCTGCCAACGGGTCATAGCAGGAGGGACTTAGGTATGTCAATCAAGATTCCCCATCAGGGAGACTGTTGGAAGCAGCCATCATAGCCTCTCAGACATTCCATTCCAGGTACCATCAAAGGGACACAACAAAGTGATGAAGATGTAGTTTGATAGTAGAACACTCATCCAGAGTACACAATGCCTTGCCTTCGGTCTCCAAGACTACAAAAATCAACCCAAAACAAAGCCAGCAAAGACCTGCAGTACAATTAAATCCTGCCCTTCAGAAAGATTCAGACATCCATTAGTGGAGGTCCAAAGGTTATTTCTTCACAGTTCTTTGTAACCATAGTCTTAAGAGAGCAAAACAAACGTTGGGAGTGATGCATGTCTAACTCCCAGCGTTCAGAAGGGAGGGGCATGCACTGCTGTGAGTTCGAGCCCAGCCTAGTCTACACAGTAAGTTCCAGGTCTACTAAGGTTATTAGTGAGACTCTGACTCTACTTTTAAAAAGAAGAAAAGATAAAGGAAGCTGAAAATGCTTGAGGCTGCAAGGTAAACTGAGAAACTAGATCTCAAATCTCTTTTATAAATAATTGCTTCAGAGCACTTCCAGATCTGAGAGAGAGTGAGTGATTGGTGGTTTCCAATTATAGTTTCCAGGTACTTGGAAGAACGTGAGGAAGAAGGAAACTTGTGAGTCCTGGGCTAATCAGAAGGTTCTGGAACGAGCTGGATTTGAAACACTAGATACGCTGACGGCCCTGAAGGGACTTGTTTTCATGTGTTATATGAAACTCAAGTAAAAAGCTATTCAAGTCTTAAATCCCCTAAATCCCCCACCTTTTGCTTTGTCAAAAATTATAAAGATAAATCACATGATTTAATCTGTTCATAGTATTCCAGTTTCCAGACTCAATGTCCAGGAAGCTATTCATCTAGTAAGTTAAAATTTGATGTATAAGATCAGTCATACTTAAAACTATGAATTGACTTAAAAGCACAATATCCAAAGATGGTAACAGAAAGAATAAGTGCATTTGCTAAATTTCCCATGCAAAGGGCCAGAAGTACAACCTAAATAAAGTGCATTTGAGTGACTGCTTCCCATCTGGAGGAGGTATAGTTTATTAATATTAATGGGAAGTTATTGTGGCTAAATGTTGAGAGTTTAAGAGTGAATTTTGTTTCCTCCAAATGACCCCTTATAACTGCATGATCATGAACCCTGTCTGTTTTTTTTTGTTACTTATGGAGGGAGGGTTATATGTACAACCACACAGGCTGGACCTGTCAGCTACACATAAGCATTGCTACAGTTTTATCATTCCCTGGATCTCACCATAGAGATTAATTCTTACCAGCTCCAAAATCCATAAACCCACTTCTATTCCACTTTATTGCTTCTATTTGATAAAGGAAGAGGAGGAGGGAGGGAGGAGAGGTAGAGGAGGCAGGAGGAAGAGGAGGGACAGGAGGAGGGGAAATGGTCTGTATCTTTTATTCTGGTTCTTACAGTTGACCCAACAAATACCTCACTGCTCTCTTTCTGTGTGGAGTTGGGAGAGAAATAGTTTTGTCTAGTGCGTCCATAAAACAGATCACTAAAGCGTTCAAAGAAGGTTGCCTGAATTGGTTGGACAGTTTTGTTTTGTTTTTTTTTAAATGGCAGATTTGTCTTTGTTGGTTCATTAAAATTCGATAGACTTTATGAGAGTCCATAGTACCCTCAGAATTATCAATGAGACTTGGTCTGAAAATAGCAAAAGCTCCCAAACTCAAAGACTGCCCATCTTTCCCTGAGGAAAACAAAGCAGACAAACCCGTTTAGACCAACACCAAGTTCTACCCTTAGATTTTACTGTGATCCGAACTGAGACCAAGGTCACCACTTAGGGCTTAGCTTACCTGTGTGGGAGGCAGGCGTCCTGCTGGGCGACTTGGCTGCCGCATACTGGAAGAAGGGAAAGTCCAGACATCTCCCGGTCACCCTGTCACATATGCCCGACTGGCAATTGCAAGTCTCTTTGCATTCCATCCCGAACGTGCCATAGGGACAGTCTGAGGGCAGAGGGAATGCTGTTTAAGTAGAGGGTTCCAGTCTGAGGGCAGAGGGAATGCTGTTTAGGTAGAGGGTTCCAGTCTGAGGGCAGAGGGAATGCTGTTTAAGTAGAGGGTTCCATCCTCCCAGCCTGGTGAGAGATAAGCTTAGGATTTGACTCAGTCTCCTGGACATTGCCTGGTGCAATTACTCCTCACTAACGCCAAAATTTGAAAAGTTGAAAGTTGGAGTCATAAATGCAAAACTACATAGGAAGACCAGATAACACCTGTCTCAGTCTTAATTAATGAAGATCATGATTCAAAGCTTACATAACAAATCTCCTTAGACCAGTCTTTAAAAAATCTTCCCTCTCTTTTGTCTTTCTTTTTTTCTTCCTTCCTTCCTTCTTTATTTTTTCAGTGTGTGTGTGTGTGTGTGTGTGTGTGTGTGTGTGTGTGTGTATGTGTGTACAGGCATGTGTGCATGCATGTGCCTGTGGACCTCTTTGTATGTGTGTCTATATGTGCAGGTATGTATATGTGCATGTGCCTGTGAGCCTCTCTGTGTGTGTGTGTGTGTGTGTGTACATGTTTGGAAGCCAGAGCACAACTTGTTGCATTGGTTCTTTCCAGTGTGGGTTCTGGGGCTCACATTTCAGTTGTCAGGATTAACAACAGGTGTCTTTCCCCACCGAGGCTTCTTGCCAGCCCCACCCTTCGACCAGTCTTTATTCTATTTATTTTCTGCACAGATGACACAGATTTTCACAAATTTTCTTGGGCACAGCTAAGTGAAGATGGGAAATTAAAGAGATATAAGCATTACCTCCTCAACTAGTTTGATGGGTGTGATTGAGTCCTTAATCTATGAAACAGCTTACTGTTTCAAAGAGCTAAGAGGCCTGTCAGCCCACCTGACCACGAAATAACCAGTCCCCAGTCTGCTCCCACAGTTGTAAAATTTCTTATCTGTCAAAACAGCACTAGGCATTTACTAACTCCCCCAGCTGTTAAGAGATTCACTAACCAAGCTCTTTGCAAAGATAAGATGCTAAGAGAGCAAGAAACCTCAGGATGTGCACACCAGAGGGCTTGCACACCTACCAACAACGAGGAGCTCTTTCGGAGCTTAATATTTCATAATCAGTATTTAATACTTAGACTAAGACATAGTGCAGTGAAATAAGGAGGCCTGTCAGCTGTGAGAATGAATGTGTGGCATAGCAGTATCTCAGTAGGGTAACTCAGCAGAATCTGTATAGAAAGCACGATAGTTCTCAACCTGTGGGTCCTGACCCCTTTGGCAACACACTATCTCCAAAAATATTTACATAACAATATATAACAGTAACAAAATTATGGATATGAAGTAACAAAAAAAATAATTATATGGTTGGGGGTCATCACAACCTGAGGAATCATGTTAAAGGGTTGCCGCAGCAGGAAGGTTAGGAACCACTGGTAGAAGATGTATTCTTTTGCTCCTCTACAATCCCATATGTTGTGAGGGACGGCAGAGTTTTAGCCATCCTGCAGTACACCAAATGATCATGACTAATATGTATCAAGTTAGGAGACTTAGCACTGTCACTCAAATGATAGAGGAATCTGATGTTGGTCATCCTTCGTACCCTGGGAAGAAAAGTCCTTAAGACTGATTTGGGGAAAACTCTCTGGCAGAAAAGCACAGGGTTAGGATGTGACTGTCTTCAGGGAAGCTCAAAACGCAAATCTCAGCCCACTTCCCAGTTCCAGGTCCAAGGCAGCTCCTATTGTGCTGGGTGCTGATCAGAACATTCCAGAAATAGGTGCTGGCTGCCTGGTTGCTAGCAAGCAACACGGGATCAAACATCTAAATGTTAAAAACAAACAAACGAGAAAACAGCCCCGCACATCTGGACATCCAAGCTGACGTAGTCTGGTCTTCGTGTGACTGGAGGAGGGAATTCACCTGCGGCAATGGAGAATAACTAACTCCACAGGGAAGGTGGTGAATATGCCTATGATTTCCAGCAGCAAGACAACAGTTCCAAGCTGAACTCACCAGGTATGCGGAGAATGCCAAAAAGAGCAATTCAAAATAGATTCTCAATAGCATAGTTCACTAACCGCTGCCTCACGGCCGGGTGTTTTGCTCTGTGCCACTGTCCATTCATAACCACATTTACAAAGGTGTTTTTATGCCAAAGGAAAATCAGTTCCCCCACATGCACTCACTGGCTGTTTCATAGGCCAGGGCTGCGTTAACCACTTCCTCCCTAATTTCCTTATGTGAGGTGCTTTTCTCTTAGCAGATAAGCCCTGTAATTTCCAGAAAGTACAAAGCCTATTCAGGAAAAAAAAAATGGATATGTGTGTTCACTGAAGAAAATAGTTCCTTACCAGTCCACCTCTTGTTGGTCTGAATCAAAAAAACCAACAAAAAATCTATGCAAAGAATACAATCTCTGAAATCTTTCTAGAATTTATTTCTGAGCCTTCTGCAGGTTTTGGAGACTAATAGACGGCTAATTTATAAACTGTTTTCTAAAATGAGAATGAATGAGATGATCTTAATTCAACATGAATGTCATCCAGTAAAGGTTGTAATTGTATTGAGTATGAGTTATTTAGAAATTTCTCGGAACTTGGCTTTCTGATTTTCACAGCTTCTTTATATTATGCAACTGGATGCAGGAATGGACACAGTCTTTTTATCACAAGAGCATATTGTGATGAGATTATAAGGCATCTGTGTATACAGACTTTTAAATAACCTTTTCTTTTATTTTTATACACTTAAAACAGATTTGAAAATAAATTCCACAGATAGATCAATGCATCATTTAGTTCTGATTTCTGACTTAATTATAATTTCATTTCTTTTCTTTAAATCTATAAAACAGCCACCTTTTTAAAAACAACAACAACAGACTTTTAGGTTACTTTTATTTCTGCTTGTCTTATAACATCCGCTACTTTCTGACCAACTGAAACATTTTAAAAGTAAAGCTAGGTTTATTTTATACTTCAGGGGACCTCTCACAAGAACACGAGTTATTTTGTTGGCTGACTTAAGCCCACCTTACGCCATAAATCACACTAGTGTTCATCAGGATCACTTGAGCCTGAGCGAGCCGCTCCTCCGGGTGAACTCAAGATCAAAGGCTAGTGAAATCTGGGGAGGCAGAGACGGCTTTAAGAGGTTATCTCAGGAGGACCTCTGTAATCCTTCGCTTTCAGAGGAACAGACACCTAAACCACCATTTGTAACAGGCTACCTGTCAAGATTCTAAAGCCTCTCAGAAAAAGAAGGCATACGAGCTCCCACTGCAACTTTCCTTCTCATCTGAAGGCGTGCAGTGAACAAGGATGCTGCAGTCCTTGTGATTCCTGCTCGCTGCTTTCCAATCCCCCCTGCAGATAGCCTTTTCTTTCTATCAAACGGACCACCTGCATCCCTGCATCCTCCCTCGCAGTTCAAAGGAATGCACCTCCTCCTCCGGCTGACTAAAAACCCTCCGGGAGCCCTGCACAGTGGGAAACCAGGAGGTGCTCTTTACCTTTGCAGATACCAAACTCGTCACCAAAATCATCCTCCTCGCTGTAAAAGTGACACTTCAGCCCCGGACCACACTTGACCCCGTCCATGCCGGAGACTGTACGGTAGCAGGTTTCTCCAGGCCCCGCAGCGCACACCTGACAGCAGCCACAGTCATCTAGCACTGTCCTCTTGCACCGCAGGCTGCTTCTGCACTCAGTCTTGTCACAATGTTCCGGGCAATCCACCGCATATTTGGCGCTCCAGGCCATGCCCAGGTGCAGAGGTACCAGGAGTGTGGTCAGCAACAAAAGGCTCTTCATGGCTCGCAGCTGGCTCCCGCTCAGCTCCCTGCCGTCCTGGTCTTTGCTGGCGGGAAAGCAAGCCGTCCAAAGTAGTAGCTGAGCTTCTGCCTACACGTTTATGAGTTTTATACACTGTGTTGCCCGCATGCTTCGCCGTCATCAATTTCCTCAACCCAGCAGCAGCGCTGTGCTCCTGCCAGCCTCTCTTGTTTTAGTTTATGAAATCCAGGATGAAGGCTGGATTAACACGCCGCTGCCATCCAGGAATTGAAAAGCCCAAGCTGATGTCATCTGTTATGTTTAGGTGGTTGTTTTGCATGAGGGCTGAAAAACTCCACTCACATCCGTCTCAAGGACTCAAGGACAGCCGAGAAGGGGGAATAACAACGAAGCCCCTTCTGCACAGGAATTGCTCTGCCACCAACGGAACGCTTAAGATGTAGCTTTGTCTCAGAGTCCCTTAGCACTGAGGACACTGATACAGACATGAATCAAACCAGAAGTGTCTATCAAGTAAATAATAATAACAATAATAATAACAACAAGCATTTAGCATTTTTCCCCAATAAGTAGCTATGAGATCATTTGGAAGAAGAAATAGTTATATTGTGCTTTTTCAAGACTTAGAAGAAGGAAAATATTTGGATAGAAGTCTTTTAAAGACATCCTCCTTCCTCACTCGTTCCTCCTCCGTTATTTCTAAAACAATTTATGCTATCCACGTTCAAGTCTATCCTTGCTGTTGCTGTGTTGAGTCAGACCTGCTGCAGATAAGCGTTTTCTTTAATCAATAGAGAAAGAGACAGAGACAGAGAGACAGAGAGACGAGAGAGAGAGAGAGAGAGAGAGGTAAGGTTGTTCTGGCATTGTTTCTGAATTACTCAGTTCTGGAAAAACTTATCAGTTGGACTGGTCCTGACCCAAGCCCCCTGGGTAGAAGGCTCATCCATCATCGAGTCTGTGTGTCCAATGACCGCATCCTCTCACCTCCTGGCATCTCTCAGAGCTCTTGCTTCAAACTTCCCAAACAAGGCAGTAAGCCCAAAGAAACAAGTGAGCCAGCAGGGAAATCAGAACACAGCTCCAGAGAGGCAAGTCCTGGGGAAGGGAAAACATCACCTACCAGGAAACAAGGTCTTAGTGCTATGGAGGGACACAGTGTGGCCCCACCAAGGACAACAATAGTCCCCTTAAACTATCGCTGGCCCAGGACCTGTGTAGCCAGGCTTGGGCAACTAGGGAATGCTAGATGTCAGAGAAAACAGGGAACTCCTCACACTAACCCTATGCTCCACTTTAAACTCCCAACCCAATTTGTCAACATAAAAATGAAGTCATTATTGCTTGGTAAAGAAATGACCCAAGACATGACAGAGGTGGGTAGGCAACTCCTGTCTGTCACAAACTGACTGTGGCACGTCCACAGAACTCCTCATCCTCTGCTGAGACCTCATGGGGTTAGAGTGTTTGACCTCTGAAAGTCTTGAGGCCTCTCAAGGCTGATGCATCCAAGCCACTGGATGTGACATGATCTTTAGGCTTTGCCAGGGCACATTTTGGGGAAGTGTGAGACAAGACAAGACATTCGCTCCCAATTTTGTGACACTCTTAACTTGAAATATTCTGTGCTCATCTCTCCGGAAGCAAACATATGCTTAGCAGGTGGCACCTTCATAGTTTGTGATAATTTTAAGGTGTACTGAGTACATGGCACATGTGCTGTTCTTTGTGGATATATTAATTACTTAAAATCATTCATTATGCAGTTAATTAGACAAAGTAATCCATTTTGACATTCCATACATGTGATATACTTTGATCATATTAAATCCTTTGATTGCCTGATCTTTTTTTAAAAATTTACTTTTTTTTATTAATTCACCCCTCATTCCTCCCTGTAACGCCTCTTGACTCCACCCCTCATCTCCCCAATGCCTCCCAAATTCTATTTTTTGTTTGTTTATTTGATTGATTGATTGATGAATGATTGATTGATTGATTTTTGCTTTTTTAGCAAGTCCCTGACCCCACTTCACTGCCCATATACTCATAGGTATGGGATCATTCCCTGGACTCTGGTCAACCTACTAGGGGCCACACCCTTAAAGAAAACTAACCCTCCTTTCACAAGAAGCCATCAATTTTCAATAGCTCCTCGGCTACAGGGGTTGGAGGAGGGACACATGGGCCTGCCCTCCCTCCATACTGCAATATTGGCTGGCTTGATCTTGTACAGGTAACCACTGTCATGACGACTCCAAGTCAGTGGTCCTGCCTACCTCACTCCCATCCTCCCAGAGTCCTGACTCTTACAGCCATTCTGTCACCTCTTTTATAATGGTCCCTGGGGGAGGGGCATGTGGTATAGATGTCACGTTTGTGGCTGAACAATCCATCCATACTCTCTGTTCTTTAACTATTTGTGAGTTTCTGCATTTTTCACTGTCCACTGCACTAAGAGAATCTCTGCTGAAGTCTGAATGGTGTGTGAATCAATCTATGGGTCCTATTACTTTTGCTTTTTCCTCCTTCCAGTGACCCCCTTCCATTCCCAGATACCCAATACTAATAGTCTTCTGCTTGCTTTCATGTCTTTGTTCCTACATTTCACTTATCAGGGAAAACAGGGATTTGTCTTTGGAAAACAAAGTGTTGTTCTTATTTATTTTTTAATTAACTCCCATGAGCCCCTGCCAAATATTGGGAAGCTGCTTCTATTATCATATCTCACTTTTGAACAAAGAAACAGAATCAAAAAGAGACTTAAGAATTTGCTTATGACTTCTGTGTTAAGTATAGCCCCACAGATTCACGGGTTTAAATGGTTGACCATAGGAGCAGCACTATTAGAAGATGTGGCTTTTTGGATCTAGGTGTGGCTTGTTGGAGGAAGTGTGTCACTGTGGGGGTGAGCTTTGAGGTTATGTGTGCTCAAGCTATGACCAGTGTGGAACACAGTCTCTTTTTGCTGCCAGCAGATCAGGATGCAAACCTCTCAGCTCCAGCACCATGTCTGCCTGCATGCTGCCATGCTCCTCACCATGATGATAATAGACGCCATCTCTGAACAGTAAGCCAGCCCAGATTCAATGTTTTCCATTAGAAAAGTTTCCATGAGCATGGACTCTCTTCACAGCAACAGAAACCCTAACTAAGACAACTACCATACTGTCTGAGGTTAACTAGAATTATCTCAGTCTAAGGTGAGAGCTGACCTGATGTTCATTACAACTCAATTGTGAGTTCTCACCTCAAGGATGCCAGTTGAATGGTTGATGAGTTAAGCTGTTTCCTGTTCAGATTTTGTTGAGCATCACCTTTTAAGGAATGTTTAACTGGGAGTGTGGCAAATAATGCCTAATCTCTATAAAGATTTTACTTATAGGACAAACACCAAGTTAGCCACATGACATAGGTTACCATATGTAATCTTCAAAACAACATGGAAACTCGGTATTATTCATACATACATCCTAAAGAGGAGAAAACAGATGCCTAGAGAGATTTAATAAGTAGTCTAACAGCACATAATAAATAATTTAAGTTAGGACTTCAACTATGAGAATACAGCTCTAGATAATAAGATACAGACTCCCAATTCAAATACATATAAGTGACAAGTGACCCAGGTGGGGGAATTACTGAACTGTGCCAGTATAAATCACAAAATGAACTTTTTCCACTTGAAAATCATATATGCCACAAATACTTTCCACTATGTAGGACAAATAAAGAGTCATGTGATACCACATTAGGTAAATGCACTGCCAAGTCTTTATCCCTAAACCACACAGTCCACAGAAGTGATCAGAAAATAGGATGGACAGAGTTTATCAATGATGACACTATCTCAAGGCATTAATAGCTAACAATTTATTTGGGGAGACACATCGCCACTTCCTTCTAAGATCCCACAATACCCCTTTGTCCCAGTAATCCTGATAGAATTATTTTTAGACGTCTAACTTCTCCAATTTTTTAAGAAGGAAAATTAACAATGAACAAAAAGGCAATTAGGAGATCACAGCATCATTAGTCAAGATGCTAACGTTAATCTTCAGCCAGCAAAGAAAAATTAAGGCAAAGACAAGGCTATTGTTGAATGTCTGAGGTCTGCCTGGCTGACTAACTTTGTGCTGGAGTCTGCCACATCCCAACCCTGCCCTGCCTTTGCGTCATTTAGCCGTCAAAGAGTAAGAAAGGATACACTCTCACCGATCTAAAAATGCATGTTGAGGTTCCAATGTGTCAGTCCAAATCACCTCTGGATCCAAAGGTTATAGGAAGTGGTCTTCTAGAAACACACCAAGAAATGATCTGACCGGAGAGCTTCTCAGCCCAGGACATCCTGTACATGCCAAGAGTCACTGTGATTCTTTCCTTGACCCCATGGTGCTAAGCAAGAAAATGAGTTGATGTAGTGTGCACTGATAATCTGTGTTTTATTTTACATGTCATGTCTGCTTGTAATAAAACACCAAGGATTTATTTCTGGAGAAACAAACATCTAGTGGGAATTGTCCTGTGTGGCTTCCAGATTCAAAGAGATAGTTCATGGTCAACTCCAATATACCCTCATAATAAACTATCTCTACCTAATAGTGTTGATTTGATTTATGTTACAGAGACAAACTTAAAGGAAAATGTTGCCAAGGAGGAAGTGGAAATACTCATAAATAGATTTTAGGTATATTAGAATTGGTTCTAATATGTGTGTGTCTTGAGAGGGGCATCTGAAAGTCTCCCTACTTTGATACCAGCTATAGCATTCCTGTAAGTGCCTAGTGCAAGGCCTAGCATATAGCAGAACCGACTAAATGCATAAACATGGCCACCTATTTCACTCCTTTCCATTCTATTCTATGCAAAGTGAGGAGGACCAGGTTCTTGAGCAGGCTGAGTTGACAAAGCTGTTCCCCCCAAAAGGAAGGAAATAGAGGCTTCAAGAAAGAAGGCACTGGGGCTCAAATGGAGTCAGACTAGGTTGTGATCCAATCATGTCAGCTCCTGTGGAACTTACTCTTCCTTTTCCTCCTGACATTTCAGTCTTGGAAGTGTGTGAGAGCTCTCATGGAGCACACCTGTCAAACAGCTGAGACTCAGGGTGGCCACAGTTCAGTTGTCTAAGTCAAGGGCATGGGAACAGCTTACGGGGGTTCTAGAAATATCTTAAGTACCAACAAACTGATCAGAAGCAAGTCACATGACAGATGATTTTGACCTCACTTCACTCCCCCAACACAATGAGCTCAGAACACAAAACAGAGCAGGAGCCATGAACATATATGACCATTATGATCAAGAGTCTAGTTTCTAATGATTTGCTTTATTCTTTTTGGGTGATTATGCATGTACGTGTATGTGTCTGCATGTGTTGTGTGTAGGAGTTTATGTGTACACAGGTGCATTTGTATGCAAACGCATGTAAAGATCAGATGACAACTTCAGTTACCATGCCTCACGACTGCCCACCTTATGTTTTGAGAGGAGGATGGGCTGGCTAGCCCGTGAGCTACCAAGAAATTTCTGTCTCAAACCTCCAATGCTGGCATTATAATCATATACCACCATATTCAGATTTTCATCTGAGTGCTGGAACCAAACTCGGATCCCCACGAATATGTGGCAAGCCCTTTACTGACTAAGCTATCTTCCCAGCCCAGGTTTTGCTTACTCATCAAAAGTGAACTTATGTATTGGAGCAAACATGTCCCAAACGATGATCTCTATAGTTATCAGGTTTTGATTTTTGGAGAAATGCATTCTTCAAGACTATATGCAATTTTCAGACTATTCTCCAGAATGGTACCTGCCTACATAGAAGACTCAAGTGAAGTGAAGCATCTTGGGCTTCTTGCAGGAATGCTGGCTCTCTGATTGGTCCTAATTGGTTGGTCAGCACTGTAGACAGTGGAAGAACCATCACAGTGACTTAGGGAAACCAGCCCTTCAAGAACCATACGCATGAAGGTCTATGAGTGAACCTGGGAAAATAAGAATGTTTGGTCTATTGGAGTTAAATATCTGGATGTGGCCGCAATGAGCTCAGAGATCCCTGGTTGAGTTTTGTAGTAGGCGTTCCCTCAACCAGGGATCTCTGGATACCACCATATTTTGATATTTAACTCCAATGGAATCTCTGGAAACAGCAAGAAAATAAGGCTGTTGGTTTTTAGACCCCAGAACAATCTAGAAACTTAACTTTTCTCACAAGGTTGGAGTTTGTTTAGAGGCACATGATCTAGACCCAGAAGCATATTAAGAGCTTTGACTGTTCAAAATGCCTCTCTTTGTCCCCAATTCCAACAGGTTCTAACCTAAAGAGTCAGTGTAAGTTTCTCCGGTAACTAGTTCTTTCTCAGACTTTGAGTGTCAAGTTCTTTCTCAGTGGTAAAATACCCAAGAAAATCAACCTACAAGAGGAAAGTTTGCTTTGACTCATGGTTTCAGCCCCTAGCAACTTGGCTGTGTTGCTCCTGGCCTGTGGTGAGCTAGGACATGAAAGCAATGAGCATGTGGTGAGACAGAGATGTTCACCCCCTGACACCAGGAAGCAAAGGATAGAGGTATCAGGAGCAAAATATACCATTCAAAAGCAAAGCTTACTTTCTCCAAATAGCTCTGACCTTTCAAGTTTCTACAACTTTCCAATATCCCATTTACCTAGGGGAGAAGGGTCAGAGTCACCAAGGCCCCACCCCACTCCCAAAAGTCTCACGCAAATATTCAATACAGCTTTTTAGGGACAGATGCAACCCAGTCCTTGATATATCTGAGTTTATCTTATAAGAGATTCCAGTCACATAGTGACCCTGCACATACAAATACAGACCCACATCCAAAGACCACAAATGCTGCTCTATCAACAGAAAAGAAGTAATGTGAACAGCCATGTGTCTCTGAATGACCTTAGATACTGGAGTCCAAGTGTCAGTCCTCCTACCAGTCATAGGACATCAGCCAGCCTTGCTGACAGACATGAAGTCTCTCTCATCTTTTTCTCAGTAAAGCATAAGAAATAGAAACACCTCCCCTTTCACAACGAGATAATGTGAAGATAAAGGGAAAATGAAAAAGCGAAGTTCAACTCTAATATATTATATTTTTTCTTACAAGACAAATGGTACCATGAAAAGCACTGAGCTGACGAGAGCCACTCCCAGGCCCCATTTATCCTCCACTTACCTCAGTCTCTGCAAGACCTCTCCCTCATCCAAGAGTTCACAGAAGACCACGATGACCTGTTCAGAATCCTCCCTCAGGAAGACTCACCATCAACTAGAGGCCTTCCTCACTTCCTTCAAACACAGCACGTTAAGACAACTTCTGTTTTAGTTTAAGAGTTTGTTTTGTTTTTAATACCATCGTTTTCCTAAATGACTGAAGCTTTAATTTAGGCCCTGGAAATCAGCTAAACATTAAAACCATCAGAATCAAGAAATCACAGCATGAATGAGTCACCTTTAGAGGCTGCGACTAAGATATTTGGAATTTTTGCTAGGAATTTTGGAAAGACTGAGATTTCTGATTAACACAAGAATCAGAGGAAACAGTTGGGCTATTTTGTCTCTCTAGCAATGTGGCACTTCCTTTGCTCAACCTTGAACTGACCCCTTTACAGTATAGCAAAATGTTAATAAGGACCACCGTGAGTAGATTCATCAGCTTCTTTTGTGATGAGGGTTTTGGCCTTTTATATGACATGGGCAAAATAAATGATTGATGTAAAAAACAAAAACTGTTTAAAAAACAACAACAGCAGCAGCAACGACAACAACAACAACAACAAGGCCCAAAGCCAACCACTTGAAAAAGAGAAATATGAATAACTTCTAAGCCCTCTACTTAGGATGGACTGGCAGCTTCAGACTAATAGTTTAGTCTAATGTCAAAATACCTTGGCTTCCTCACTCCTAGGATGTTCATAATGAAGGACCAAGGATCATGCTGTGACTTAAAAAAAAAAAAAAGAGGAAGCAGAGGAGGAAAAGAAAAAGAAAAAGGACATTTCTTTCTGTCAGCTGCCATGGCTGTTGTGAAATTTGCAGGACTATAATCTCAAATCTTAGTCAACACAGCACCCAAGGGTGTTTCAGTGAACTGTGTCTCAGCCAGCAGGCTACCCACATCCCAGCAAGCTGGGAAACTTGTCAGAAACAGCCAAGGATTCCAGCTTGGCATGCCTGTGTGGGGCTGGGGATTGAAGTTTTTAAATAAATAAACCAATTAATTCTTAGAAACTCAAAACTTTGAGAAACCTCCAATCTAATAATTTTTTTCAATCATATTTCATCATTTTTGGAGAACTAATCCAGAGATCACTCTGGAGATTTCTGACAGGAAAAAAAGTGTGGAGATCCACTTAAGATTTTTAATTATATTTTGCTCACAATTTTTTGAAATATGGCATTGACTCTGAGGTACATCTTCACACTTTCATTGGCAATATGTGCACATCTAAAACCTTCAAGATGGATGTCAAGTACTCAGAACAGAATCTCAAAGATACCAATGGAGTTCCTATCTAAGGAGTGTTCTGACCCTATAGCCAGGAGATCATTGCTTAAAAATAAATAAATAGAGACATTAATTCAGAAGGCTCAGTATGAATTAGTCATCTCAGGAATGTTTGAACTGTCACTAAGTTTGTTTCTTCTTATGAGTTTGCAAATGTCATGTAAATAATAAATGAAAATCTACGTTCAAATAAGACAGGGTTTGTTTTTGTTTGTTGGTTTGTTTGTTTGTTTTTTAAGATCGAATATAAAAGTAATATGTCAGAGTGCAGTTGGGTGAATATTTTCCTTTGTCAACAGACACACAGAATAATAACACACATCTTAGGTTCAATGAAATGTGGTAGTTACTGGCATGCTTAGTAGTAGAACACATTCCATTTTATCCATCTTTAATCTCCTTCTAGAGCATTACGTTGTGAAATCTAAGACCTTACTCTTGCAAGCTGCCTGAAAGTCATCATCCTAACTTGATCTGACTAGAAGTATTTTGGGGTTAAGATGCATGTGCTGTAAAACTCAACTTTAATAGCGCACTTTCAGTTCCAAAGCATGCACACACATGCCAGCTTATGCTTCTATCTGTAGACCAGGAGCCCGAGTCCACACCACGGGTCCCCAGACAACATGCTGAGCCTGCCTTCCTCTGTAAATATATTTAGGAAATACTTGCTGAATAAAACACCAAACAGTGCTCTTAGGAGTGAATGAAATCCAGCAGTTTTCAAGGTGGCAAACCAAAATTCTGACTTCTCTGTGGTCTAGTTTAGAAAGCTGTTCTGCAGGAGACAAGCCATTTCTGCACAGGATTGCCTGGTTGAGTACCAAAACGTGCTGTTTTTTTTTTCAATATAAATGCTTTATCTTTTTAATTTAATATGACAAAACCTTAAGGCAATGAGTCATTACCTTCCAGGTTACCCACCATTTTCTATACCAATCCCCCAAAAATGTAGGGTACCTGACTCTGCCAGGGAATACCTGAAGGGAACTTTAAAGAGGCTGAAGAGAAAGCCACTGAGTAAAGCCGTTTGAAAGGGAAATAAGTGGGAGGGCCTCAAAGTTGTCATTGGATCCATCTGTGACTAGAAATAATCCCAATTTCTGTCCCCTTAAAAGACAGAATGCCTCCAAGGGAGGATGGTTGTATCTTTTTCATAGGGGGAAATAAAATAGATATTGGAAGTAGATGGAGGGAGAGAATTGGATGGAAGAGAGAATGGGGAGGGGAGCTGGGGGGATCAGCAGGGAGAGATGGAAATTAATGTGTGTGTGTGCATCTCTAGGACAGGCCAGAGATCTGGACAGAAGGAGGCTCCAGGGAGTCTATGGGGGCAACTCTAGCTGAGAGTCCTAGCAATGGGGGATATGGATCTTAAAGTGGCCACTTGCTGTAGCTAGGCAGGACTCCCAGTGGAGTGTCCTGCCTACAAGATGTACAGGAACAAAGATAAAGACCATAGGGAAAGATCAACTAATGACTGCCCCAGACTGAGACCCATCCCATGGGCCAGAACTAATCCCCGACTCTATTAATAATACTGTTATGCTCCAGATAGGAGCCAGCATAATGGTCCTCTGAGAGGCTCCGCCCAGCAGCCAATGGAAACAGACACAACGACCCACAGCCAAACATTTAGTTGGAGCTCTGGGAGTCTGTGAAGAGTTGGGAGAATTATTGAGGGACCTGAAGAGGACAGGAACTCCACAGGAAGACCAGCAGAGTCAACTAACCTGGACCCAAAGAGTGAGCACAGGCTGGACCTAGCCTCCCTGCCTCTGCACACATGTAGCAGATGTGCAGCTTGGCCTTCATGCGGGAGGGGGGGAGGGGGTGGGGGTCCTCCAACTGCTAGAGTGGGGGCTGTCTCTGAGTCTGTTTGCCTGTCTGTGGATACCATGCCCCCAACTGGGCCGCCTTGTCCTGGCCTCTAAGGGAGAGGATGTGCCTAGTCTGGCAGTGACTGATATGCTGGGGGAGGGGAGAGGGAGGTGGATACTCAGGGGGTGGTCCCCTTTCTCAGAGGAGTAGGAAAAATGGGGGAGGGGGTCTGTTGAGGGAGTACAGATAGGCTGTCAGCCATTCCCACTCAATAAGGAGAGCTGGAGACTTAAGAGCATCAAGTGATGCTTTCTGCAATGGACATTCCCACAGTGAAGGCAGTTAGAATAAGCAGATAATAAAAAGCCTTTAGTACCTGAAGAGAGGGTAGAGGAAGGGGGAAAGCTGAACCCACGTCGTCCTCAGCAACACTCAAGCCCTAAATTACCCCAGCTAGAGTATATTCAATTTATAAAAATCTGACTTAAGAAAGGCCTCAGGGACTCAACTGACAAAGAAACCAGAGCTTCTGTTTGTTTGTTTGTTGTTAATTGATAACTTGAAACTTTAACATTTATCTTTAAAATATATATAATTTATTTTTAAGTAAAATAAGCCATTTACAAATAAAATAATTTATATCTAAAAATAAAAGTTTTCTAAAGCTCCCTCCTAAGTTTTTCTTAATCTTGATCTGCAGTAGATACACATCACTTATAAATACCTTGTGAAAACACTGACTGGAGATTCGTTTCCATAGACAATAATTAGGATATATTGTGAGTCAATAAGTCTGAGTCTCAGCCATTTTGGAAGCCTATAAGAAATTGCTGAGTCTTCCCACTGGAATTGGCACCAAAGAGTCGGGAGACTCAACAGCCTTCTGTGCACAGCCTACCAGAAGAGAGTGATCTTCCAGCAGTGCTTTCACTTTATAGCTCAGAGGAGGAAGGACACAGGCTTACAGGCCTACAAGAGGAACAAACTCCAGCCAGAGACTACAATACCAACTAGCACCAGAGATAACTAGGTGGTGAAAGGCAAGCACAAGAACCCTACCAACAGAAACCAAGGCCACATGGCAACATCAGAATCTAGTTCTCCCACCACAGCAAGTCCCAGATACCCCAACACACTGGAAAAGCAAGAGTCAGATTTAAAATCGTATCTCATGATGCTGATAGAGGGCTTCAAGAAAGACTTAAATAACTCCCTTAAATAAATACAGGAGTACATCAGTCAAAAGGTAAAAGCCCTTAAAGAGGAAACACAAAAATCCCTTAAAGAAATACAGCAGATCATGGGTCAACAGGCAGAAACCCTTAAAGAAGAAACACAAAAATCCCTTAAAGAATTATGGGAAAACACAATCAAGTGAAGGAACTGAACAAAAGGATCTAAAAGTGGAAGTAGAAACAATAAAGAAATCACAAAGTAAGACATCTCTGGGGATAGAAAACCTTGGAAAGAATTCTGGAGTCACAGATGCAAGCATCAACAACAGAATACAAGAGATAGAAGAAAGAAACTCAGGTGCTGAAAATACCATAGAAAACATTGACTCAACAGTTGAAGAAAATGTAAAATGCATAAAACTGGTGACCCAAAACATCCAGGAACTCCAGGATACAATGAGAAGACCAAACCTAAGGATTATAGGTATAGACCAGAGTGGGGATTTACATCTTAAAGGCCCAGTAAATATCTTCAACAAAATTGAAGAAGAAAATTTACCTAACCTAGAGAAAGAGATGCCCATGAACATATAAGAAGCCTTCAGAACTCCAAACAGACTGGACCAGAACATAAAGTCTTCCTGGCACTAATAATCAAAACACCAAATTCACTAAACAAAGAAAGAATATTAAAAGCAGTAAGAAAAAAAGGGCAAGTAACTTATAAAGGCAGACCTATCAGAATCACACCAGACTTCTCACCAGAGACAATGAAAGCTAGAAGATCCTGGGCAGACCTCATACAGACCCTAAGAGAACACAAATGCCAGCCCAGGCTACTATACCCAGCAAAACTCTCAATCATCATAGATGAGGAAACCAAGATAGCCCATGATAAAACCAAATGTACACAATATCTGTCCACAAACAGAAAGATCCAGCCCTAGAAAGGATAATTGATGGAAAAAGCCAGCACAAGGAGGCAAACAACACCCTAGAAAAAGCAAAAAAGTAATCTTCTTCCAAAAAACCCAAAAGAAGATACCCACACAAACATAAAAATAACATCAAAAATAACAGGAAGCAGCAATCACTATCCCCTAATATCTCTTAACAACAATGGTCTCAACTCCCCAATAAAAAGACGTAGACTAATGAAATATTTCTCATGTAAATCTTCAATTTTATCAGAAAATGTTTGTAATTCCCCTTTTAATTAATTTAGTAATGTTTCTTTATGTCTACCATTTTATGTGCATTATTTTTCATGATAATCTTCAATTTTAATGTCTTTCTATATAGTTCCTCTATTTTATCAGAAATGTTTTCAATGTAAATTTTTGATTTTATCACAAATGTTTCTAATTCCACCTTCAATTAATTTAGAAAGAGTTTTTATATCTACCATTTTATATGTAAAATTCTATACCAAATAGTCCATTTTAATGTGCTTGTCTATTTATTTCTTGAATTTTACCAGAAATATTTTCCATGTAAATCTTCAATGTTATCTGAAAATGTTTATAATTCTACCTTCAATCAACTTAGAATTATCTTTATGCCTATCATTTTATCTATATAATTTCCATGATAATCTTTAATTTTAACATGTTTCTTCAATTTTATCAGAAATATTTTCCATGTAAATCTTCAAGGTTATCAGAAAATGTTTATAATTCCACTTTTAATCAATTTAGGAATATTTTTATGCCTACCATTATTATATCTACATAAAATTTTCCATGATAATCTTCAACTCTAACATGTTTTTCTACATTTTTCTACAATTTTATCAGAAATATTTTTCACGTAAATCTTCAATTCTATCATAAAATGTTTCTATTCCACATTTCACTTAATTTAGCAATGTTTTACATGTCTACCATTTTACTCTTTAAATTTCCATGAAAATTGTTAATTTTAATGTGTTTATTTATGTATCTCTTCTATTTTATCTGAAATATTTTCCATGTAAATCTTTAATTTTATCATAAAGTGTTTTTACTTCCCTTTTCAATTAAAAAAAAAGAACCTACTCCTTCAAGATTCCATCATATACTCAAGAACAGCTGAGGCATCCAGAGGAAAAAAATGAAAGAAAGAAAGAAAGAAAGAAAGAAAGAAAGAAAGAAAGAAAGAAAGAAAGAAAGAAAGAAAGAAAGAAAGAAAGAAAGAAAGAAAGAAAGAAAGAAAGAAAGAAAGAAAGAAAGAAAGAAAGAAAGAAAGAAAGAAAGAAAGAAAGAAAGAAAGAAAGAAAGAAAGAAAGAAAGAAAGAAAGGAAGGAAGAAAGAAAGAAAGGAAGGAAGGAGGAAAGGAGGAAAGGAAGGAGGAAAGGAAGAAAGGAGGGAGGGAGGGAGGGAGGCAGGGAGGGAGGGAGGGAGGAAGGAAGGAAGGAAGGAAGAAACAAAGAAACAAAGAAACAAAGAAATTGCTACAGACTGGGCCTTATAAGCAAAACTTCCCATCACACAGTTCTGGAGGCTGAAAATCCAAGATCGGGGTGGCTGGGTTTTCATGAGTCCCTCTCTGGTTTACCCTTTCAGTGCCCTCATGTCTCAGTGATACTGATGATTTCCTCCAGGCCAGACTTCACCCCTCACCCAGCCCTGCAAGTCATCACTCCTCACCTTACACAGCCTCTAAGTGGTAGATTCCTTCTCTTCCACTAAGAGAAGCCGCTCCTATGATAAATATCACAGTCCTTGAAATGCGCTCAGACCTTACATACCCCACAACGTCATGGCATAGCGTAGCCTTTAGGGGAAAACATAGGCGACTTTCAGAGGGTTGCACGAGAACCACAGCTTTCCATGTGACAGTGAGTGACAGAGCTGTTGGCACCCCGGCTTTCTCACATCAGCACAGGGGTTCAGGGAACGGTCCGCAGGAAGGCTCTCTCCCTCCATCCCTTTTCAAATGAACATATTGAAGGCCACTGCAATGTCCTATGACTTCACATTCCTGAAAACTGACACACTAAAATCCTTATTCTCCCTCCTCATGCGCCAACCATCACTCGCTCCCCTGTGTGAAATTAAAGTGAAACAGAAGCAACTGAGTAGTTCCACCAGTAAAATATATGCCTCGGAGCCAAGACTACTCCAGTGTGACCCCTGAATGCGCAGTTGCTAATAGTACTGTTTGTATCTGGACCTAGATCTCCCAGATGCATAAAGGGACACATGAGTGCACCTGCTTCCTCGAGTTGATCTCACGGCTCAGTGCCTGGCAAGTAGTAATCACTCAAAATATATTGATGACAATGTGGGCTCTGGCTAGGACTCAGAGAGACTTCCCTGCTGTTCTTGTTCCTTATAAGCCCATGATTTTTGATGTTCTTAATGCACCAAAGTGAATGGACATTGAGAGAAAGAGAGAAAAAAAAAAGAAGCAGAGAAGGTCCTTGGATGTGATGTGACAGATGATCATCAGGCTTGTCCTTATCCACTAAGCCTTTGTAGTAAATTTGCTGGGGATAGGAGAGAGTAGACAGAGCTCAGTCCACACAATAAAAATTCAGTGTTATCTCAAACCACTGTAATGGTTTATTTTAATAGACTTAGCCATATGTGTGTGTGTGTGTGTGTGTGTGTGTGTGTATACATATATATGTTTGAAAGCTTCAATGTTGGCCCAGGGGTTGGGGGGCTGGGGAGTCTACAGAAGCCAGCTGAGAGCCTGAAGTCCCGGAGTGGGCTTTATTTATAACACCCCAACAGTTTCCAAGGGAGAGAAATAACAAGAGCTTGGGTGAGATGAGTCACACAGAGTCACCGGATCAGAGAAGTCACAGGGGATCAAAGGACCGATGAGCCTTCCAGTTCACTGCCCTCCAGAAACGAAAAGACTCATTTCACGGAGCTTTCTCTAATCTGTCCCAACTAATTTTTCAAGGATTGAGTCAAGAAGAAGGTTCAACAGGAGACTTAGTTGCTATAGCCACTTGGATTTCAGACAATGGGGATTTCAGTAACTTAACGAAGGGCCCCATTTTATAATACCTGTCCCCAAACAAAATGAATGAAAGTCAAAGCCCTCCTTAGGAAGGAGGGATGAAAGACGCAGCCGAACAGTTTCCAAAGCATACAGAAATAAATACAGACATCACTGAGCATCACAAATAAGGAACTAATCTAGTCAAGTGTAGTTACATAGCTATATGTTTCGTGGGCACATCTTCTTGCTTCTTCTGTTTGTCTGTTCCGTGATAACATCTGCCCACAGAGATCCCATTAGATATGATGTTGATGTCATATAAGTTGGTCATAACTTTCAACGTTTGTCTTTCTCATTGCCTTCCATGTAATGAAGGGGAGTAATGTTCAGTGGGTGAAGCCTCATGAACTGACATGCAAGGATCACTGACACTCTAGAGAACAGGTTGAAGAAGAAAGAACTATCTGTGTCTTGTCCCCATCTCTACTTCTCAGAGCTTCAGTTAAACTAGAGTAAAGGGCAGTAGACCTCTATACAAGACCAGATCTGACAAGTCATGGCTGGCCGAGAAGACAGATCATTTCCCCAGGACCCATCAAAAGCAGTGTACAGTGAGCCAAAGAGAACTAGAATTGGGACTTCACAGTCTTCCAGAAACTTCCATGGTGTGAGAAAAGATGACCCAGGTAAGACCATCTGTCAATGCCTCAAATCTGGCCCAAACCACCAATGTAGCCATCCGCTAGCACATCCCCACATCCCCGATATGCTGAGGGCTGAGAACTGGGTCTTGTGCTCCAGGATGGCACAGAATCCCCACGTCAGGTCAGCATTCTTGCTTGGGGAACAGCAGCCCTCTGCCTGCATGATCACAACTCTCCAGGACTGATCCCCTAAAACGCTGAGAAATCCACTGGTCACCTTTGTCCTGGGGGGAGGGGGGGTTGGCAGGCTCACCTCTCCAATGTAAACTTCCTTTATCTTGATACAGTCATATACCCTCCAAGAAAAACTGTCTGCCTGGTCCCTCTCTGTAGTCAGATCAAGAAGGTATAGTTTCCCGTCTAAGTGTAAAGTATGGCTTTCTTATGCACCCCAGTGGGTTTTTTCCACTTGACACCTCCCACCTTAAATATAGTCTCTCCTCTTTTCTGCCCTGTCCTGTGCTTTGTATGTGCTATTTATTACCCAGAATCCCTTGCCCTCCAGCTTGGCATGAGAAGAAATTGCAGAAAATACAAGGAGAGAGAAAGTCCTTTCTTTCCTGGCTTTAATCTTCTGCAGCCCTTCCTTTTGATGGGAAAACAGCAGCAACAACAGTCTCCTTTTAGCCCATGCCCGTGCGCCTGTTGTCACTATATCTCTCTGATGGCGCTCTTTATGAACTTGTATCCATTTGAAACCCCTGATAAGTTTCCTGATAGGAATTTATTGAAGTAGCATCATTCAGCTTTAAGCTCCTGAAATTCTATACTTGTGATCCAAGAAAGACGTTAAAACACCCCGAAAGAAATATAGTATAAGCATTAAAATTAGGTGAGAAATTCTGCCCCACTCCCACAAATCACCCATGAGGTATTTCCTTAACTCAGGAATTTAGAATATATATATAATATATATATGTATATATATTGTATATATACCTTAAAAATTAATTGAATCTATTTATATCAAATTAATGAAACAGTTGCCTTGAAAAATATATGCTTGATATAAATAGATTCAATTAATGATTTAGGTTTGAGTGAGGACATTGCATTTAGTCATTAAACGATGGTAACAAAATAATAATGATTGTAGACTCACGTCAACGGTCTGTGGTCTTGTTCTTGCACTGTCCACATTTGGTACGCTTCTATATGTGTCCTGTGCTGATACTGATTCGTGACCAGGACTCCATTCTCCATCTATAAAATGCATTTGGACCAGGACTAAGCCTTCATTACTAAACTACTAAAGAGACTTGTCTTCACTCAAATCCATTTGGCAAAATTTTGGCTGCCTGCTTGTTTTGTCTCCTGCTTTCCCACAGGAATAGTAATCTCATTTAGTAATTTGAATATTTAGATTACAATGTCGATTGTTGCCAATAGTTAGTGTTACTGCTTTTAAAATTGAGAATTAAGGTATCTGTCCCAGAAAAAAAATAATGTATTTTAAAATAAAATACTATTTTACCCTGTGTTGGGCTTTGACCCACAGATTTTTCCATCAATTTTCTGAAGCTTTCCTCTAAGGGAGGGGCATCTAATCCATCTCACTGTCTCCCCTAGTTCCTGATTGCTTCTGGCATTTTCACAAAACAACATCCTGGGGATCAAAGGCTTAAGATTACACAATGAAGAATGTTCTAGATGTCTGGAAATGGAAAGCCTACATTCCCCTTGGAGAGTTTTCCTTTTTCCTGAATCATGACTTGCTAAACCCTCCTCGCCTTCTGGAACTTTGAGCCCTCTGATTTGGATTCTACAAGCTTCTGTGGCTTAGACTTAAGCTGACCTCTGAGCGTGAATGGTGGGTTACCTAGTGCTGCAGCCTGCTTGCTTGGATCCTATTGAGTGTGTCTTGAGACCTCTCCTCTAAGACTCCTTAATTGAAGACATATGGCTTTGTTCTGAAACCAGCCCAAGGCCACAAAGGCAATGTCACTGAGTGGTGACATTCTTCCTGATGTAATGCTGTATTGCTATTCACCTTCCTATAGTTTCCTTATTTATTATCCCCATAATTATATGTAAGAATATGTGTACATGTGTGTACATGTGTGTGTGCTAATGCTATCTGTAGAATAGAAGCCTCATACTGTCTCTTGTTTCTGCTTTTTTAGAGAGATGTTTAAACTCATTTTAATATAAATAGTTCTCCCTGAATAAAGACGAAACGTTAAACTATTTTTACAATCCCCTCCCCATAAAGCATACACACATTAAACAGAAATCTATCTGCCTTAGCACTTCTAGTGAGGCCAGTTTTTAAACATCCTCCTAGCAAGAGCAGTCCAAGGCCTTTTGCCTCATCTACAACCCAACAACGTGCACAACCAGAACATCATTCCGCACCTGGCCTACGTATACAACAAATATTTCCTTCCCAAACTTTCTCCATCTGTACTACCACAGTAGACACTTCACCTTAGATACTTCCTCTGTATCTTCAGAGGATTTTTTCCCCCAATGGCTAAGAAATACTACATAAAGACTAAATGAGAAATCACTTGGAAGTCAATACTTCAACATGTGCTCTGGCATATGTGGTATTGTCTAACAAAAAATCCTTAAAGACAGGATTCATTGTTAGCCAAAGACAGGGGAGGAGGGCAGCTAAGGAAAACAAGAACATTGGAACTAGAAGAAGAAAGATCCCTATAGTCAAATTTTACCTGCTTCAGCATTTGATGTTGACTGGTCTTTATGAGTCTGTTCGATCTTTTCAAAATCCAGAAAATATAGAGGGAGTTAAAGACATATACTGAGCTTTGCTTTGTTTATTAAGCAAGGAATGAACAGAAGTAGATTTTGAAACATGTTCTTTCCTGTTGACACATGTTCAAAGAATGTCTGAAGGAAATACTAAATTAAAATGCAGATGGATTCAACTATTGGCATCAAATCTCTTACAATGAAATATGGCTGCTATCTTGAACACAACGGGAAAGAAATGAAGGTTCTCAACATCAAAATTTTGTTGATGGAAACAATGAAAATCTTAATTTAGAATAGTTTTTTTAAATGTTATTTTGACTTTAGCATTGTGAATTCCCTTGGAAACATTTACTCAAAATGACTCTATTATGTCTCTGGTTCCTGATATTACTGGTGTAAAAAAATATATGAAGGAAACAAAAGACTTTAATATTTAAAGCTGAGAAGTAACTGCTCCAAATAAATGACTATGAATATTATTATAGTGTATTTTTAATTTTCCTCATAGATTCATGGAGGGTGGTAGACATAATATAATTTGTAATCTCTTGATTAAGTGCCTAATTTGGCATAAATGTCTTACCATCCTTTTATTCTCTTGCAAGTTTATAGAGGACAAGATGAAGTGTTCTCTTGGGAATTTCATAAGATATTAGGGTGTAGTATAGGCATTCCAAATTCACTAAGAGATCCATAGTTCTGCTTAGGCCAAGAGCTTTTCTACAATTTGTCTGTGTCCTGTGGCTTTGCATGATGATGGATTTAAAGTTAGTGCGGTAATGCAATATAGGAGGGCATTTCAAGGCAGTCCAGCATTTGGACTATGAAATGGGACTTGATGGCTACTTTTAACCAGAATCATACTGAGAACTATGATTAAAAATTGGAGCAGAAATGTTTGAGAAATGTGTAGTTTACTCAAGGGAACAAAGAAGGTGTGCATAGAAATGGGACCAAGGAAAGTACGGTTGCTGAGAAGTAATAGGGCCACCATAGAGCCAAAGGTTTCACACCAGGACAGTAGAAAAGATGCCCTTGGGCATCCCAGGAATTGGCCAGACCTCATCCAGTTGTAGGCTCAAGGGTACAAAGATTAAACTCCTCGAAAAGAAGAATTCCTATAAAAAGCTTCTAGAGATCTAGGGTATCTTACTTCACAGGGTTGGCCATGAAGTGCCCTCTCCAGGATACATTTCCCTATCTTTAGTTGTCTAAGCACCTAGAGGCCAATGTGTCTGTGGTCCCTGGAGTTCCAGATTCCTCTGAAGCAGCAATAGACTAGTACTTTCCATGTGATGCTGGTTTTAAATGCTTGTTGTTCTGGTTAGGTGAATTTTTGTTGCTGTTAACTTGACACAAGGAGAACAGGAGTTTTGATTTTAAAAAACAAAAGTCCTTTATCAGACTTGGAGACAAGTCTGTAGGCAAGTCTGGGGCATTTGGTTGCTAATTGATAGAGAGGAGCCCAGCCCACTGCCAGAAGTGACACTCCTGGGCAGGTGGTCTTGTGTTGTAAGAAAGCAGGCTGAGCAAGCCAGGAGGAGCAAGTCAGTAAGTAGTGTTCCTCTTCTATGGCCTCTGCTTCAGTCTCTGCTCCCAGGTCCCTCCCTCCAGGTTCTGTCCAAATTCCTGCTGACTTCCCTTCACAAAGGAAGGACTACAAGTTATAGGTGAAATAAACTCTCTCCTACCCCTTAGATGATTTTGGTCAAGATGTTTTTTATCATCACAATAGAAATCTAATTAGGACACAAATAGGACGCAAGAGTCACAGTGTCTGGGAGTTTCCACACAGATTTCAAACAGAAGGAAGTCTTAGAGGCCTGGCAAGGCCAAGCAAACTCAGGATCCCGGCCCTGTAAGCAGCAATCCTCCTGGGTTGTTTTTATTATTGGAAAAAAACACATTCTCTTGTTCTGTGAGTCCCTGTATGTGATTCATTTCTGTCACCAGCAGCTTAAAACACTCCTTTCTGGTATGAAACACAGACGCCCATGATGGCTAATCTTGGTTGTCAACTGGACTACAACAACAGGAATCAGCTCAAACCTGAGCTTCTAGGTACTCCTTTGAGGGGAATGACTGATGAACTCTGTCAAAGTCTCTATTTTCCATACCTGAATCATTTGTACAAGAGCAGAAAACTTTATGTGTACAGTAACAATTCGGAACAATTAACACCACAATTCGGAACAATTCAGACTTGAGTGAGCAGAGGTGTTTTGGGCCATTTCCTTGGTGTTATTCTGCTGAGTGACATGCTCAGTTCAAAGCGTGCACAGCCAAGGCTGCAAGGCAATCCTGTGGTGCCACATAGGTGCCACACAGACGGGTCCTGACAGAAACAACTCGCCTCACCTCACAGTTGATTTTTGAGTGAGTTAATTTAGTTGTTGTACCTCTCCAGGAATCCTCTAGGACTCAAGAAGCAAGTTGGGACGTTTAAGACATCCATCCTTCTGTGCTGAAGACCTACCAGATTTTTTTGCTTTTCCTTGCTGAGACAGCCACTGTTCAGGCAGAGAAATACTGTCATCTCCCACGATTTATGTTGAAAAATTAGTCTATCTTCAGTTGCATTGTGCTTGATTGTTAAAATTGCTGTTTGGGTTTCTCACTCAAGATTCATAAACACGTGAATCTTGGCTTGAAATTAAGATCGAATTTTCATTAATTTCTAGTATGTGTAGAACCCTGCACATACTTCTGTCAGTTTGTACTACATATTTGTGTGAAGTGGCCTTCTCAGTATTAAAAATTGTAAAACCAAATTATCTACAACTCTGAAAAATACAAAAGATGCTCATATTAAGTATTCAGCTAATATTGAAATCTTTATGTAAAAATAAGCAATTACATCAATCTCCTTAATATGGTAATTTTCTTTAGTCTTCAGAGATCAAATTATAAGTATGCTAAAGAATTGTTTTAAAATAATTTTTCAAAGATTTATCACCAGGGCTAGAGAGATGGCTCAGCAGTTAAGAGCACTTACTATTCATGCAAAGGTTCTGAGTTCAATTCCCAGCAACCGCCACAACCATCTGTAATGGGATATGATGCCCTCTTCTGGTGTGTCTGACAGCTACAATGTACTCATATAAATAAAATAAGTTTTAATTTTTTTTAAAAAAAGATTTATGATCAATAAGCATTTGTTTTTATATACTTACTTTATAACCTAATGTTAAATAAAAATCCTCCAGCAAATTAAAAAAAAATTATTTGGTGGGGTTCATGTGTATGTGCACATGTAAGTTTTTCCACAAAGGCCAGAGGAGGATCAGGGATCCCCTGGAGCTATAGACCGTCATGAGTCATCCAAAGTGTGCGCTATTGACTGAACTCAAGTCCTCTGCATGAACAGTGAGTGCTTAACTGCTGAGCCCTCTCTCCAGCCAGGAAAGAAATTCTACAGTACAATGATTACCTTGTTCTCAGACTAATAGGATAGATCTATGGTTTCCAGCAACTATGTGTTTTCAGTAAAATCTGAGAAGAAAATGGCAAAATGGTTTAGAACTAGATCCAGGTAGAGGGTTAGGCGGAGGGGAGACTTGAAGCTGATGTGTGGGTCATGCTCTGATGACTGCGCAGAAGGAAATGGGGTGGAGAGCATAGCCCCACTGTCCAGTCTCTGTGAGCTCCTGTGACCCCATGTGAGCGTTCAATGTGATAAGCTCACTCTTTTTACCATACCTGTTTCTGATATGAAATGTCACCCTATTTTATATAGACGTATCTCACAGGATCTGAGCTGTTCAAATATAAGTGCAATTGATTCATTATAAGCTCTGCTATCTTTGACTTATTGTTTCCTTCTTTCATTGATAATGTCTTTATTTCTTCCTTTCCCTTAGTGTCCCTGATTTCTTCTGTTTTTTCTTCTTAATTATATTAATTTTCAGATTTCATATATATGCATACACACATATGTATACTATATTTACATCATTTCCTCCTCATTATCCTCCTCGCACCCCTTTACATAACATCCTTATGTCCTCTCAAATTCATGGCCTGTTTTCTTTTATTTTTTTCTCCATTAATTTGTTTATTTCTTCACTTTACAGCCTGATCACCCCCTCCCTCTTTTCCCAGTTCCATCCTTACACACGCTCCCCCATTCGCCCTTCCCCCTCTCCCCATGGGTTAGTTGACTCTGTTGGTCTTCTTGTGGTGTCCTTGACCCCTCCAGCTCCCTCATTCCTCTCCCAGCTGTTCTACAAGACTCCCTAAGCTCAGCCTATTGTTTGGCTGTGGATCTCTGCATCTGTTTCCAGTAGTTATTGGATGAAGCCTCTCAGAAGGCAGTTATGCTAAGCTCCTGTCTGCAAGCGTAGCAGAGTATCATTAATAGTACCAGGGGCTGGCTCTTTCCCATGGGATGAATCTCAAGTTGTGCCAGCTATTGGTTGGTCATTCCCTCAATCCCTGCTCCATATTTATCCCTGTACTTCTTATAGGCAGGACAAATTTTGGGTCTAAGGCTCTGTGGATAGGTTGGTGTCCCCCACCCTTCACTGGAAGTCCTGTCTAGCTACAGGATGTCTCAGTTAAGACTACCCACAAAGACTCCAGAAGAAGCTGAGTAGCATGGTATACTTTATTATTGACATATATGTATATGTCAGATATATTATATGAATAAATATATAAATACAATATACTGAGTTCAATTTAGTGATGCTCACATGTATATGTTTTAGGCATGACCACTTTGTAGTTGGATAACCAATTAGAGGACTCAGCCAGAGGAAAAGAAATTCTCCTCCCATCAGTTGTTAGTTTCTCTTTATCTAGGGGTGGCACCCAGTGAGATTTCCCTCACCTGAGTTGGCATGTCAACTGGTATTGGAACTGTTTGGGGCTTGTTTAGTCAAACAAATTGTTGAAATTTTAGCACGTAGTAGTTTCTGTATCAATACGGAAGACACAGTCTCACAACTGACTTCCTGGTCCTCTGGCTCTTAAAAACTTTTTACTCCCCTTTCCATCATGTTCCCTGAGTCTTAGGAGTAGGGTTGTGTTGTAGATGCATCATCTAGGACTGGCAGCGTATGGTTGTTCTCTGCATTTGACCAGTTGTAGCTTTCTGTTATGTTCTCCATCTCCTGAGAGAGAGAGAGAGAGAGAGAGAGAGAGAGAGAGAGAGAGAGAGAGACAAAGAGACAGAGAGACAGAGAGACAGAGACAGAGAGACAGAGAGACAGAGACAGAGAGACAGAGACAGAGAGACAGAGATGAAGGAAGGAAGAGGAGGAGGAAGAGAAAGAGGAGGAGGAGAGGGAGGAGGAGGAGGAGAGGGAGGAGGAGGAGGAGGAGGAAGAGGAGGAGGAGGAGGAGAAG
This sequence comes from Apodemus sylvaticus, assembly GCF_947179515.1. Classification (NCBI taxonomy): domain Eukaryota; kingdom Metazoa; phylum Chordata; class Mammalia; order Rodentia; family Muridae; genus Apodemus; species Apodemus sylvaticus. The sequence goes on from NC_067487.1 coordinate 47,256,834, forward strand.
GAGAAGGAGAAGGAGAAGGAGAAGGAGAAGGAAGGAGAAGAAGAAGAAGAAGAAGAAGAAGAAGAAGAAGAAGAAGAAGAAGAAGAAGAAGAAGAAGAAGAAGAAGAAGAAGAAGAACAAGAAGAACAAGAAGAACAAGAAGAAGAAGAAGGGTGTTAGAACTATACTTCCCTATGCATATAAGGGTAAATGTTCTTTTGGCTTTCATCATGAAGTCCTTCCTCATATATTTTTTCTTTAATTTTTCTTACATCTTGACCCCAGTTTTCTCCCCAACACCCGACCATGCCCAAATAATGTTCTCATTCCTCTATTCCAGGCCTGTGTTCCAATAAAACCAGAGTCTGGATGAGAGGTCAAGGCTGCAGACCTTCCTTGGCAGGCACCCCTCCTGACAGGATTCTCACATGTGTAAATCTTTTAAGAAAAATATTGCAGACAGTGTGAGCGACCTGCCTTGGGTCCAGTGACATCATAGGGACCACCCTCTGTGGGACTTACCCCATCTCTTTCACAACATTTGAACTCAGACAATGGAATCCAAGGCCACCCTGAAGAAGAACAGGAAGTAGGATCATAAAGCAGCAGCTTGAAGACTGGAGAAAGAAGTAGGCAGATGACGGGCAACCAGGCAGGCGGTCCAGCCGACAGCCCGTTTGCCAGGTCCCTGAGGTGTTCGCCTGTGGCTTCCGCTTAGGCCAAGACCTTCTCAGGGCAGGCAGTGCTTGCCCTCCTTCCCATTAGTTCACGAGTCACGCAGGAAGGGCCAAAGGTGGGGGGCGTTGAACTTCCCTTGTATTTCTTAATCAGTGGTGGTGGATTAGAAAATAATGTTTAATATTAAATAAAGATAATAATGCAAAATGTGTTCTGATTAAATGTTAAAATAGAGAGAGATACAGTAGATTTCACCACCTTCACTATCCAAGAGAGGGCACACAGCAGTCCTCTAAAGCGCTCACATCTAAGTGGCTTCAAAAAAAGCCTTGACCTCGCCTTCAGCCTCTCAGGACCAATCTATACTAAAGTGCAGCTCTGACGCCCAGGGTGCCCTTGTTTTTTGCTTTGTTTTGTTTTTCTGTTTTCTTCTTGTATTTGTTCTCAAGGTCATTCATTTTAAGACCCTGTGGGCAAGACAGCTTTAACCTGCTATAGGATTTATACTTTCTTTCTTTCTTTCTTTCTTTCTTTCTTTCTTTCTTTCTTTCTTTCTTTCTTTCTTTCTTTCTTTCTTTCTTTCTTTCTTTCTTAAGGGTTTTTCAAGACAGGGTTTCTCTGTGTAGCCCTGGCTGTCCTGGAACTCACTCTGTAGACCAGGCTGGCCTAGAATTCAGAAACCTGCCTGCCTCTGCCTCCCAAGTGCTGGGATTACAGGCATGCGCCACCACTGCCCGGCAGATTTACATTTTCTTAGAACCTTTGAACATCATATTATTATAGAGCACCTCAATGCTCTTCCCAAGCTCAATTGCCAAACCACAGTTTCACAGTAATTGCTGAAAAATTAGTTAAACTGTTGCCAAATGAATTAATTAAACTGTTAGTTTAACTAGTAAACAAGTTAGATGGAAATGAAGACGCCCCCAAATGGAGGGCTATAAGGGGGGTACAGTAAAATTCTACCAGTGCTATTCTCAAGCATCTGAGGCTGGGGAGTGCTGCCAAGTCGTGGACATGATGAGAAATCCTTTTGAAGGAGGTTAAAGTAGGTGTGTGTCATGCAAAGTGGCTAGTGGGTAAAGGCTTTTGCTACACCAAGTCCTCACACCAAGAGTTCAAACTTTGTGTCCACATGGTAAAAGCATGCTATAGTGTGGGAGCAGGAGTGCAAGCGTATGCACGTGCACACACATCTTAATAAATAAATGGAATTTAAAGTAATTTTCAAATGGGGCTCAAGAGATGACTCAACAATTAAGCGAGCTTTCTGCTCTTCCAGAGGACCCGAGTTCAGTTCCCAGCACCCACATCAGGTGGTTCGCAACCTCCTGTAACTCCAGTCCCAGGGTATCTGGTGCCCTTTGACCTCCTCTGGCACCTGCATCACATGCCCATCCCTCCCACAGAGGCAGACACAAATTCACAGAACCAACATAAAATAAAATAAATCTTCTTAAAAATCAGCTTTCGAAAGGACACAGAAAGGAATCAGCAGGAAAGTTTTAACACTCATTTATTTCCGAGTCACATCTTCAGAGCTTCTTGGTCCTACACTGAGACAGGCCAGCAGTGTGTGTTGTAACTTGGTTTTTCTTTTAGTCCATCATAGGCTAATATTTTTATCCAATACAAATGAATACAACAATTAATTAAATAACAAAGGCATATAAAAGACATGCCTAATTTTTTAAATTACATTGAACAAATTATGTTTTGTTTAAAAATTAATGTAAAGCCTTGTTGAATTGCTGAAACTTTTCAAACACTGACTTTCAGTTTCTGTCTTTGTCTAGCTCCTAATGAGTCATAAACAGGTCTCTGACCAGCACAAGTTTGTCAACCACACTTCAAGAGGTACAGCCCCAAAACAGTGTGGCTTATGAATCCGCACGCAGGTGCCTGAGCCAGGAAAGACAGCCCCCAAAGGACAATCACACATGTGGTGCAGGAAGCATCAGGACATCTGGGTAATCAGGTTCTTCTAAAACACAGGATTGTCACACACTTCTCTCAGAGTAGCTAACAGGGGCAGCTGAATAACAGGGCATAGAACCGCAAGACCCGGATGTGGCGTGAGGAGGAGCACTGCGAGGAGGAGTACCGCACACTGGCTCAGACTAGTACAGCTGCTAACTAGTAAAGCCATCCAAAGCAAACACAGCTCTCCCCGCAGCAGACTCAACAGAATTAAAACCAACACCCGGAAATCAATGAGATGACCCAGTTCATCGTGTTACACAGCCCACTGTCTTCAAATCCAGGATACCAAATACAATAACAAATGATACTATTAACAGGGGGGTCTAGAGCCAAAACCCAGTAACTCATTATTATGAACCAGCACGATTCTCAGAATTTTCCAGGTCAGCTACAAAAAGGCGTTATAAGCCTCTCCTCTCAACTGAACTAAGTCTCACCCATGTCTAATTGCAGTGTCCAAAGCTAAATCCTTTTTCCCTTTGGCGCAGCCAGCTCGCCTCCTGAAGTGGGGAAGTCAGGGCCTTCTCAGAGGAACAGGGCAGACAGTGTGGTGAGGTTGAAGGAAACATGAAGTCTGGAGCCAGCACACAAGGGGCCATCTGCTAGCTGAGTAATCTAGACAGTCTTAGCTTCAGTTTCTCCATCCATAAAACAAGATGAAGGGGCAGCCACCTCCCTGGAAATACAGATGAAAATGTTCAGCCATCTGTAATAAAAGCTATGCAGTTGTGAGTCCTTACTGTAAAGAAGTCAGCTGGCAGAGATGTTTCAACGCCGCCATGCTAAAACTGTCTTTTACCGTTTACATCTTAGTTGCGTCCAGATCATGTTTACAAATCACCCACCCTCTTCTGTACCTAGCATCAAGAAGATATGGTTAAGAGCAGGTGTGATCATGCCCGCCTGGCAAGTTGGAAAAAGGGTACACAAGGGATCAGTAGAGGGCACGTCCGTAGTGACGGAGCTCAGTTGACGGTTCGTGGGACATTCGGGTGGTGCTAACAGGTACGGTTTGGTAAGTCTGTGGCTTTTCTCAAGCTCCCTCCCACCATCTCACCTTTCGCCCTCTTAGTTTAGCAGGAAATCATTACCCTGGGTGTGTTTCTTTTGCTCAGTGTTTGGAGAGTTTTGCGTGACTGCATGGGATACTGCTTAGCCAGTACCGTGCGCTACTGACAGGTTTATTAACATCCATGCTACTGCAGGCAAGCCAGGAAATTTGGCCCACTTCCAACGCTGTGGCCTTGGGCGAATGAGCCACACTCAGTTTATCTTAGCATGCAATTGCTGTGCTGCCTTCTTCACAGATAGAGACACAAAGATACAAATGATCAAGGAAAGAGAATTTGGAAAATCACCTGAGGCATTCAATTTACAAACCATTGAATTATGCTGTATAATGAATAATATTAACTTTCATTCTTATTTTCTTATCAAAGAAGAACAATTTTGTAAAATTCTTCTGACATCTACCAAGCGTAACAGTTTTGGTTTTATTTTTTTAAAATAAAAGACAGATTTCATAAATCTTAAAAAAAAAAAAAAAGTTTTGTAAGTTTTGGTAAATGTTTCTAGAAAAAATTGGGGCTCCCGTGCCAGATCTTATGTAAGTATGTTTGAACCTACACTGTAATCTATGTACTTGTATACCGAGTACAGACAGAATCCTGCAGAATCCAGAATCTGATGGATAGAAGGTCCATGAAAAGATCTGGCATTTCGTTGTCATCAGTTCCTGGGAAGAAGAATGAAATTCAGTCCTTTCAAAAGACATTATTAAGGCTCTGGGTAAACATGTGGTCATTTTCAATTAAAATTGAGTCAAAGAGAGTTTGAATAAAAATATGTTGCCAATATTCCTCTTCAATAACATTATTAAATCTCAAAAAAAATGTAATTAAAATTTAACCAAATCTGGTCACATTTAAAGGAAATGACAAGCCAAGGAGTGTGCGTCCTACAGAACACACGGGTTTCTCTGGATGATATTTATATGACAGCTAAGTCACACCGTAAAGCCAGGAGGATCTGTGCAAGGCTCTGTCTTTCTCCACCATAAATCCACGCCCAAGTGAGAAGTAGAGAGGAAATAGACATGATAGGGACCATTCCATGCTGAGGAAAATGTTAGAGCACTGGTTCTCAACCTCCTTAATGCTGTGACCTTTTAATACAGGTCCTCATGCTGTGGTGACCCCCAACCATAAAATTACTCCATTGATACTTCATAACTGTATTTTGCTACATATGAATCATAATGCTAATACCTGATATACAGGATATCTGATATGAGACTTCAAAAGGTGTCATGACCCACAGATTCAGAGCTACTGCTTTAGAGCAAAGAACAGCTTTGAACTGTCTACAACTCACTGGGGTATCCAGCTTGAGTATTTTTTATTCTTTCACCATCTGTACCAGGAATCTTCATCCAGAAATGAATTCTCCACTGCACACCAACAGTACCCAAAACTCCCCCCAGACTGATAGATGCTTTGAAACCTTGGGTGTGAAAAATCTAACGTCTGGGACGTGTGAGGTGAGAACTTTGCAAGAACAACAAGAACCAAAACCCATCTTCAGAATCTCCCTCATCAACCACGAAGCAAGCAGTCCGTCCTTGCTCCTTAACACCGAAGCCCTGCAATTATGAGGTTTTCTTCATCTGCTCTGGTTTTCCTTGTTGCTGGGGTTTATCTGTCCTCAGAGTGTAAGTATCTCATATTCCTGGCACATGTGAAATGATGTGAATCTTTAGTGATTACGTTGTTACACTGTAAACAGTGTTTTCCCTCTTACCTGTTTTGGTTTATACAACTGCTAACCAGAAAAGGTATAATAAGTGTGTGTACCATTGTTGTTTTATTGGTCTTGGAAAAGAATCTAAGGATGCCGGCGCCTGCTATCAGAGGAACTAGATACCCGCTGCTGGATCATGTAAAATCGTTTGGCTTACTTTTACAGGTTTCTGTACTGAAATTATTGGAAGAGAAGTGCAGCCACATTCCAGGCCGTTTATGGCTTCCATCCAGTACCACAGCAAGCATATTTGTGGAGGAGTCCTGATCCATCCGCAGTGGGTGCTAACAGCCGCCCACTGCTACTCTTGGTGAGTCCCCCATGCTTTTCCACCTACGTGGTTGTCTATGTCCAGGATGAAGAACCCACACAGGGTAAAGTCTAGGCAATGAATTGAGTACAGTAGGTTAAACAACAACGATAAAAGGACGCTTAAACCAATCCACTCTCGGATGTAATTTAATAGCATGGATTGTTTACCTCTGGAATACTTCATGTCATGTTTGCAACAACAGTTGACCACAAGCAACTGAAATGGCTGAGAGGAAGCCAGTGGGCAAGGGGAAGTGACTGTCTCTTATTTGGTGGACTTTTGAGAACTGGCATTTCTATTGAGGTATTTCAGAATATTTGACACATTTAGTAAGCAGAGATATTGCAGAGGACACTATGAGTGTGTGCCCTGGTTGGTGGATGTGCAGATTCCTTACCTCTTCAGCCTGAACCTTCACCCCAGAATTCCAAGGCCCACACTTTGGAAATCACAGCCTCTTCCTGAGGTTGGGGGAGCACAGCTATAGAGGGTTTATAGTCTTGGGGACATTGAAAGGGAAGCTTCCCAGACCATGGAGGACAACCTCCAAGTCCCTTCCAGCTCAAGATGAAATGTAAAATCTATCTTGGGTTACTGCAAAGATAGCCAGTAGGCCCCTCATGTGGCGTTCACTTGTGTATTTTGTTTCTTCAGTTTCCATATTTGCTTTTTAAAGCTTGGACCCCACTTCTTTTTCCTTACAACAGTATAGCATTTCACTTAAGAACTCATCTTAGGGACTGGGGGGTGGCTCAGTGTTTAAGAGCACTTGCTGCTCTTATAGAAAACCAGGGTTTTAGTGGCTCACAACCATCAGTTGACTCTAGTTGCAGGTATCCAGTGCCCTCTTCTGATCTCTGCATGTATCATGCATGCATGTGGCACACAAACATACATATAAGCAAAACACACACAAGATAAAGTGAATAAAAGCAATAAAAAAGAAGCAGGCATGGCTTCATATGCCTTTAATCCCAGGACTCGGGAAGCAGAGGCAGGCAAGGATTGATAGGCACTGTCTAATACATATATATTCCAAAGATTGCTATATATACATCAATACCATCTAAACAGAGCGACTGACTTGATCCTCCCTGCTTTGGATAGTGTGTGGTTGTCCCATTTTAATGGAAGTGAGTCGCTGCATTCCACCATCATAGCCCCACTCACCCTGCACCCCTCCCCCACCTCCGTCCTGCTCTCCTGCAGCACTAGGAAATTTCATTCGAGGTAAAATTCATGCCTCTCCAAAAATGTGCTCACTCACCGCTCCCCAGACAAGGAGCTAAACATAGGAGCGCTCAACAAAGGCAGTGGAAAGCGGAACCGAAGGAGAGGATTCGGGTTGGGGGTTAAGTGTGAAGCTGGCGCGTGGTGTATGACATCCCAGCAGGAAGGTGATAATACTAAGTTATTTTTTTTTAAAAAACCCTAAAAGATTCAACTCAAGAAAAGAATATTCCCAAATTGGGAGAAGGAGATAGTTTTAAAAATAGCAATAATAAAGAAAAGGGAGAAAAGGAGGGAGGTTATGAATGGAGATAGAGAGGTAGAGAGGTAGGAAGGGAGGGAAGGAGGGAAGGAAGGAGGGAGGGAGGGAAGGAAAAGGGAGGGAAGGAAGGAGGGAAGGAGGGAAGGAGGGAGGGAGGGAAGGAAGGAGGGAAGAGGGAGGGAGAACTGAAGTGTAGTCTTGGCAGTTTAAAAAAAGGACTTGGAGGTTTTTTTTTTTAAAAAAAAATCTTGCTAAATATTATTTTAAATGGCATATAAACAGCTCTGAAATATGTGGATCGAATTTCCTCCAAGGGAGATTTGGGTGTAAAAATGTAGGCAGATCACTGTTTGGAAAAATATTAAGTCTTATGAAATTCAAAATATTTGTGAAACAGTTCAGTGATGGCTTCCCACAAATGAACTCAAAGACTCCTGAGGGAACAGTTTACCAAGCCAGGCCTCCCTTTCAGCACAGTGACAGCGTGAGCCAAAATTTGGAAGGAAGTCTCTCTCTCTCTCTCTCTCTCTCTCTCTCTCTCTCTCTCTCTCTCTCTCTCTCTCTCTCATCTCTCTCATCCCTCTCTCTCTTCTCTCATCTTCTCTCTCTCTCATCTCTCATCTCTCTCATCTCTCTCATCTCTCTCTCATCTCTCTCATCTCTCTCTCATCTCTCTCTCATCTCTCTCATCTCTCTCTCATCTCTCTCTCATCTCTCTCATCTCTCTCTCATCTCTCATCTCTCTCTCATCTCTCTCATCTCTCTCATCTCTCTCATCTCTCTCATCTCTCTCTCATCTCTCTCATCTCTCTCTCATCTCTCTCATCTCTCTCATCTCTCTCTCATCTCTCTCTCTCATCTCTCTCATCTCTCTCATCTCTCTCTCTCATCTCTCTCATCTCTCTCTCTCTCTCTCTCTCTCTCTCTCTCTCTCTCTCTCTCTCTCACTACCCATGTGCTCTATTCCTCCCTCAGAGTCTTACCAGTTATACATGGCGGCACTCTAAAGGCCAGGCAGGACGATTTCTAGTTTGAGGCTAACCTGGGACACCTAGTTTGAGGCTAGCCTGAAACACCTAGCAAGACCTTGTCTACAAAGAAAGAAAGACAGAGAAAATACATTAAGAAAAATAAAACACTTTTGCATAATTTACTTTAACTGGTCAAAAGCAAACGTCTTACCCCTGTGCTGCCCTCCTTCCTGAGTCCTTCTCCCTCTCCTGCCTAAGCAAAGGAACCCTCCAGGGTCCTTCCACACACCTCCAGCTTCAAAGGCAAACTAATGGGACTGTTTCTTACTTAGTTCTGGTGATTGGACCCTGGGGAACTGAACCTGAGGCCTTGGGCCTTTTAGGCAAGCACTCTACTTCTAAACCCCATGCCCCAGTCAGGAGCCCCCGCCCTGCCTGGATGTTCACCAGAGCCTCCACCTATTCCATTCTTGGGTTTGATTTACCTAAACCTCCACTTCCTCATCTGTAAAATGAGGATCATCCTCAGAGAACCTCTCCATGCTGCTGCTTTAGTGAAGGAAATGTATGAAAAGCTATGTAAGACCTTAGCAAAGGTTCCCGACTCTATTGTCATTGTGGCCTCATGTGACAATTACCAAGCAATGAATGTACTGACGATAGGACAAGACTGGGAATACTTTGCTGTCTGACAACCAGCGACTTTTCTCTGTCTGAGCCGAGAGAGATTCCAAGAAACTGGAAGCCTGCCTTTGCTGCCAGAGCTCAGGAAGGGCTTTAACCAGGAGCTCTGCTCAGTGTCAGAACAGGCTGCCCAAATTAAAAAAGGAGCTAGAGAAGCGGGATATGAAGAAAAGAGGGAGGGAGGGAGGCAGGCAACGTGGAAACAACATTATCCTTGGGATACGAACCCGGGGTTTACGTCCTGTATCCTCTCTGTGAGATGGGTCACTTTGAACCAGTTAGGTCTAATGAGACAAACGCAGTTCAGTGACTTTTATACCAAGAAGAGCATGACTGGGCCCCATTGAGGCAATATTGGCAGCCATCTTCAGCAGACAGTGAAAGAAAAAAAACATACTACAAGTAATCCTGTGCTTCTACTCTGTGTAATTCCATCACTGGACAGTCAGGGTGGGACTCAGGAAACTCCACACAAATCCCTCCACATGCATAAGGCCACGCCCAGAAAAACTCTCTTAGGTACAAATTAATGAGCCTGGCACTATTAATTCTCTTCTGTGCGAATTCATATCAAGATTCAAATAAAGAGACGGATCCATCCAGTGAGAGGACTCATTAAGAAAAGGAGCTTGCTCAAGCTGACTCAGGACTGGAGTGCTGACTCCAGAAAGATGTCCTCTGACCTCTATGCGCACACCATAGTGTGTGTGTGTGTGTGTGTGTGTGTGTGAAAGATTTTTTGTTTGTTTGTTTTTGTTATTTTAAAGAGATAGAATCAGCCGAGTGGTGGTGAGTACTCCTTTAATTCCAACACTCAGGAGTCAGAGGCAGGTGAATGTCTGTGAGTTAGTGACCAGCCTGGTCTACAAAGTGAGTTCTAAGAATGTTACACAGAGAAGTCCTGTCTCAAAACAAACAAACAAACAAACAAAGCTGTCTCCAAACAAACAAAAACAAAATAAAAAACAAAAAGCCCCGGTCTCAAAACAAACAAGCAACAAACAACAAAATTTAAAAAAAGAGAGAGAGAATTCTAGAACTCAGGTAATTTAATTTACTCCATGGGCAGAAAAGTTGACCATGATGGGACAGTTGAAAATCAAGGACCATAATGATCTGCTTGGGTTAGTTAGCCTGTCCCAGCAGAGACAAAATTAACCAAAACACTTCAAAGTCAATAGCTAGTCAAAGAACTGGGTAACAGCCGGATGAGCTCTAGAAATCTTTGCCGTCGCCCTTCATCAGAGTCTACCATCCCCAGCTGTGTTTGGACCGCACATCTGTCAGTCTGTCCGTCTGTCCATGGGAGAGCTGTTACAGACATACGCACTTTCCTGTTAGCCTGTTGATCCTGGGGATTTTGTGTCTTCCTCGCCCTCCAGAGCTTTGGGTTAGTGGGCATGTTGGATTTGAATTTGAATCAATCCTAGGAAATCCAATCCACATCCCCTGAGAAATTCCATCCCCATTCTGATTTTGCAATAGACAAACTTTTCAACAAATAGAGCTGGAATTCCCAAAATAAGCTCTTCTGGTAGAAACGAAGAAGTGGTAATTGCAGGCCGTCACAGGTCTGCCATGTGTATGTCCTCCCACAGCAGGCCTGGGCACGGCCTCGGAGCCCGAAACAGCCGTCCCTTCCCATGCATTTCTGCTGTACCCTGCCTATATCTCTTTTTCTAGTAGCAAAAAAATAAGAGTTTCATTTTAAGGCAAGACCGTGTAACCAGTTGAGTTACAGAACAGTTTGTAACAATCCTGCCTTTGTCTCTCATGGTGGAACCACACTGGCATGTTTCTTTCTTTTCTTGTGTGTATGTGTGTGTATGTGTGTGTGTGTGTGTCTGCGTGTGTGTGTGTGTGTGTCTGCGTGTCTGTGTGTGTGTGTGTGCGTGTATGTGTGTTTGTGTGTGTGTTTGTGTGTGTATGTGTGTGTCTGCGTGTGTGTATGTGTGTGTGTGTGTGTGGTGTATGTTGAATATATGTTGAATACAGGACCTTGTGCATGGTAGATGAGCACTCTACACTAGGCTATATCTCTCAGTCATTTTCATCACCTTCCTTGTTCTCAGAAAGTATTTTAAGTGCTTTTTTTTGGAAGTACACTACAACAGGAAATATCTGTAACACACAAATGGTTCCAACCTATTGCCAAAACTCCCCCAAACAAAACCATTTCTTTTTTCACCACCGGCTATGAATGTACTTGAGTGTCCTCGGTGGCTATGTAACAGGCCCAGGCTGCCTAAAAGGAATCTCCTCAGACAGAGGAGCCAGTGTAACCACGTCCACACCTTAGTCATTTAAACACCTCACGCTGTTGGAAAGATGCAACGACTCTAGCAACGGAGTGCATGGACATGGGTACCAGTGATCTGTGAGTCTATCCTTGGTCCTTCATGATATCGGAGCATCATTTCCTGCTCCAACCGGAAGGTTCAGCCATCCCTATATCGCCTCCATCATCTTTGCTCTTTCAGGTTTCCCAGAGGCCGCTCTCCCACTGTGGTTTTAGGAGCACATTCTCTTTCTAAGAATGAGCCCATGAAACAGACATTTGAGATTAAAGAAATGGTCCCATTCTCAAGAGTTCAGTCCGGTGTCCCATCACATGACATCATGCTGATAAAGGTAGGTCGACTTTTGCCTCCCTTAGTTCCGTCAACATTCTCACACAGGATTATTCAGTTAATTAATCCTGAAGGAATTTCAGCAGCACCCTCCCATGTTTGTGGTGACTAAAACATTTCATAAAGCCTTGCGTTATTCCATAGCCTCTCCTGAGAGAAAAGAATCATAAATACATCAAAGGTATATTTATACCAGAGAAGTCAACACTACTGCTCACTATATAGAAGAGCAACACATCAGCAGACCCAAGGATCCACAGGAGATGCTTTTCCCCCAGATGCCTTTTACATTAGCAACTGAAACCTACAACAGTTGTTTATGTATCAGAGCCAACCAAGTGACTTTCGGGGAATCAGAAATAAGTTAAAGCTCAGTCTAGACCACACTTTGTCTGGTCCAAATGTAGTCTAGACCATACTCCAGGGCCCTATCCATCAGGAAGCAGCCCAGCCCACAAAGTCATGACCTATGCATGTCATTCTGTAGAAAATCATCCAATGCAGGGCAATGGCCAGTTTGCTCCAGACGGGGTGGAACTCCTTCTCTATAAGCTCCCTTCCCAAACACGAGTGATCTCCATGGAGAATGGAAATCACATTCAGAAAAAAACAACAATCAAAACTACACCATCAGACTATTATCAAGAGGGAGGGACACCTCCCTGAGGCAGAGGGACCACACACACCCAATGCACAGTCAAATGAGGTCTAATTACAGAAAACAGTTGGGGAAAAATAATTTACTCATTTTTTCCTGTCATTTAGCTTCATACTGCTGCAGAACTCAACAAGCATGTCCAACTGATTCACCTGAGATCCAAAAACTATATTAGAGATGGAACCAAATGCCAGGTCACTGGCTGGGGAGCCACTAAGCCAGATCTGTTAACCGCTTCTGATACCCTGCGAGAAGTCACCGTTACCATCATAAGTAGGAAACGCTGTAACAGCCAAAGCTACTACAACCACAAACCGGTTATAACCAAGGACATGGTGTGTGCAGGCGATGCCAGAGGCCAAAAGGATTCCTGCAAGGTAAGCATCCTTAACTAGTCCTCGTATTTAGAAGCCAACTCTTTGACCAAAAGGCCACAGCATCTCCTCTATGAGTGCTTCCCTTGTGACAGAATTCGCTTGTGCTCTTTGTTAACGTGGGTCCTCTGTAATCACCTTAGTCAACAAGTGGTCACATGCACAACACCATCTTCAAATGTGAGAGAATGACAAATTCAAACACAAACGGGAGAGCTAGGGAGAGGCAGGACTTCTTCCATCACGATGTTTACTGCTCTCTGCTTTTCTTCTCTGCTGGTCTCAAAGATGATTTGATCCAAGCTCACTAGTGTCAAACTGAAATTCACAAATTTGAAGTTCTCTTTTAAATGTAAAACTTCATGCCTACCTGTTTTTTTTAACTAGCAAAGCTCAGAACTCAGCAATTGCCAAGAGAGGAGGTGTACCTGGATATAGGGCAGAGAGAGCAGAGACATAAAATGGACAGAGAGACAGATTCATAGTTATAGACAGAGAGGCAAACACAAAACACAAAGAGAGGCACTCACAGACAGACAGAAAGACAGACAGACTCGGGCATAAAAGTCTATTCTGAATAAGAGGTTGTTGCTAGGAACTCTGAGTCACCAAGAAATCAAAGACTGTTAAAAACATTTGAGAACAAGGATGGCTTTAGGATACTTTAATCTTCAGTTTATCGATAAGTGTCTGCCCATTTTCCTTTCCAGGGTGACTCTGGTGGCCCTTTGATCTGCAAAGGTGTCTTCCATGCTGTAGTCTCTCAGGGCTATAAATGTGGCATTGCCAACAAGCCAGGAATCTATACCCTGCTGACCAAGAAATATCAGACCTGGATCAAAAGCAAGCTCGCCCCATCGGGTGCGCATTGAGATTGCAAGTGGTTTTCCTGGAACTGCCAGTCACGTGCTTTTGTCTCCAGGATGCGTTTGCAGAGCGGCGTCCTCTTCAGAGGCTGTAGGGAGAGTGTGGCACAGCTGGGATGTATTTCTGTTCCTCAGAAATTCATTATGTTAGGGAGCCATACTCTTTTTTCACATGTATAAATCATTTCTTTTTACCATGCTGGTTTCATTCTAAATAAAACATGGAAATCTGTGTTTGTCTTTATGGCTATCAAGCAATATCTCCCTTGCCTCCATCCATACTCCTCAAAGGACAATGAGGTATCCACACAAGGCAGTAATGTTGAGATGCCAAATCTTTTAAGTTCAGATTCCATTTTAGAGAACCTAAGTTTGAACTCAGGTAGACTAACAGACTGGTACCTAGCGTAAGTTTCCAAGTTGTCCCCCAACAAAACCCGAACCTAGCTCCAGTCTCTAGACTAATCCCCAACAAGACCAGCGGTTCCAAGGTTACACCCTCAACAAGACCAGTGTCTCCAGGTTGTTTCCCCCACAAACCTGTACCCCCAGTTAACAAACCTACCCCTATGCCTAACGACCACCAATGCAGAGTAGAACAGAAATTAAGTTTATGATATGACTCCCAGCACCAGCCAATTATGTTAAAGGCCACAGTAGCTTTCCAATTAGATGCTTGTATATGTATACCCTGCTTGCTGCTTTTTATAAAGCCCTGCCCCATAGACACTCAGGGCTCCCCCACCACCAAAACCATCCTGTGTGATGATGGTGGTGTGTTGTGGGGGCGGGGAGAAACTGAGCTAGCTCGAATAGAATAAAGACCCTGCTGTGAGTTACATCAGATTGGCTCCTGTCTGTTTTTGAGAGACCGTTAATATTTCCCTAACACTACAATGGTACCTCATGCAACTTTGTGTTAGGATTTCTGCCAAATCATCCCAAGCTATCAGGGTGTTTTAAGTTAAGAGGTTTTAAGGAGCTTTTATTGTGTTAAGTGCTTTGAAAAATGCTTAGCTATCCAATGTAGCATCATCAACTATAGAAAGTCATATACCTTCAGGATTTATTCATCTTGGAAATTGAAATTTTAAACTATGAACTTGTGTAATGTTTAGATGTTAGTCAAAGATAAGATAATAAAAATAAAAATTTTAAGAAGATACTCTGCCATATTTCCCATACCTCTACCAACTGTATCAGTGGGTGGAGTTTACAGGTCCAGGGGTGGGGTTTACAGGCCCAGGGGTGGGGATTACAGGCCCAGGGGTGGGGATTACAGGTCCAGGGGTGGGGATTACAGGCCCAGGGGTGGGATTTACAGGCTCAAGATGCTATCTGATGACAGTTTTAGCTCTTGGATTGGTGGAAGCTGTTGTTCTGCAAAGTTAATAGATTCTAGGAGTTTTTCATTTATTATCTTAAGATGTTAGTGTAGATATAGAATGGGCCAAGGAATGGCTGTTCCAGAAGCTAAAACTAGCCCAAGATAAGAGAATTAGCCTCTGAATCTACAAAACTCCCAGCTCTCTGGGGTACTGAGATTCCCGACAGACCATCAGTCTCTGCAGACCTGATCCTCCCAGGAATTTATTGTTCACATCCAGACACAACTTCTTTTCAGGAATTTTCATTCAGTTATCCAACATGAAGTATGTCTTTCAATCAGTCCAAGCTGACCACAGCAGCTCACACGTGATGAGGGACGGCGGTGTGATCAATCTGTCCCATGGCAAAGGATCCAGCTGCCCCCACCAAAGTGCAAAATTTCCCAGACCGCTAAGATGCACATCAGAAGACATATCAGCATGCCATGTGATGGGCGGCAGGTGGGCTCCCAGAGTCTTGAAATATTCAGCCTTGGTTTAAGCATTAACAGCTTGGCTTCATGTTGAAAAACCAAAAACAAACAAAAAAACCAACAACAACCAAACCCATTCAACTGCCAATTTCTTTGAGTCTTTTTGCTGAGTCATTTGTTACCTATTTGTGACCAAAGCTGTAGGTTTTTATGTTTGTTTGTTTGTTTTTGTCGTTGTGGTGGTGGTTGTTTTCCTTTCTCCCTCAGAACCCTGAATTGTCTAGGACACAGGAAATGGAAGTTAATTTTTTTTAAAAAGAATTTAAAATTTTCAATTATGGGAGAGGGAGCAAGTTCAGGTGCCAAGTGTCAGGTCCTTCTGGAGCCACAGTTACAGATGGTTATGTGACACCCAACATGGTTTCTGGGAATAGAACTCAGGTTGTCCGCCCTTCCTTCTGTCCCCAGAGAATAGGCAGAAGATAGGAGAAACAGCTCACAACTATTCATATTGATATTAACATTGGTGTCTCACCGGAACAAATGAAGTTGTCTGTTTTAAGAAGGAAGGGGACCTTTGTGTATCAAGTGGGGGACCAATTATGACCCCTATGGGGGAGGGATGGCTAGCAGATCTACGAGTCCTCAGTTTTCATCTTGCCTATGGGTTTTGTTTTGGGGAATTTTTTAAAATTGTATTGTAGTGTGTGTGGGGGGTGTGTGTGTATGTGTGTGTGTGTGTGTGTGTGTGTGTGTGTGTGTGTGTGTGTGTGTGATTTTCACATCAAGTACCTAAATTCCACTCATCTCCCTGTTCCTACATATCTGTTCTCTGCCCTTGCAACCTCCCCACAAAAAAAACAAAACAAACAAAAAAATGAAAAAAAAGAAAAACAACAGGAAAAAAATCTCACATGGAAGCTATGGTGTGTCACACAGTATTTATTTACCCTTTACCAAGACAGCTTTACTTGCAAACGTTCATTGCGATGAATGATTTGTCTGGTTGCAGCCCTCTGACTGTTGTAACGCCATCGAAACTGGATCTTCACTGGGACTCTTGGATATCCTGTTGTAGCTTTGGTTTTGTAGAAGCTGCCCCTTCATGCACTCTAGGAGTTCACAGATGGAGTAGATGTTGGGGTGCACCAACTTGAAGGCCTGGATCTGGGCTTGGCTGGTAGCTGAGTTGGTCAGCCTGACCAAGCTGACAGCTGGTCAATACCAGCACAACCAGAGGACCAGCTCTTCCTCTCTGCTCAGGCTAGTGGAAGGGCCAGCTCTGGGCAAGCCTCAGACATCCACATGGCCCCCTGAAATAGCCCAGACCTGGGATGTTCACATGGCATTTGGTGGTAACATGGGCCATGGACATCGACACAGACCCCTGCTGCTGCAGGGCCACAGACTCAGACAAGGTCCCTCCAGTACCAGCACAAGTCAGGATATCACCATGGCCTCTCCCATCTCTCCATCTCTCTGCTTGTGCAGCATAGTGGGGTCCTACCACCTTGTGGGAGTGGGCATGTCTCTGGATATCTTCTGCCTGCTTATACCTGCCGATGGTTTTATGACAGTAGTGGAATCCCAGATGTCTTTCTTCTCTGCAAAAGAACACCAGTTAGTAAGAAGTACCGGCTCTCAGATCTTCTGAGACCCAGTTTGTCTAGTAACAGTTAACTGTAAATTGGCAAACCCTGCTAGTCACTTATAAGGTCTCCCAGGGAAGGATCACATTCATTTTTCTGGTTTTAACCATACATGTCTGTGTAACAGCCTATTAGAGTCAGCATATGGGGTTTTTACTGTGGCTTTTCCTTAGAATTTCGAGTATGAGAATAAAATTGCTCTCTGGAAGTTACATCTTCCATTCCCTACAGCCTGGATTAGAGTTAGCAAAGACATTCTGAGGAGACGCAGAATTCTGAAACCTGCTAGAATGTTTCCAACGGTTGTTGAATCTCATGTGGATGGAGGATGACCATGGGTATAGAGATAAAGGGGGGTAGAGCAGACTGAGGGCCCCAGGTGTCACCGAGGGAGGGAGTGTGGACCTCCCAACTCATCTTTGATTTCACCTGGTTCTGCTTGGGTACTTGTTGCATACTCACTGGGTTATTTGGTTTTACCTGCTGTGGTGTTTCTGAGAGAACTCTGGTGACCATTTCCACTCCCTCATTCATTGTTTTCCATCACAAGTTAATGAGCATCTTGCTTTCCTACACTGACGACTTTACTCTGGTGTCTGGCATCACTTGCATTTCGTGTTTAAAACATTTATTTATTTGTGGAAAGGGGCATGCATGTAGAATCAGAGGACAGCTTAAGGAAGTACAGGGCCACTGTGCGGGTTCTTGGGAACCAAGCGTTAGTTGTTAGACTTGGCAGCAAGACCCCCTTTACATGCAGAGTCATGTCACTAACCCTTGAGTTTCGTTTTGAGAGCCGATTTGACTTTTCATATGCTGGGTGCTGAAAATCAAGTTTCGTTTCCTGCCTCAGTAAAGGTTAGGCCTTGAACTTTGGTCAATTCATCACGATTCACAAGCCCATGAGGCTTTCTAGTAGACCATCAGTCTGCTTGGCCTCTAATAGGCATCCCCACGTGCCTGCTTTGGCAGCAGTACAAGCAGAGCCATGATACATGCCCAGGGTAGCACTGTCCCACTTTCCTTTGGTCTCTGCTATGGCCTATCTCACTCACTCAGCACCACAGACATTGGTTTACTATTCGACAGGCATCCCATCTTTTCATGATAACAACAACATCAACATCATAAACAACAAAAACACCAACATCATCAACATCATCAACAACAATCTAACTTAATTTGAAGACACAAATACACATGGCTAGCCTCTCTCCCTGTCTGTAGTGGTCAATAATGTGTAAATGGCTGGAGCTGTTAGGAAGCGTTCTTTAAAGAGGCAAGACTCAGAAGAGAGCAAAGTCCTTGGATTACAGGGGTGATGGTTAGGCCACCAGAAATAAAGATGAACCATGAGGCAAACTTAAAGCCAGATGCTTTTGACATCAAAGCAGAAAGGACCCTGATGACCAATGACCCTCCATGTCAAAGGACTTCTTTCACTGATGTTTTGGAACTGTACACCAGTATTTCATTGTTAGCTCCAGTTTTGTTTCCATGGATTCATTTCACCATGGTCAAATATGATCTGAAGCTGTCAAAATGCAAAATTCTAGACACATACAATTCATAAGTTGTAAATTACTTAACGTAACATTCTGAGGAAGATGAGATCTCCATGCGCAAGACTTTACTCCTCCCTTCCTTGTGCATCTCCTCTGGGTTTTACCTGATTGTTCGTCACAAGGCAGCCATGCCGGTGATCAGACCATCAGCGTGTTGATCTGTTTGTGTTTGGGTACCCTTTGTTTTCTCTACTAATGACCCAGTGTGCATTAATGAATTGATGTTGGCAATTTGAATATGCCAAAGGTAAGCCATGGAATGAATGCTTCTTTAAGCAAAAGAGGGTGACCATTTTCAACTTAAAGGGAAAAGATTGTACACTGGGACTATCCTCAAACCATGCACTTGTAAAGAAGAAATGTATTCTGTTTTGCTAATTTATCTCAAACTAATAAATATACAACTACAGTGTATGGTAAGTGCATAAAGATGGAAGCATTAAGTTATAAGGTTCAGTAACACTCACAGTTTCAGGCATACAAGACAAGCTCCCCAAATAAAGACCAGGGCTAGGGGACTACAGTATACATCCCATGGAATCCCAGTAATGAAAGCCTACAAGTTCTACCCTTGATGTAAACAAGTATACAGATCTATAGTCTAACATCCAGACTTTCTCAAATCCCAAATAACCTTTAGATTTCCACCTTACCTTATTTAAATAAAAATTAACTCAGAGAAAAATGGTATTTAATTTTATTTAACTGGAAAACCATTCCCTCTTGACTAACAGATCTTTGCCATGTCTTGCTATGTGGCAAATAGTTTTGTCCTATAAAAATAATATATGCTAACAGTTAAGAGCACTTGTTGCTCTTCCAGAGGACCTGGAATCAATTCCCAGCACCCAGAACCATTTTTAACTCCAGTTATAGGGGTCTAGTCCGATCCCTTCTTCTGGCCTCTGTGGGTACTGCATGTACATGGCGAATAGACATGTGTGCAAACAAAATGCCTGTACACTAACGCAAAATTAGATGAATCTTTTAAAAATATAACTTACAGTAGTCAGGAGTCTGAAAAAGTATTTTTCCTTTCGTGTATATTTTGCAAATGGCTCTTGTAGAACTGCTTTTTGTAAAGTTCCTTGTGAATAATGCTGTCTGGCATTTGAGGTTAATATCTGTTCCGTTATTTCACCATCATTTGAAATGATATAGCAGCTTTTTCCATTCAAAATATAATAGCAACTCTATTGGAAGAGAATTGGATGGAGCAACATCCTGAATGCTAGCAGTATTGTAGAAATCAAAGCTTCCCCACATAGGGTAATATGACAGCCCAAAGGATGACCATGTTAATGACCGATTCATTCCAATTCTGGGATCTTCACTATGTAACCTTTAGGGAGCGATTCTCCATTCACTGACTTAGTCACACATTCAACAAACACTTCCCAAACCCTTCTGCTCCTAGCACCTTCTGTGCTGATGATCACTGGAGAAGTCAAGAAGAAAAGAGAATCTCTGCCCTATTTATTTCTGTCAGCATAAAAATAAATGTAAAATTAAATGTGGCATATAAACATAGAAATATGGATCCTACACTTTAGGTTTTGAATGGCCTCAAAGGCCCATATGCCAAAGACTGTGAAAGATGGTGGAAGTCTTTAAGTGGTAGGGTATAGGGCATGCTATCTAAAAGGACTGTGGAAATTCATTTTCTCTTCTCTTCCCTCCTTCCTTCTCTCGTCTCTTCTCAGGCAAAAATTCTTCCGTTAATGACACTCCAGCCCCTTCTGCTCTCTTTCCTCTGCTCTCTCTTCTACTTCCTGGCACGTGAGTAGCTTCCCTATCATGTAACCCAAAACAATTGCTCAACTCTACCATGGGCTGAAACTTCTAGAACCATGAACCTTTCTCCTCTTTAAGTTGATTATCTCAGGTAGCTTGCTACAGTATCAGACAGGAGACAAACACTACTATGGCCCAAATTTTGTTACAAAGGAGACATACGAAAATTATTATTATAGGCACACGAACATTGCCAGGAACCTCATTCATGCGTAAGTCCCAGCATGGTGAGCCTGTTCAGATAAAGCTCAATTTAACAATGTCCAAAGGTGGAGAAAGGAGAAAGAACTAGATTACCAGATCTGTGCTTCCCACTTCCGACCACATAAAAGTAAACAAGAACTACAGCAATAGCTATAGTCAAGCCATATGCATGGAAGGTGAGCAGGTTACTCCTTTGGAGAATGCAGCTCTCAGCCAAATGGAGTGACATTGGAGAGACAGCTAAGTGAAATGAGGTGAAGAAGTGTCCAAAGCAATACTCCATTTCCCTCAGTCATGACTCAGCTCTTCCTGTGAATCTAGTTGACTGTTACCTGACTGTTCTAGAACTTTGAATACTCAAAGATCAAAAAAAAAAAAAATTTGCGAAGCCCACAACTAGACATCAGGGTTCTAGGATATACCCACCTCATCCCAAAGTTTATTTTACCTACAGTTTCCCCTCCCCCAATCTTAATTTTTAAGGTGTTCAAATAACACAACATTAATGTAAATGGGCTGATGTGTTAGTTTTGATGGGCCTCCACCCTGCCTTGTCAAACAGCGGTGAAAGGGATGCCCAGGCTCCCCACCTCACAGCAAGATCAAACCATAAAAATCTGCATAGACTACAGGCTCAGGTTTGTCATGAGCAGCCTTTAGACACAAGGCCTCTGTTCTCATTCCAAGGGCTTTGCCTTCAAATCTATAGAGTTAAAAAGAAATACACTTCAAGTTAACTATCTGGAGTAATTAGGCAGAAACAGATTACTAAGAGCATTCTAGATAGATATAGTATAATAGACAGATATAGAGAGATGCAACTGAGATCCATGCTTTAGGACATACTAGTCAAACAACTCCATGAGAGCAGGGGTGTCTGGCTGTTTTGTTCAGTGCTGTAGAGTCAGAACTTACACTATAACAACATATCAAATATTTTTAATGGCTACAGAAGTAGATGAATGGATGGACAATATGTTCACAAGTTGTGGAGTGATGATAAATGATAAAGAGACAAGCCTCAATCCAACTATAATAATACAACTTGAAATCACCTTTTTCCCTGGTGATTCAACCTCTAAACTTATACACGTTAGGCAAGTATTCCATAACTGAGCTACATCTCCAGTCTTTTTCAAAAGTCTTAAGACAGAGGCTCCTTAAGCCACCCAGGCTAACCTCAAATTTATTGTCCTCCTGTCTCAGTCTCCTGAATAACTGGGATTAAAGTCTTTCACCACCATTCCCAGCTTTAAATCAGCTTCTTGAAGATGAACACTCCTTCATAAAGACAAGGGATATAGATGATCTAGAAAGTTCCATGCTTATTTAATAGTGCTTAGGGCTCCGGAATGGGCAGAACACCCTGTGAACATTGAGTAGTGTTATTTACTTGAAAGTTTTGGTGAGCCACTATGCTTATCAGGCTTGGAAAGTGTGTTTGTCATTTGTCTTGTTGCTGCAACAAAATGTCTGAGGAAATAACCTGAGGGAGGACTCATCTGGCTCACAGTTCAGGGGGATCACGCACCACCACCAGGGCAGGGAAGGGCTGACTACAGAACCAGGAAGCTCGTCACATTGTGTGCTACCAGGAAACACAGAAAGATGGATAGATGTGTTCAACTCACTTTCTCATTTTGATTCAGTCTGAAACCTAAACCCACAGAGAAGAACCAACCACAGTCCAGGTGTCTTGTCCCACCTTAACTAACTTAATCTAGAAACTCCCTCCTGGACATGCCCAGAGTGATCTCCTATGTGAATCTAGGACCTGTCAGGATGGCAATCAGTATAGTCATCACAGGACTGCTTCATGTTCTAATGGGGAAAAGTTACGAAAACAGTGTTCCAGGCCTAAAAGGATTACCTCATCATGGCTGCCTGAGCAGTAGTCGTGTGGTCAGTTTTTAACACCAAAGGCTATGAATTATCTTACGAATTTTTATAAGATTCCAATTTCCTCTTTAGTTCATTTCACATTTAAAGGACTTAGAAATGATATTGTTTCCAATTCCACATAAATCTATGCCTCCAAAGGATCTTTGTGAATCTGATGCAGTTTTTAATATCATCATTGAGACTGAGTATGGACACCTCTTGCAGATGTTGGTACTGAACTATCAAGTAACTCACCACCTAAGCCTGAGCTTTCTGATCTTGTCTGGAATTTTATTTTTCAAAGGGGATTCAAAGCCTGAGCTCTGCTGAGATATCGTACTTTAACAACTGCCCCCCTCACATGTGTCATCTCATACAGCATGGAGAATAATTAGTTCTGAATACCCATGCCTCATTTACCTGAGGGAAGGCTACCACAGAAATATTGGAAGCCAAGGGGTGTCTGTCTCACTGCAGTAGCAGCTAAATTATTTCTAAAATAGAAAAATAATATCGAAAAAATAGTCCATATATGTTAGGGTTGGAATTATGATTGGAAATATCAGAAACAGAGAGGGAAGAAAGAACAAGGGGACAGAAGACCTGAAGCAGACACCTGAAGGAAGATGCCATGGCTTGTAGACTCCCAAAAGCAGAGCCTGTGGGCACAGATTTGAGTGCTCATACTCTAGATACAAGGTGATCATAAAATAAAATAAAATAAAATAAAATAAAATAAAATAAAATAAAATAAATAGTAAAGAAACATGGAAACTGAAGAGGGAGAGCATTAAGCCAAAGAAGGTTGAATATTTATGCCACGTGCAATAAATATGGCACCAATAAGGCCTGTTACATTGGATTTGGGGACACTGGACCGCCTTTATGATTATCAGTACTAAGGGGTGACTCAACCAGCTGTCTCAGTAACACATGTATTAGTAATGAGATGTGAATGACATCAAATCATCTGTGCTCATTTTAGATTAACATGTATGTGATAGCCTGGTCTTCAAGTAATGAGATGTGAATGATGTCAAGATCATCTATGTTCATTTTAGACTAACAAGTATGTTAATAGCCAGGTCTTCAATTTCCAGGGGAGATATATAGGCACTGCATCACCACTGGAATGAAAATTATTTTAAAATCCTGAAATCATGCCTTTCAGGGTCTTCTTAAAAAATCTCAACAATACCTAGTTTATATACATGACACTCTGACATCACACACATATATGTAGGCAGTAAGTCTTTACAAGGCCATACATAAGTGCTATTGCTTGCTTCATTGAATAAATGAAGTACACCAAGAGTGGTATTGTGTCCAAAGTCACAGATTAGAAGTGACAGAATGCAGAGTCAAACTCAGACCATCTGATGTGAGATGTTTGTTTAGGACCACAGGGTCAGGGTTGGGGTTAGGGTTGGGCTTGGGGTTGGGGTTGGGGTTACATTTAGGTTTGGGGTAGGTTAGAGAGTTAGTTAGAGTTAGAGTTAGAGTTAGAGTTAGAGTTAGAGTTAGAGTTAGAGTTAGAGTTAGAGTTAGAGTTAGAGTTAGAGTTGTTAGAGTTGTTGAGTTAGAGTTAGAGTTAGAGTTAGAGTTAGAGTTAGAGTTAGAGTTAGAGTTAGAGTTAGAGTTAGAGTTAGAGTTAGAGTTAGAGTTAGAGTTGGAGTTGGAGTTGGAGTTAGAGTTAGAGTTGTTAGAGTTGTTGAGTTAGAGTTAGAGTTGTTAGAGTTGTTGAGTTAGAGTTGTTAGAGTTGTTGAGTTAGTGTTAGAGGTAGAGTTAGAGTTGTTGAGTTAGAGTTAGAGTTAGAGTTGTTGAGTTAGAGTTAGAGTTAGAGTTGTGGAGTTAGTCACACAACTTTCTTCACTACCAACCATGAGTCACAACTTCCCCTTAGGAAATCCTTCCAGCCAGTTTTGCTGTAAAGTCCCACCACTCTCCCCAACACCAGCACATTCCTCAGAAGCCTCTCCTCTCTGTACTGAAAGAGTGCTCCAAAATCTCAGGAGTGTGTGGTCCCAGATAGTTAATGGTATAGATAATGGAAAGTTCATATTGAACGTAAAGAAACTAATCAAAGTTCTGTCACCGTGGTTGTTATGGTCAGCGCCTGGCCTCGGGCTACTCTAACAAGCTGGGCTCAGCCACCTGTCTTCAACAGGTTAATTACACCAGATATGCAATCCTGAAAATCAAAAAGTGCACTTATTCAATGTGACCCACGTTGGGAAGCCGAGTACCGAGATCCAGCTACAACCACCCCCACCCGGCCTATTTATGGAACCCAATTGTGAAATTTAGGTTTATTACATAGAAAAAACAAAAAGACAAAAAAAGAAAGCAAATGGTGTGAACCTCTAAGCATCTCTAGTCAAAGTGTGATCCTGACCATCAGTAATGGTATTGTTTGGTCTTAATCTCTTCTGAAAGGTGATCTAACACATCAGTGTGCAATTTCTTCCTGAGAAAGAAGATCTTCAGGGCTGGAGAGGTGGCTCAGCTGTTAAGAACAATGACTGCTCTTAACAGTCCAGAGGTCCTGAGTTCAATTCCCAGCAAACAGATCGTGGCTCACAACCATCTGTAATGAGATCTGACACCCTCTTCTGGTGTGTCTGAAGATAGCTACAGAGTACTTACATATAATAATAAATAAATCTTTTTAAAAAAGAAAGAAAGAAAGAAAGAAAGAAAGAAGGAAGGAAGGAAGGAAGGAAGGAAGGAAGGAAGGAAGGAAGGAAGGAAGGAAGGAAGGAAGATCTTCCTCTGGCAAGAGGTGCAGGATAGAGGGGCAGTCTTTCCTCCCTTCTCCCAGTGAGAGATTTAACCAGAAATAGTTTCTTTTTCTTTCTTTCTTTCTTTCTTTCTTTCTTTCTTTCTTTCTTTCTTTCTTTCTTTCTTTCTTTCTTTCTTTCTTTCTTTCTTTCTTTCTTTCTTTCTTTTTTTGAGACAGGGTTTCTCTGTATAGCCCTGGCTGTCCTGGAACTCACTCTGTAGAACAGGCTGGCTTTGAACTCAGAAATCCACCTGTGTCTGCCTCCCAAGTGCTGGGATTAAAAGCATGTGCCACCACTGCCCAGCTAAATGTTGGGGTTTGTTTGTTTGTTTGTTTGTTTGTTTCCGAGACAGGGTTTCTCTGTATAGCCCTGGCTGTGGAAATAGTTTCTTGAAGATTGTTAATTCATTGTCTGATGGTGAAAGGAAAAAAGCAACAAGTATCACTTTAGAGCTTCATTCTTGCCAAACTGGCTACACTGTCACCATGGATACAATGTGGACAGAGGAATCCCAAGCACAGGAAATCAGTGAATTAAGATTCAGATCCCATCTCTGCCATGGGCGGTGAGACCTTGACCCTTCATTTTTCCAGGCTCCCCTTTCTCCATTCTTCATGTCTGTGGGTTGGACCAGATAAGACATAAGGGTTCATAACAGCTCTGAAAACTCTGATGCTGAAGTCAAAATATTCTCCTGATTATTTCGAGCGGCCCAGGCAGTCTCAGTGCTGAAGCCTCCCTCCTCCTTTTCAGATGCTCCATCATTTCCAAGCCACAGCCACACAGGGCCGTGAGATATGAGAATCAAGGACCAAATGGCAGAAGCGGGGCCCCAAAGAGCCAGTCAGCAACCACACGAGGCTCCTTGCCCCGTCTCAGTTTCACAGGTTTGGCAGACCCGGGTTTCTCTTATATTAGGGGAGCCTTTGGAAAAAAGTATCTCAGCAAAGAAAGTCATTTTTCTTTTATAATAATATTTCTTGGTATCTACGGAAATGGGAAACAGATGACAGGTTATAAACACAGACCAAGAGAAGTGAGAGACTGAGCCTGTTGTTCAACTGCCTGCCCCTGTTTGCGATTCACCTTTTGTGACGGACATTGCGAATCATATGCTAAAGCCGAGATACCACTGTAGTGAGTCCTTCTGAGCCTCAGCACCTAGTCTCCCCGGTTTGCAATCCATGGCCACTCTAGTCTTATCTCCATGCATAACCTTACAAAAACATCATTACAGCTTTTAGAAATCATCCTTTAGAATCTTTATTATTATTATTTATTATTATTATTATTATTATTTTGGTTTTTGGTTTTTGGTTTTTTGGATTTGGTTTTTTTGAGACAGGGTTTTTCTGTATAGCCCTGGCTGTCCTGGAACTCACTCTGAAGACCAGGCTGGCCTCAAACTCAGAAATCCACCTGGTTCTGCCTCCCAAGTGCTGGGATTACAGGCGTGTGCCACCACTGCCCAGCTCTTTAGAATCTTAAAAAAAAAAAAAGTTATCAATTGTTTTGTCGCTATACTTCTTGAGTTTTTTCCTGGTGATTTTTTTTGTTTTTGTTGTTTATTTGCCTTCAGTCAAGGGTCTCAAATGTGGCCTAGGCTAGCCTCAAACTCATGATCCTCCTGTTTCTGCACACTTCTCCTATATACTAGTATTATAAGTAGGGACCACCCTGTCCACCAACACTTTAACATCAAACAATACTCTATGTTCATTTTTCCCAATCTCCATTCAGTTCAGAATCCAGATGTTCTCTGTATTTGAAACTGATTCATATGTGTCTTAAGTTTTTGAATATAGAGAGTGTGTATTTGTCATTTTCTCTCACCATTTAGTCATGTCTAGTTAGGAACAGGCATTCTTCACATAGTTCCCAGAGTGATATCTACTGTTACGGTGTCATCAACAAGGCTCCTCTCTGTGTTCTACCTCCCATGGGATGATACAGTGAGATGAGTGTCTGCGGTGGACACTTTGGTCAGTGTGGATTATCTCTCAGTCGGGAGCTAACACCTACCTCCTGATTCTTGGAGACATGATGACAGCTGCTGACCTTGCCTTCTTTAGGATGCTTCTTCTTGTTGGGTTGCACTTTTCTGTGCTTTTACTGTGGATAATCGGTGGGAGTTTGTGCTGCGTTCACTTTCATACAACAGGCAGGGTGTTTGCTTTTGAAAGGAAACATACAGCAAGTTTATGCTGGTGCTTTCCATTTGAAACCAGGGTTACTAGGTATTTATTTGACTTTATCTTTGCATTCAAATGCATAACAAGATACATAATTGCTCATTTGTTTTCTCATACTATTGCCCAAAATGATATTATAATGACCAAGCCACAAATAATCTGACTATCCCCTAAATTATGTTTAGCAAACACTTTGGGTCATTTATTTCCTGTCTGGGGAGGTCTGTTTGTTTATGTTTTACAGAAAGTTTTTCTCCTTTAAACTATATTCCAATTTATAGGTATGGTCTGGAAAGATGGGCTAGTAGAGTACTTGTTTATATCACAGAGGACCCAAGTTCAGTTTGCAGAACCCACAGACAACTCACATCCATCTCTAGCTCCAGTTCCAGGAGATCCAATGCCCTCTTCTGACCTCCTTGAGAAACATACATGCGTGTGATGCACATATGTAGGTGCAGGTTAAACACTCATGGGTGAAATTATTGTGTCTTAGTCATTTAAGCTTCATACCAAATCTACCATACATGAAAACCCTAAAGGAAAATGACTGATCACAATCTCCTTGTTTCCCTTTCCATGGGTAACTGTTTATTCTACACAAGTTTGGTTTCCTTCACTTAGAAAAACATCAAAGAGAGGAGGAGACAGAAAAAATTTAAAAGCAAGAGGATGGGGAGGGAACCTCTGGCCATGGGACATGTCATGGCTATTGTCCAGATGAATTCACAGCAGCTGTGATTACTTGCACAAGACCTGCAGAAGACCAAGCCAGCTCTCGAGGATCCATTCTCAACAGAGGAGCTATTGGCAGTTGATAGCTTCTGGGAGAGGGAGAAACATTCTTTGGGGATGTGGCAAACTGCTACATGTTCCAGTGGACTGTTCCTTACCCATACACATATGGGTAGCAAATAATAGTAACAAAAGTAATACACCATTTTTGTGATATCCTTTAATTTTTTTCCTTTAAATTTTTTTAATGTTTAATTTGTGCTTTTTATTGATATCTTATTATAGTACACTTTATATACTTTTATCTTCTGCCTTTGTATGTTTGGAGGTTATACGCAAGTGTTCATATGCACGAGAGCATGTGCACTTGTGTGAGGGTTCATAGGCAGACAGAGTTCAGACAGAGTTCAATATAGAACAGTCTTCATCAATCACTCTCCCCTTCTATTTTCAGACATAGTCTCTCACTGGTCCTCTCACCTGTTTAGTTAGACTGGCTGACAAGAAAGTTCCAGGTGTATACCTACCTCATCCTCTCCAATACTTTATTTGTTGGCACTGTGTCTGGCCTTTTAGATGGATTCTGGGTATTAGACTCAAGTCTTCATGCTTATACAGAAGGATTTTGCCTTCTGAGTCACTTCCCTAAAAGATAAGCCATAACAATATAGAGAAATGTTCATGTCTTAGCCCTACATGGTATACAGTGTATGAATGTAACCATCTATTCAGTTTGTCTATTCAGTTTTCTACTGATGGACATTTGACTTATATGTAGCCTTCCATTCCAAATAAGGCTTCAGTAAATAGAATATTTATTTTTTTTCCCTTTCTTTTGGTAGTTTCTCATACGGCTGAGAGATAAACTTTCTTTGCCTCCTCAATTCCCAACCATTTATGTTCTCGTTTTGTTTCTCTAAGGTCTAGGACAGAATCCAGCACATAGAAGATGCTCAGTATGTTTTCTGAGCAAAGAACTCAGTCATTTGTGCATACGATTTAAGAGCATACCAGTTTGCTGCATGAATACAAATGGTGGTAGGGCTAGTCCCCATGCATAGATTGGTGATGATTTTGTATACCCAGAGACTTAACTCTAAAGAAGATAAACCAAATACCATGATTCCAAAGCCCCCTCCTTGCCAATGCATTATGAAAGCTTTACTTACCTGCACAAGATGTCTTGAAGATCATAAGCCTGCTTCCATACCCTAAGACCACATACCAACAAGCCAGCAGAGAATGCTTTTATTTATCTTCTGCTATGGTTTTGTGTGGTTTGAGAGTCTCCCAAGACTATGGCTAAAGGCTTACTCCTAATAATGGGTCTGTTAGGAGAAGATGATTAAAACACTGGGCAGTGGAACCAAGTCTGTAAGCAGATGGTGAGATGCTTATTTTTCGACTTCTATATATGTGACTGCTTACTCCAATGTGACTTTCTACCTTCACTACCTGACATCACCATCTGTCACAGGGCTGTCACCAGACCTACACGAGGATACACATCACACCCTTGCACCTCCTAAACTGTAAGGTAAACAAACCTCTTTTCTCCATCACTAACCTGCCCCAGGTGTTTCATTATAGTCAACATGTTGAGCACCACTGGGGAGTTAAGGGTGGTAAGCTTTCCCTATGTCTCTTTTATTGCTTCATTGTGCTATGATTTATTTTAATGAAGTCTAGTCTTCCCCTACTGGAATGTAAGTTCTTCATGGGGAGGAGATCAAATCTCTCTATGTCTTGTTGTTAGCTCGATTTTCTCCGTGGTCACCCTGAGTTTGGCACATGGCAAATATTCTAGAAACATTTGCTGAGGGAAAAAAGGGTATATCAAAGTTTTTTTTTAAAGAAACATTTATTTGTTGGTTGATTGGTTGGTTGGCTAATTGGTTGGTTTGGAAAAGGGTCTCACTCTATAATCCAGGCTGGTGTGAAATCCCATCCCAGGCTCTCAAGTATTGGGATTACAGACATTTTCCAAGTAGGAAATTCTTTCTATTGCAAACCAAGAGACTATGAAGCAAATCTACTTTTAAATCTTCCTCAGCCTACTTCCTATGGTGGTGCTTGCTCTAAGAAAAAGAAGACACACCTTTATTATGGTTGAGTTGAGGCAGAAATCCAGGTCTACCCTCCACTCTCTCTCAACGACCACAGAAAGGACGTCTGTCATTATGAGCGGTGAGGTGATGACAGTTTGTGTTATGGGTGGTGATGACAGCTTGGAGTCCAACTCAGCTTCCACAGACAGCTCCCAGACACAGAGGGCTGAGGAACCAGTTCCATCTCCCCATGTGCCCTATGAGACCACAGGGGGCAGTCCACTCTCTACCCCCTCAGGAGAGATGGTGGCCCCAGGCCCAAACAACGTGCTCGGGAATGTTCATTATTGACTGGGAAAAAGGCAAGGTTGACATGCTTTTTTTGGTGGCCTCGTAGAGGTACTATTTTTTTTTTTTTTATTGTGTTTGGCTATAGAAGAACAGTTACTGCCTTTCTGTCTTGCTCAGCCTCTCCTTTCCTGGCCCTTTCATTTAAAAAAAATATTTTTCTGGGGCTTGTTTTTCTTTTGTTTTGTTTTGTTTTTAGATGTTGTTGTTGTTTTCTGTGTGTATACATATATGTTTTAAGGGTGCTGGCTTCTTCCTCCACAAGTCTAGAGGCATACAAAACAGAAGAAACTCAAAACCCTACCACCAATTTCCTTAGGGTCCACATATCTACCCAGTCTACGTTACTCTCTCCCACTTTCTGTCTTCTTTCTTAAATTTAAACACACGGGGACAATCAATCTTTCGGGCCCTGGTCTTACCACCTGAAGAAAGGAGTGGATGAACACTGAAGGGTGGGCAAATGAGAATTTTATTCATACAGAAAAACAGAGTTTGAAAAACTCTCAGTGGCAGCAAGATGCCAAATGAGAGGGACTGCCAGCAAGCCTTCCAGCTCTCTGTTACTGCTCTCTGCTCGAAGTGGGTCTTGGGTTGACAACCAAGATCAGGCCTCAAGGGAATAAGCCTATGGAGAACAAGAACCCAAGGAGACCGTAAGGGGCAGGTCTCCAAGCCTGGAGCAGTGTTCCTCCTTAGACAAGTAGTCAAAGAGTCTGAAGTCCAAAATGCTATGGACCAGGTTTATATAGTACCAGGTGGGCCCTGACTGGCAGGGTGTATTGTGGGTATGCAAATTAATGAAGGATAAGAACCAATCAGAAGTGAGCCAGTCAACCGAGAGAGGAAGAGACAGACACACAGAGAGACAGAGACAGAGACAGATAGAAGCAGATACAGGGACCGCCAACAGTGTGAGAGAGGCTGACAAATGGGTTTCCAGTCAGGTGAGAAGATTCATTTCTGTTGCTGCCTTGACTGTTATAGGGAAGTGGACCCTCCATGGTCAGAAGAGTGCTACAAACCAGGTGGTGCCCTGGGGATACCTAGCCCCAGCTGTCCCAGTTTTTGCACTGCTCTTGGTTCCAGTTTATTCTGGGAAAGCAGCCCATGCCCAGCTCTTTATACCCTGATGTGCTCACCTCCTCAGGGTGTGGGGGTACGATGCTACCAAGGGTAGAAATCAGGAAGAGTATACATGCTTGGGAGGGAATAGAGAAAGGTTTACTTACTACATTTTCTCAGATGTAGATATCTGAGGCTGTAATTTTAGATCCCTTTTGTTAACAATAACATGTGAGGCAATAGTTCACTCTTAGGACACTCTTATGACTCTCATTCATAGATCTGTCAATTCATTAATAACTTGTAGGCATCTTGCCACATACCCAACCCTGAATCATCCTTGAAGGTACAAGGCGAGGCAAGCTCCCACTGTCACAGGCTGGTGGAGATGACAGTATAAAGTGCTGGCAAACAGTAATGGAGATCTATATAACAGGAGGAGAGAGTCACTGTCCAGCATGAGATGGAAATGGACCAAGTAAATTTTAAAAGGCTCAGTGGTGAAGGAGGTGCTTATCCAGATGGATAACAGGGAACATCATTATAAATAAATGGAGCCTGGGGAAAAGATCAAGCCTGCAAAGAAGAGAACGGCATGCAAGTCATGTGGTGACACACAGAACAGGAAAGAACAAGGAAAGAGGGCCACAGAGCAGGTATAAGGCAGATCATAAGGTCTACACAAAAGGCCAGTGCTGAAGATTTCCTTAATAGGTGGGTTGCACTGCATGGGTGGAAAAGTCTTAACATTTCCCCTTGAATGATTGAAGAATTAAATCTCCTTTTGGGAGCTGGTTGGTGAGGATTACTCATCATAGGCATCTGAAATGATCAAGCTCATAGAATCAAGAGCATGAAGATGGTTAGTGTTGGCTGCAGGAAGGATAATGTGGAGTTCCCATTCAACTCACACAAACTTCCCATCAAAAGGGCGTGCACTAAATATCTGCCTCACATGGACCTACAGTCAACAATATCTATTGTACGCATAATTTATTAAGAGGTATATGGGGGCGGGAGAGACGGCTCGGCAGCTAAGAGCACTGACTGCTCTTCCAGAGGTCCTGAGATCAATTCCCAGGAACCACATGGTGGCTCACAACCATCT
This sequence comes from Apodemus sylvaticus, assembly GCF_947179515.1. Taxonomy (NCBI): domain Eukaryota; kingdom Metazoa; phylum Chordata; class Mammalia; order Rodentia; family Muridae; genus Apodemus; species Apodemus sylvaticus. The sequence continues at coordinate 47,289,435 of NC_067487.1, forward strand.
GCAGTGAGATCTGAGGCTCTCTTCTGGTGTGTCTGAAGACACCTTCTGTGTACTCATATACATAAAATAAATAATTCTTTAAAAAAAAGAGGTGTGGAGGGATTGATCTCATGTTAATGTTCTTACCACAATAATTTATTTTTCAAATAACACCTTCTTTATCTAGCCAAAGTCCATTTCAGTCAATAGTTTGTCCATCCCAGGGTCCCCAGGCGTTACCACAATCACAGGCTAAGAAAGCAAGGACCACTGCATTTCTCTCAACCAATTAGTGGTCCATTTAGGTCAGCCAACAATTCAATGTCCCAGAAACAGTTTGCTAAGGAGTTTATTTGTGTTACTGCTGCCCTGAAAATAATGAAGGAGTAAGAAAGTGAGAAAACAATGATATTATGGCTGGAAGGAAGACTTTAAATTAAGGCTTTACCCTTAATCTTATCACAAGCAGGGGACCCACATATAAAGGATGTGGCCTAAAATTGATGGGCTTCAGCCAGAACAAGATGTTCATCTGACAAGCCACAGAGGCAGCAGCTGTAATCCAGGGGAGGATTTGGCTCTCTGATGCCAACCAGTATTGTTGCTGTGGACTCTCTTGGACTGGCTGTCCCTGGCTATGGGTAATTTGATGGCCATTTGACCCTAAGGCAGGACCACAAACCCCACTTCTGTTAGATCTACATTAATGCTCATGCTCTGGGGAGAAGGGGGCTGGAGCTAACAACAAAGACTCCAGAACATTTTCCCAGAGCTACAGGCTAAACCTCTAAGCTGTGACAGTACACATGAAATATTTGAGAGCATAAGCTCAATTTGCAAGACTCGGGAGGAGGGAATCTCAAGAGAAGCAAAAATTTTAACATATTGTTGCTTGTTATGGTATTTCTTTCTTCCTAGTTTCCCAAGATTCCTTCTGTCTTTTCCATTCTCTTTTGACAACCTCCTAGAATAACCTATGTACTGGCTGGTTTCGTGTGTCAACTTGACACAGGCTGGAGTTATCACAGAGAAAGGAGCTTCAGTTGGGGAAGTGCCTCCATGAGATCCAGCTGTGGGGCATTTTCTCAATTACTGATCAAGTGGAGAAGGGCCTCTTGTGGGTGATACCACCTTTGGGCTGGTATTCTTGGGTTCTATAGAGAGCAGGCTGAGCAAGCCAGGGGAAGCAAGCCAGTAAGGAACATCCCTCCATGGTCTCTGCATCAGCTCCTGCTTCCTGACCTGCTGGAGTTCCAGTCCTGTCTTCCTTTTATGATGAACAGCAATGCAGAAGTGTAAGCTGAATAAATCCTTTCCTCCCCCAACTTGCTTCTTGGTCATGATGTTTGTGCAGGAGTAGAAACCATGACTAAGACACCCTATGCTGTCAGGATACTTCTCATGGCCATGAACACTCTTTTAGTAGAACCTTTACTGGACAAAGGAATCTTGACTGACATCATTTTCTTCCATGTACCATTTCCTTCTGGCCCCATGGCTTCTCTGATGAGAACTCATCATTTTGAATTGCTTTCCTCTCTTACTGATTTCAAGATATCCCTCTTTAGTTTTAGAACTCTCTCTCTCTTTCTCTCTCTCTCTCTCTCTCTCTCTCTCTCTCTCTCTCTCTCTCTCTCTCTGTGTGTGTATGTGTGTGTGTGTGTGTGTGTGTGTGTATTCTTTTTCCTCAATCATTATTAGAAAGGCATAATGGCAGGAACACGAGGAAGCTGGTCACATCAGAGATGTGGTGACAACCACAATCAGAGAGGGATGAATGTTGTACTTACTTTCTCCTTTTGACTCAGTCCAGGACCCCAGCCACATTTGAGGTGGGTCTTCCCACCTCATCTACATCTCTCTAGAAATGCCCTTACAGAGACACCCGAATGTGTCTCTTGGTGATTCTAAATCCAATCAACTTGACAATGAAAACGAGCCGTTAGAAAGATTACGTTCAAACAGATTACAAAACATGGCTGCCCTTGCAGAATAAAGAGAGCAACAGAAATGCTTCTGGGCATGCTCAGTTTTCTCCAAGAAGTTTCAGTAAAAAAAAAAATGAGAAAACAAGGACAAGATACTTTGAAAGTTAATATAGAAGTTAATATAGAAAGTTAATATAGAAGTTTCCCTTAAAGGTACCTGCCTCACTTGGCAGCTAACAACTAATGGTTAGGAGAGGGAGAAATATTTTTTTTTGTTTTATCTTTTCTTCTTTGGCAGAAGATGACCAAACAAATGGTTGATGTTACTATGTGGATAGTGAGAGTATCCATTCAAAAAGCTTTTGATTTGAAAACTTGATCCCTAGCTGGTGAAATAGTGAGAGGTCCTTGGATGATGAAGACACTAGTGTTTATGGGTGAGCACACTCTTAAATTCAGACTGAAAGGCTGATTAGGAGACAATCCTGAGTGTGGGAGGCAGATGACTGAGAACATGACTTTGACAAGCACTGTTGGTCCCCAGGTCTCTCGAAGCCCCCAGTCGCTGGGAGATGGACAATACTCTTTCTTGCCCCGTCTACCAGAGTGTCCTGCTCACTTAAGGCCCTGTGCAATGGAGTCAGTTATCTTGTTATTTTATAACAACGGAATGAGCACCATTGGTAAAGGCCATTTCTCCTCAGACTGATTACAGCTCCAGCAACAGCGAATCTCCTTTTCCTGGGGAAGCACTCCAGTTGTTTACACAATTGCTGGTCACCAACTGAGGTTAGCCAATGCCTGGCCCCCAAAGCTGTAAGAAAATAGTATCTTTCCACTATAATTCACCTCTTCAGGGTCAAACATTTCTCCCTCAGCCAGATCTCTTTCCTTGAGCTCCTGGCTATAAATTTCACCAACTTTAACTACCCCCCTACCTCACCCCTGTAAAGCTTCCCTGAAATGCTTACACTTCCAACAGCTCTAGAACTGAAGAACTTGGCTGCAAACATCTTCAGCTCCACATGCACATTCCCTTGAGAGACACAGAAGGACCAGTGCCCCCTCCCCTGCAGTGTCAGGGAAATGTTAGTGATCCCCCCAAACACAGACAGAAGCAGATCTGATGCAACAGCAGGGTCTTTATTCGAGCTAGCTCACTCCCCCCACCAATGCACCACTGTCATGCAAGATGGTTTTGGTGGTCAGGGAGCCCCTGAATGTCTATTGGGGCAAAGCTTTATAGTAAGCAGCAAGCAGAGAGTATGTGTGCAATCATCTAATTGAAAAGTTACTGTGGCCTTTAACGTAATTGGCTGGTGCTGGGAGTCATATCATAAACTTAACTTCTGCTCCCCTCTGCATTGATGGTCTTTAGGCAGGGGTGGGCTTGCAACCTGGGGTGCAGGTTTGTTGGGGAAATAACCTGGAGACACTGGGCTTGTTGAGAGTATAACCTGGAAACTCTGGTCTTGTTGGGTATTAGCCTAAAGACTGGAGCTAGGATCAGGTTTTATTGGGGGCGGGGACTTGGAAACTAATGCTAGGTACCAGCCTGTTAAGTTTACCTGAGTTTAAACTTAGGTCAAGTTCTCTGAAATGGAATCTGGACTTAAAAGATTTGGCATCGCACCACTTTGTATGCACAGTTCTATATTCAGCAGTTTTATTCACTCACAGTCAACAGTGGTCAGAAAATACTGTATGGAAAATTCCAGAAAGAAGGAAAAACCACATCCACTTAACTGTTCCTGAAGGCTGCTGTTACACAGTTTTACTTTATTATTAATCTTCCTAATCTCTTACTGTGCCTAACTTACAGATTAATATTTGTCATAAGTACATGGGATATATAGACATAATATGAAAGAGAAGAGTATACTCTACACGCTCAGGCTAGCAAGGGTGTTGGGATTTGTTCCCCACAGATAAGTGTAGAGATGGCTGTCTATAATCAACAATCATGCTCATACCTTGTCAGAGGTAATGTGTCCAGGAATCTCTCAGCCACCTTCCTAAAAACGTGCTTAACGTGACATTTAAGGATATGAAATTTGGCAGAATGATCAAGCACAAGAAAACTAGAAATATTTTCCTGCACATTTCAAAGGCACAGATTCAGTTTGGAGACATAATCTGAGAACATAAAAAAGTAAAAGTCCATTCAAATACCCATTTTCATGTCAGTGTAATTTTAATTGAGACAGAATCTTTTTAGTAGAATATTATTTTATAAATTCCTTACTATGCAGGGCTCAGGAGATGGCTCCAAGGATAAGGTACTGGCTGGCTACTTAAACGTGAGGACCTGAGTTTCAATCCCCAGCACTCAGGCCTGGCAGGTCGAGCAGGGCCAAAGTGATTAGAGACAGTGGTTCTCCAGCATTTGTCAAACAGGAAGCTCGTGTTCACTGAGGGATCCTGCCTTGAAAAAGCAAGGAAGAAGACAATAAAAGAAGACATTTGACATCAACCATTGGCTTCTGCATGCACATATCCACATACCCACATGCACACATACACATATGCACATGCATGCATACAAGAACACACACACACACTTCCATACCACATAACAACAGAGTCCATATAGTCATTACACAAACTGTCTTAGATTTGTTCTCTCCTAAAGCAGAGAAGAAAGGGCTTCTCTAAAAGAAGATCCAAAGAGGTACTAAAAGAAAACATGAGTGCATTAGGGAAGGGCAGGAAGCCTCAGGGACAGATTATCACTGTAGGAACCTGGGCTCAGACCTAGAGACAATAGAGAGCACAGCTAGAGTTGATCAGAGAGGGCATAAAGCAACTACAACCTACTGCCAGTCAACAATTAAAGCGTGTTTCAAGGACTCTTACCACAGGAGCTTGATAAATGTCTCAGAAATGAATGACTAAACCAATGGATGAATAAGATCCCACAAGCAAAGTCAAGGAAGCATGGAGGAACTGTGGTTCCAACTACTCAGAGTCCCTGTTCTGACCATTCCTCCTTCCTCCCATCCCTGCAGATGCTGAAATGGAAAGATAGATCAGCACTGTCAACCTCCCACTTCTAACCGCCAGGCAGGTCGAATACCCGCTTCGCAATAATCCTCGTGGCCGACTCTTTCACACTTGCATTCTCTTCATTGCAGTCACACTTCAAACATGAGAATCCAGAGTCTACCTTTCAAGAAGCCAAAGAATTGGCCCCCAGTCCTCTCTGTTGACCTGATCTCCGTATCTGCAAGAATGGCAGGGCTGGGATCATGTGTTTAGGTTCCCTAAATACACATGTATCTGCATTGTGTGTCACCCAGAGAAGCCTGGGTGTGCCTCTATTTTATGTTCTCCTTTGTTCTTCTGTGGTTTGTGTGGTTGGTTTGAAAACAAAGTCTCGTGCAGCCCAGGCTAGCTTTGAACTTGCTAGGTAGCCGAAGTTGACCTTGAACCTCTCATCTGCTTTCCTGTGCCTTTCCTATGCTGGGATTACAAGCCTTGCACCACTACTCTTGATTTAGTATTTTATTTCAGTTTTCTACAAGAGTTCTTATGGAAAATTTTTCACCTAAAAATATAAATAAACACATTTATATATATAGGATATAGGGATCCTGCGAGTTTATCTCGCTAGTCCACAGGCTGCCAGTTCTCACCTCAATTACCTGGTAGAAGCATGACTCATAATCTTAACTAGATATCCAGTTAGATTTACGTATAATTAAAATCACAATTACAAGATGCCAATACAATAATTCCAGAGCCAATTAAAAGTGTGAAAGCCCCCACTCAAAAGTGACCGCTGAACAGGAACTGGATCTTTAATTCTAATTATCTTTAATTTTATTTGCTTCCATGAGTAACAGTTACTGTATTGAAAGGATTCAAGTTTAAAACATGATTTCTAAATACCTAAGGCTCTGATGTTCTAACATTCTAGAACTTTATCAATAATCCTACATCAGCCTTATTCCTTCTACCAAAATATATACCCCCACTATCATAAAACACACACACACACACACACACACACACACACACACACACGAGAGAGAGAGAGAGAGAGAGAGAGAGAGAGAGAGAGAGAGAGAGACAGAGACAGAGACAGAGACAGAGACAGAGACAGAGAAACAGAGACAAGAGTCAAAGGATTGAAATTTGACTTCCTCAAAATAAACAGTAGGTGTCTCTATTGCCCAAAATATCAACTTCTCAAATCGTGTTTTAAAAAAAAGCCTGTGGATAAAAGTTAAACAGACATCTGCCTGGCCAGGCCTTAAGCTTAAGAAATCTCTGCGTCTATATAATTAGCACCATGCAGCACTTTTATCTTCCAGAGCAGAGGCCTAAGGATGGCCCTGATCTCTCTGAGCTGCAGCTAGGACAAGCCAAAGAATGAGTGACTTAGAAGAAACAGAGATGAATCTGTTATGTTGAGAGAGAGAGAGAGAGAGAGAGAGAGAGAGAGAGAGAGCGCCAGGATGTGTTCGAGAGAGCCCAGTACGGTGAGATAGGAGGGGTGTGTGTGCGGGGCCAGTGCTGAGGCATGCCTTCCGCCTGAGGTGCCAGCCATATGACTATATTGTATAAAAATCGCGTTTATTTAGGGGACATGGGAAGGGGAGTTGAGAAGGGAGTAGAGACAGAGAGAGAGGTGGGGCAGGAAAGAGAGTCAGAGGGGGAAAGAGAGAGAGGATGTAAGGGGTCAGGGAGAAAAGAGAGTCCTGGAGAGGGAAGTAGCGGAGAGAGCAAGGAGGGGCAAACAGCCCCCTTTATAGCAAGCCAGGCCCACCTGGCTGTTGCCAGGTAACTGCTGGGTGGAGTTTAGAAGGAATGCTAACAGAATCTGCTGCAGCTCTGAGGCTGGCAATGCCAAGGTCAAGGGAGCAGAGTCCCAGGCATCGCTGAGCATCAAACAATACTGAGTACCCCTGTGGCACTCTTGGTCTAAGCCCTGCTCTACACCATTGGCCATAGAGGCAGCCTTGGAGACTTCTAAATAACTCTCAGAGCTCCTTCCCATCATACATGGCGCCCTCTACCCACGATTATCTCTTTAGCAAAAGGTCCCTCGGTCAACCTCAATCTCAAAGGTCTCTCGTTCTCCCAAACACACCTTTGCTCAGGTGTGAAGTTTTTCAAGTTTACGTTCTTCTTTTCTTTTTTCTTTTTTCTTTTTCTTTTCTTTTTTTTATTCGATATAATTTATTTACATTTCAAATGATTTCCCCTTTTCTAGCCCCCCCCCCCCACTCCCCGAAAGTCCCGTAAGCCCCCTTCTCTTCTCCTGTCCTCCCACCCACCCCTTCCCACTTCCCCGTTCTGGTTTTGCTGAATACTGTTTCACTGAGTCTTTCCAGAACCAGGGGCCACTCCTCCTTTCTTCTTGTACCTCATTTGATGTGTGGATTATGTTTTGGGTATTCCAGTTTTCTAGGTTAATATCCACTTATTAGTGAGTGCATACCATGATTCACCTTTTGAGTCTGGGTTACCTCACTTAGTATGATATTCTCTAGCTCCATCCATTTGCCTAAGAATTTCATGAATTCGTTGTTTCTAATGGCTGAATAGTACTCCATTGTGTATATATACCACATTTTTTGCATCCACTCTTCTGTTGAGGGATACCTGGGTTCTTTCCAGCATCTGGCAATTATAAATAGGGCTGCTATGAACATAGTAGAACATGTATCCTTATTACATGGTGGGGAGTCTTCTGGGTATATGCCCAGGAGTGGTATAGCAGGATCTTCTGGAAGTGAGGTGCCCAGTTTTCGGAGGAACTGCCAGACTGATTTCCAGAGTGGTTGTACCAATTTGCAACCCCACCAGCAGTGGAGGAGTGTTCCTCTTTCTCCACACCCTCTCCAACACCTGCTGTCTCCTGAATTTTTAATCTTAGCCATTCTGACTGGTATAAGATGAAATCTTAGGGTTGTTTTGATTTGCATTTCCCTAATGACTAATGAAGTTGAGCATTTTTTAAGATGCTTCTCCGTCATCCGAAGTTCTTCAGGTGTGAATTCTTTGTTTAACTCTGTATCCCATTTTTTAATAGGGTTGTTTGGTTTTCTGGAGTCTAACTTCTTGAGTTCTTTATATATATTGGATATTAGCCCTCTATCTGATGTAGGATTGGTGAAGATCTTTTCCCAATTTGTTGGTTGCCGATTTGTCCTCTTGATGGTGTCCTTTGCCTTACAGAAACTTTGTAATTTTATGAGGTCCCATTTGTCAATTCTTGCTCTTAGAGCATACGCTATTGGTGTTCTGTTCAGAAACTTTCTCCCTGTACGTTCTTCTTTTCTTTTAATTAAAAATTGAATCCTTTGCTGCTTAGATACGTTTGTGTCAAATATCTTACTCTGTCAATGCTAAGTTCTGCCTTTGTCAAAGACCTAGGACCTGCTTCGTCTAGTATACTCCTCTTTCTAGGGCTCCTCAGTCCCCTCAGAGGCGCTGGCAGACGACCTTGCCATCCATTTTCCCACTAACGTTCTGGTCACAGCCACTGTCATCATCTCTAAGACGTCCCAGGCTTTTCCTACAGTTCGCCTTTTCTTTGTCCTCACCAGCACCGCCCTGAACTGTGTGATCCAGTGATCCAGGCTCCTCTACCATGATCCTCTAAATCAGTGGTTCCCAACCTGTGAGTTATGACCTCTTTGGGGGTCAAACAGTCATTTCAGAGGGGGTCACCTAAGGCCATCTGTATATCAGATATTTACATTACAATTTATAACAGTAGCAAAATTGCAGTTATGAAGTAGCAACAAAAATAATTTTATGGTTGAGGTCACCATACCATGAGGAACTGTTTTAAAGGGTTGCAGCATCAGGAAGGTTGAGAAATACTACTCTAAATTCTCCCAGCCTTCTAATCAGCATTCAGTCACAAAATGGTCTCCCCCTTTCAGGCATTAGTATAAAAACATTCTGACTTTCAATATCATTTTCTGCCTCGGTTTGTTTTCTTGTGCTGTAATCTCAGAATTCCTGAGGCTTGGAGTCTAAAGTCAAGGGCTCCCCATCCAATGGCCTATCATCCACAGCAGACTGCAGAAGGAAAAGAGAACCCAGGAGAGATGGGGGCAAAACTCAACCTTTTATTAGGAACCCACTCCCAAGATAAGTAATGGTTACTCTTGCAATAACCAGTCCTCTTCTAATGGGTCCCACTTCTCAGCCCAATTGCTTTGAGAATTGAGTTTCCAGCTCACAAAATTGAGTAAACATTCAAATTGTGGTGTTATTGGATACAATCCTTGAGAAGTAATTACATACAATCTATCAAAATTATTATAAAGTGATCAGATGTGCAAAGCAAAAACATTAATCCAAATCATCTGCCCTTGGGAATCCCCAGTAGTTAACCTTATCCCCTGTAATATGGGTGTGTGGCTTTCAGCTCCAAACATTTGCTGTAGCTAGATATAATGTATCAAACTGAAATATCTATGTAGCTTTGACTTCCTGCCCAACAGCTGAGCTTTCAAATGACTCAGCATATGACCACAAAGCTACAACTATATTGCTCTGTATAAAAACTCTACAAAGCCAAAGATGTCCAGCTATCTCTTTAAGCTCACGTAGGGAAAAAAATCAGCCATCACAGCTGATTTAAACTCTTTAAAGTCTAAATGACAGAATAGAGGTTTAAAACTGGTAAAGTAGACTTCAATTATTTTATGTTACTCATTACAATTACTATGGATATGGCCAAAATGAATAATATTTCTCAATATAAATGACAAAAGTACGTTTTAAGATTGCTTCTGACAGAAGTTCAATTGAAATATAGACATTATTACAAAGTTTTAATAATACAGGACCCATATATATCCACCACCCAGGCCACACTGCCATTTAGTTATCAAACTTTACCAGTTCAGGTACTTTTGACAGATATAAATGTCATATCCTAGAAGTTAAATGTTAAGTTTATGTACACAAAATAATAAGACACACACATAATTATTTGGGAGTTGTGGAAACACTAAGCCATGTGTTTGAGAAATGAAATACTTAGCTACCTCATGGAGACTACAGAAGTGTGTCACCTTAGGCTACAGCTCCTGGTCTCTGGGCACTAAGGAAGGCTTAGAAGGAAGGACTTCAAAGCTCTTTTCCCCTGTTATCACTGGAAAACAGGCTCTACTTATTTGACAATTCAGCCTACACCCACCTCAGTCACAATGAGTGGCAAAGATTGTGATTTGAGAGTGATTCCAGGCAGGGTTGGAGTACAGGACAGGTACCACTTGCAAGCAAGGGGAAGTACCCAAGCTCTCCCTAGACCTAGTAGGTAACAGTCAAGGCCATTCCTCCACTATAAGCCTCTCCACGGCCCCATGAGCCAGGCCCAACTGTACTCCTGCATGGTGTTGATGTTAAATTATGAAGCGAGAATAGTAATGAATATTGCATTCATTACTTAATGCAATGAGGACCTAACGTTATTATTATGACAGGAGCCTAGATGAGAGTGACACTTGCTCTCATGAGATCCGTGTGGGCAGCAACTCCCACAATATCCGGAGTAAATTCCTCCTAAGAAATGAAACGCTCCAGTCCAGCTCTAGACCCCTAAGCAGTCTTAAGTGTTAAGATTGCTCAAGTACTTCCACAAAGACTCTGACTGCGGGTGTAAGAGCTCTAACATAAAAAGCAAAGAATCCTTTCATTCTTCCTCCAAGGATAAAAACAGTATATTATTAATCATATTTTCATGTATTCCTTCTACCCTACCCATTGCCTGCCTTTCTAAGACTCTAAGTATGAGACTATTAGTTCTCACTATCTGTTCCACAGCTCCTAGGCTGCCTTCTCTGACATATTTGTGTTTGATTGATTTGGGGTTTTAGACATTTCCCCTCCGTTCTTTTTCTTCCGTGGAGGCAACTTCTCCTGACCTGTTTCCAATTAATTCCTCTGTCTCCTGAGCTGAGTGGATTGTCTTCTTGCAGTTTCCATCAATCCACGGCCATTTCCGTCAATAGCCTTCGTGTGTCAACGTGTGTTACACACCTTTCCTGCTAGTGACGTTAACAGAGCAATTGTGACTAAGTTCCCTGGGACTTTTCCAACACCTGAATCTTCTGACTCTTATTCTGTGATTCTCGTGTTTCCTGGCTGTGAAGTTCATCTTTACCTGAGGGTCATGAGATCTGTTGCTGAGGTAAATAGTTTCATGCCTGGGGTTGTTCACCTCAGTCTAGGTCTCTTCGTTCTGGTCAGGTCCTGCTGCTTTGTGATCATAGTATCTGCAGTTAACCTCGGTATACTATACCACAGGCTTTCATTTCTGTCAACATGGTCTTTGGCCTGCACTGCCTGGGCTTACCTGAACGCTTCCCTTAGCATTTTTCCCATTTCCACAGAGGCCTTCCCTGGGAGTCTGAACCTCAAAGCAATGTCTCACTTTTGCACATTCCTTTACCAGACATTTGCTAGTGTGTTCTTTTTGTACTCACTAGCCTGGGAACCTTCCTCTATGCTCCTGTCCAAACCTGGCTTGCTTTTAGATGTAAGACAACATCAGTGATCCTATCTTTTCCCTCATGGCAGAAAGCCTTCTAGAAGGTTGTGAGTTGTTTTTGGTCCCCACTCCCCTCTTCTCTTGCCTTGACCACAATAAGTCTTCACACATGTCCGGAGGTTGAGAGGATTCGTTGCCCTTTCTTAACAGTTTAGAGCCGTTGCTTTGTAAAGAAAACAAGGGCGGGGTTGTGAGCTCCCTTGGCAGAAAGTTTGCCTAAGACCCATAAAGCACTGGGTTTGGTGTCCAGCACCACATAAGATGTGTGTGGTGACACATACATATAATCCCAGTAGAAGAGGTGGATCAGAAATTCAAGGATATCCCCCACACAGTGAGCATGGGGTCAGACTGTGATAAGGGACCAGAGAGGGAAAAGGAGAGAGGGAAGGAGAAAAAGGGATACCAGTAAGCCATCCTCATAAAGACCATTCGACTCCTGAGGTGGGAGCTGTTCTACCCTCGCCCCCCTCACACCCAGAAACCTTTCCAACTTTTTTCCTCATCCTTGGTCTGTGAAGAAAAGCTCACCAGAAGACAAGAATTCCTCCTGTGCCTACGGCTCCCCTGAGCAACTATATTCTCATGCAAATGCACACATAGTACTTAGAAAACCATAGTTACTTGCGACCAGCCTCAGTGGTGTCCAACATCTTTTTCAATCCTAGCGTTTGCTGCAGAGCAGCAAGACATCTCTTCCTGGAGTCACTTCACTTTGCCAAATTTCAGGCTACATGGTTGACCTAAAAGCTCAATTCTCAGAGAACATCATAAAATTATAAAAAGTTATAATTTTACAGATTATCCAGATTTTTCTTTCTTATAAAGATGAGACCAACACTCTTTCCAACTTCCTATATCCCAAACAGAAATCAAATCTGATTTATGTTTTAATTTGTTTTACACATACCCCCACTGTGTGTGTGTGTGTGTGTGTGTGTGTGTGTGTGTGTAACAGCATACAGGTGATTGTTTCTTTCCTTCCACCATGTGGGTCCTAGGGATAGAACACGGGTCATGAGGCTTGGCAGCAGGTGCCTTTAATGACTGAGCGATTTTATCAACCTTGATTTTTGAATGTTCTATATCATCATCATTAATGGGGCAAGGGAAGAGCAGAATGACCTGGAGAGAGGCTGTTTCAGCTTCTAAGCGAAACATCGAGGTGATGTGAACACCAAGAAAACAGCAGAAAGTAACACCATGGGCCCCTTGGTTCTGGATGCCTTTAGATGTAAAGGGATGGAAGTCCAGATAGCTTAATGTCAGATACAAAGATAAAAGAAGGCGACATAAGGACAGTACTTTTGCTCCTAAAAATAAATCACAGGGACCACATACCACAAAACGAAATTGGGGAGACCAGAGCAAGAGTCATTTGGCAGGAAATCTGGTGGCTCAATTTCAGAGATGTTACATTCGAGGTACTCAGTAGACTTCTGGGTAGACATGTTAAGGTGGAATGAGGTCTGTAGAGCTAGGGATGCAGCTAAGTTGACAGTGCTTGTCTAGCATGCACAAAGCTGAACAATGGGTTCGTCCAGGTGCCCAGATGAGACAGCACAAGTTAGCCACCATCAGCAATATGTGTGTCTAAGTTAGGGTTTTACTGCTGTGAACAGACACCACAGCCAAGCCAACTCTTATAAGGACAACATTTAATTGGGGCTGGATTACAGGTCAGAGGTTCAATCCATTATCATCAAGGTGAGAACATGGCAGCATCCAGGCAGGCATGGAGCTGAGAGTTCTACACCTTCATCTGAAGGGTGCTAGCAGACTATTGACTTCCAGGCAGCTAGGATGAGGGTCTTAAAGCCCACACCCACAATGACACACCTACTCCAACAGGGCCACACCTACTGCAACAAGCCACACCTTCTAATAGTGCCACTCCCTGAGCCAAACATATACAAACCATCACCATGAGCCTCTGTGGCCTTGACAATGACCATTTTGTGTAATGGTGGAATGAAACCCTGATTAGAGTGGATTTAGGGGAGAGCCAAAGTAGATGGATTGGAGTCAGAGACGGAAATATTATGAAGGTAAGAGGCTAACATGAAGAAGATGGGTTCATGGAATTGATATAGCAGGGCACTGCAAAGGGAACAAGTCACCTAGAACTAAGACAGAAATTAAAGTAGAGAAGGAAGAGTAAACCAGGGTCTAAAGTTTTCAAGAAATGAGAAAAATCCTCAGAAACACTCGAGAGAATTATTAACATGTGGCTCAGCAACTTTCTCCTGAGTACACACACTCAAAGGGAACACAAGCAGAGACCAGTGAAGAACTAACAGTAGCCAGAAGGTGAGAACAGCCCAACACCTTTAACGGGTGAATGAATAAACAGTAGAGCATTATTCAACTGTTAGAATACTTCATGATACAGGCTGCCACAAGAATGGACCTTAACAATACTGTACCAAGCAGAACAAAACAGTCAAAAGGATGAGTGGTATATGATTCTACTTCTTTGAAACATCTAAACATATAAGCCCATAGACACAGATTAGAGGTCACCAAGTGCTGAGAGGAAGGGAGAACAGAAGGGGATTCATTGCCTAGCAGTTTTAGGGTTCTACTAGAAAGTAATGAAAAAGATTTGCAAAGGTAGCAGCAAGAATGTGAGATGTCATGCATCTATTTGATATTATTCAAGTCATTACTAACATGGTTAAAATGGCACTTTTATGATCTATTAGTATTTAAATGAATAATGCAATATACCTAAAATCATGTTCCATAGGTGAAGTGTATAACGTACAGCCTATATCTTAGTGCAGTGACTACACAAAGCTAGGAATGAGCGACTGCCCCGGAGACAGAGCAGATGCAGCAGCAAGCGAGTGGTTTGGGTGGCGGTGTGGAAGGATGTACGGTTGCTGTGTGCCGGGAAGCTGGGGAACACACCCACTACCTAGAAAACCCACCACACAGCACTTTTTGGCCTAGGCCACATCTAACTGACCAAACTCTAACCAAATGAGTTTGGTGAGAACCCCATCAAAGTCTGTTCTCATGTCAAGGTTCGATTTAAGTCCACAGTTCAGAAAGTCAACGAATTACATGGACTCTTTTTCCAACCAGTGCCTTGTGGGGGAAAGCCTGTTCCCACACCATCCTCTACTAACAGAAAAGCACAGCTGTGACCTAACCTCTGGCAGAAGCACAGGAGCCTATGGCCTTCCACATCCCCTGCTCAGCCCACCCCATCCTCACCTGGACATCAGACCATCCATGTCTACTTGGTGGGAACTCTCATCGGTAACCAAATTGATGCCCCTACCTCTAATCTATTCCATCCCTCTCTCTATCAGATACTCTGACCTAAACAAAAGTTTCCCAACTGATCATGCCTGTAGCTGGGAAGTGTGCAGCCTCTCTCCTAATGTGAGTTTCTACCATCCATCCTAACACACATTCATCCTTTGCTCTAGGTTAGAATGGGGTATTTCTGTGAAAACGCTGCTCTATGACCTTGTCTAATCTCTCACATTGCAGCAGATTGCTGTCCCTTAAACTTAAACTATAAACAGAAACTCTGAAGCTGTCACTGCCTCTACATTGGTGCCAGAAGAAGTCCCTCTTTACCAAATACGGATCATTTGCATGTTGAGAAACCTTAACTGGCTGATATTGATGATTACTGATATGATCTATGCAAGGAGTTCCATAAAGTCACACCATAAGACAGATCTCACATGGGACATTTATTGGAGAGGGGGTATACAAAGGCTATCTCTGGGCAAAGGTGAGGGGGTATACAGAGGCTATCTCTGGGCAAAGGTGGAGGGAAGAAGGTGGGCAGAGGAAGGACTGGCCTTTTATAAGGGAATGTGGCACGTGTGCATAGGAGGATGTGAAGTCCTGGGAATGTGCCCCATCTTGGCAACTGGCTATGATGTATCCTGCTGTCACTGGGTTCCTGGAGCAGGCGGTGCAGATGCCTGATTACCAACAATTACCTCTCACTCTCTGGAACCATGAAAAATACCATCCAGTATTGTGAATGCTAATCAGTAGAGGTGAAGCTTCTAGTTGGGTACCAGCTCAATTTTTTTTAACATTCAACTACGTATGTGATATTTTTGGCAATAGGGTCTTACCTTCAGGTTGTAGAAGGTAGTTAACCAAAGCTTTTGTAATAGCCTATGGTGTTGGGGGGAGGGGTTGTTTACCAGATCCCTTTGCCCAATGACTTGACAATATATAACCAACTTCTATCATAGGGGTGGGGTCAGGGTCTACTTGGTGGCATTAGTCATCTAACTGGGGCATTTTAAAATTCCTTTTCAATATGCATGTGCATGTGTATGTGTATATTTGTTTGTATTTGTTGCATTTTTTATCTTATTGAGTTTTTGTTTTGATTCAATTTTTGGTTTAGGCTGTTTGTTTGTTTGTTTTGAGAGGCAGAACATCAAGATGGGTAGTGGAGGCAGGAGTATTTAGAAGAAACATGAGAAGGGAAAAAATATGATCAAAATTGTATAGATCTTTTAAAATAAACAAAGGCAAAAAGCCCCTTCATTGGCTCCCCCTTGTCCTTTGATAACTATAGGTCTTATTTATCATAATACTCAAAGTTCTCTATAATGCTCTCAGTTCTCTAACCTCATCTCTCCTTGTGGCCCACTGAAATACTGGCAATTTAAGTTCCCATATAACCCAGGTCCTGAGGTCTAGTTATTTCTCCACCTAGCACTGTGTCCTACAAAAAGACTTAACCAAAAATGTGCTAAATGAGGTCTTTATTGAAATCTTACCTTATATCAATTCCATTGCTGAAAAACAGTATTAATTCTATTTTTTAAATATAAAAATAACACCCACTGTTCGTCCCTATTACAGTGTCTAGACACAAAAGATCTTCATTAAAGACTGAGTAAGTAGGTTGGTGGATCCATCAGTGGTTGGATAGATATGTGTATGGATAGACAGACAAATGAAGGTGGACAGGGACTGGTTAACTATGAGAGAAAAATAACATTAAGAAAGTGTAGATGGTTGTAATACAAATGCTAATTATGTTCCCCAAAAAACTGTTTATAGAAGAGACTGGACATAGCTTCTGGGAACCTGCCTCCAGTTGGTTCTGATTGGTAAATAAAGATGCAGACAGCTAATAGCTGGAGAGGACACAGAGAGGCAGGATTTTAGGATTCCTGGGCTTGGGGCCAGGAGGAAGAGAGAAGAAGGAGATTCACCATGCTCTAGGAGAGATAGAGAAAGGAGAAAGAACACACCGTGAGGGGAGAGTGTGCAGAACAGAGAGGCAGAGATTCGAGAGGAAGAGGCCGGGAGAGGTGGCTCAGAGACTGCTCAGCTATGTCAAGAGCAGCCAAGGTAGAACACAGAATTAGTAAGTAGTAACTCTTGATTATTGTCAGGAAATAGATCCTAACAGCATGGAGGTTAGACAGTGACCCAGCCAATGTGCTGTTTAAGGCATATTAAAATATAAAGGCTGTGTGCGTGTCTTTCTTTCAAGAAACATAAACCACTGAGGCAGGTAGTGAACCCACACTGAGATATATTAAACCATAATTAATTCAACAGAAAAGTGTTTCCTCCAGGTGGCGAGGCTCTTAGATGCAGAGAACATGTCTGTGGCGGTTTGAATGAGTATTTGGGAGAATTAGTAGCCTCGTTGAAGGTGTGTTATACAGGGAAGGCTTTGAGATTTCAAAGTGCATGCCACTCCCAGGATAGTCTCTCTGCCTCATGGTTATATCTCAAGATGTAACTTTCAGCTACTACTCCAGTGCTATGCCTGCCTGCAGCCAGGCGCCCTACCATGATGGCCGTAGACTAACCTTCTGAAAGTGTAAACATCAAATAACTGTAAACATCTTTTATAAGTTGATTTACTTATGGTGTCCTATCACAGAATAGATAACTAAGACAATGTCTTCATCTTTATAATTTTAGCTCTCAAAACAGGCTAATATAAAAGGTTTTCAATAAAGATATTGACAGTAAATAGATATATGATTATACAAGTTATACAAATAGTATTATCATAGTAGACCATAGTTTACTAAGTAAATATGATGTTCTAATTAAGCATCTTATGCAAAATAATGTTTTAGACATAAAAAGTCCAGACATGGAAAATCCTACTAACTATATAAAAAGTTTCAGGCATTAAAAGGAACTAAAAGCAACTAAAACAATCTGTAAAATTATTTCCATTCCAATGTAAAAAAAAAAAAAAATGAAGCACATTTCGTTGACCATTCTTCAACTGATAAACATCTGTGTGGTTTCAATTTCCTGGACATTGTGAATAAAGCAGCAGTGAACATAAATGAGCAACTATTTCTCATTATCTCAGTAAGATATAGTGGAAGAACTGGGTCATGTGGTTTGCAGCTTTTTGGTGAACCTCCACATTGGTTTCCACAGTGTTTGGGCCTGTTTGTAAAGGTTTCCCTTCCCCCACATCAACAGCAGCATCTGCCATCATTTTGCAGTAGTGACATGAACATCAGGAGAGTAACCAACTACTTTCTGATTCACCTGAAGGCCTACTCCATAAGATAGAACCCATACCTGACACCATTATAGGGGCTGAGACCTGTGACTAGACAGATCATGGGCCCTAGGGGAAAACCTATTCTTGTCACACTGCAAATTGGAAATGGAATTAAACTGACTCCTAACGACTCCTTGTTGTACTCCAGGATCAGTATATCTCTAAGACCTCATCATAGATGCTTCTTTTTGGGTAGATGGCAAGTAACACAGAGACCTACAACTGGAAGTAAGTGACTGCAGAGTGCTCAGCCCTGTGCGGGACATCTACAGCACACCCCATCTCCTCCCAAAGCTTAGGGACCATTATGGAAGAGGACAAGGAAGGACTGTAAGAGTCATAGGCTGTGGGTGATGAGAAGGAAACTCAACACAACAGAACACAACAGGGCACTTGCACACATGAACGCACAGCAGTTCTGACAGTGCACATAAGATCTGCACAGGCTCAAGCCAAACAGAATTCCAGTATGGAGTGGGGATGAAGGTACCAAGCCAACTCCTAACTGAAGATCTGTTGATAACTGACAGCTCCTTAGAGAGGGACAGTTATCTTTTTAGTGCACGGCCATACTGCTAAGAATATGTAGCCAACACTAAAACAACTCAATGGGTTGATTTTTTTTTTAAGTAAGGACACAGAGTTGAGTGAGTATAGAATGGGTGGATGAGTCTAGGAAGATATGGGAGAGAGAAGAATATTATCAGAATAAAATTCTCAAAGGATTAACAAAAATATTTTAAATGCCTATTAGTGTCACCCATCTTTGATGGTATCAACATTTTAAGTTTTGTTTGTCCTAAGTCAGGTCTCACTATGTATCCTTGGCTAGCCTGGAGGTTCAGCCTTTTCTTGAATTAACAGATCCGCCTGCTTCTGCCCCTCGAGATGAAAGGTATGTGCCTTCACATCTAGATGGTACCTACATTCTAAAAGAAATACTGGCAGACTAGATTAAATGCTGTGCAGAAAAAAAAATCACTAACATACATTTACGTTTAAAGTGTTTTTCTTAGTCATTCTGTCCTTAACAATTCATTACAAAATATTAAAACTATAATTATATCAATAATAAAAGAATTCTTCTAACTTCTAGAATTACCACCAAGCAAACGCTGTCTGCTACCCTGAAGTTAAAATACATTCATTTCTTCATACACTTAGCTGTGTGTGTGTGTGTGTGTGTGTGTGTGTGTGTGCAGGCATAGATGCACATGAATATCAGATGACAACCACAGGAGTTGGCTTTCTCCTTCTACCATGTGGGTTCCTGGGAGCTGAACTTGAGGCATCAGGCTCGGTGACTCCCTTGAGGCCTCTTCCCGGCCCTAAATTATATTCTTGTATTTTCACTGCTTCTCTGTATTACATAACACAGATAAAATGACAATGTTGGAGAACCCATTTTTTTTTTTTTGGCAATTGCCTCTGAAAACAAGGGTCTCCAGAAAAATTTCAGGTGTTCCTGGATCTTCCAGGAAAACCTTTTGCTGTTTCACAACCAATTGCAACGTGAAATGTTGGAAGTGCAGAATGAGAAATACATTGTGAGGGACTAAGTTAAATGAATCTGTGTGACGCTGTTTTCAGCCTGTGTGGAGCTGGTTATTTAGAAATAAGAGACCTAAACACAAGAGGCAAAGATCACCCGAGGAATCTCAAAGGTGTGTGATGCATGCTTTAGCGCTCTCTCCTGTGATAATAGGCCTCTATAATGCACATAATGCCTCCATATTTTTTTTTTGAGAATAAAGCTCCCCACAGGTAGGTAGTGGTACACATTTAGTGAGAATAAAGCTCCCCACAGGTAGGTAGTGGTACACATTTAGTTAGAATTAATCTTAATTAGAATTTTATTGCTATGAAGAGACATCATGACCACAGCAGCTCTTATAAAAGCAAACCTTTAATTGGGACTGGCTTACAGTTTCAGAGATTTAGTCCATTATCATAGTGAGAAGCACGGCAGTGTACAGACAGGCTTGGTTCTAGAGAAGGAGCTGAGAATTCTACACCATGATCTGAAGGAGGCCAGGGGAGGACTGGAATTCCACATTGGGTGGAGCTTGAGCATAGGAAAGCTGAAAGCCCACCCTCTAGTGACACACTTCCTCCAACAAGGCCACACCTACTCTAAAAGGCCACCCCTCCTAATAGTGCCATTCCTCAATGAACCAAGCATTCAGACACATGAGTCTATGGGGGCCAAACCTATTCAAACCACCACAGAGTCTCTTCCAGGTTTGTGGATCCACAGTCTCAAATAAGACTTGAATAGGAAAAGCTACAGTCTTAACCACTATCAGTCTTATGTTGAAATACCACATCTTTTCTCAGCTATATCTTCCAAAGTTTTCTAAAAATTGGCCAGTAGTTTGATTGTCTTGGCTTATTGCTGGGAGCAATGACTTTGAGTCTAAGACTACTGTACTGGTTGGTTTTGTGTGCCAACTTGACACAGGCTGGAGTTATGACAGAGAAAGGAGCCTCCCTTGAGGAAATACTTCCATGAGATCCAGCTGTGGGGCATTTTCTCAATTAGTGATCAAGGGTGGGAGGGCCCATTCTGGGTGGTGCCATCCATGGGCTGGTAGTCTTGGGTTCTATAAGAAAGCAAGCTGAGCAAGCCAGGAGAAGCAAGCCAGTAAGCAGCATCCCTCCATGGCCTCTGCATCAGCTCCTACTTCCTGACCTGCTTGAGTTCCAGTCTTGACTTCCTTTGGTGAAGAACAGTACTGTGGAATTATAAGTTAAATAAACCCTTTCCTCCCCAACTTGCCTCTTGGTCATGATGTTTTGTGCAGAAATAGAAACCCTGACTAAAATAACTGTCATTGCCTTGCAATCCTCAGTCCATGGTTACTGCAACTGCTGGGTCAGGACTGTCCTTGGGCACAAGCACCAGTGATGCCAGGGCATCCCCCCTCATCACCCAGTGCTCCTCTATCAACTTCCTGGGAGCATATGTACCAGTTCCTCTCATCTTGCCCCATAGAGTAAATCTGCTCTTGACTTGCTGGCTGACTGGTACAGAAAGACTGAACTGACCTGATTCTTCCTCTTTCCCATTCATTGTGGCTTCATTAGTTCACTGCAACCTAGAGTAGCAGCAGGTCTCAACTTTCCTGATGCTTCAACCCTTTAATACACTTCCTTATGTTGTGGTGACCCCCAACCATGAAATTATTTTTTGTTGCTACATCATAATTGTAATGTTGGTACTGTTGTGAATCATAATGTAAATATCTCTGTTTGCCGAGAAGAAACTCAAAGGTTGAGAACCCCTGACCTAGAGAGAAGCCTACCCTCTCCCATCCTAAGCCCACCAGAACCTAATATCATCTGGATACCAGGAACAAATTTTGTGAAAAGCCACAGGGAGTCTTGGTGAGGGGAACCATTGATCATTATAGGTTGATTCCCTGTCGTGGTTTCTATGACTAGGGCTACCATAAGAATGGGCATGTAAATATCCCTGGGGGGGGGGTTAAAATATGAGTATATGTTTGTATATTTATGTGCATATGCCCATGATATAGGCACATGCGTTGGAGCACCCAAGGAAGTCAGTAGATATCAGATCCCCTGGAGCTGGAGTTATAGGTAGCTGTTAGGGACCCGATGAGGGCACGGGGAATTGAAATCTTATCCTTTGTAAAAGCAAGTACTCTTACCCACTGAGCCATCTCTTTGGTCTCTGTAAGTATCTCTTTGATATAATAAGTAAGTCTCCTTTGGACATATATACCCAGCAATGGGATTGTGGGGTTCTATGATAGATCTGTTTTAACTTGAAGGAATCCCCTGACTGTTTCTATGAAGTCTGCACTAATGCATGCTCCCATCAACAGTGTGCAAGTGTCTTTCTCCACATGCCCACTAGCACTTAACTCTTGATGATCGCCTTTCAGATTGACACTTGCCTGGTGATTTCAGCATCATCTTGTCAGTCACTCCAGACTTCTCTGAAGAAGCATCTATCCGGATTTAGGCTGTTATTGGACTACTTCCTTAGAAGAACAATTCTTTTTGTAATGTTTTTAAATTAAGATTGTCTCTTGACTTCACATTTGCCCTTTTGGGTAGGAGACATCTAACCCCAGAGGAAATAACCTCGATTTATCAAAAGAGTAAGCAGCCATACCACAGAAAAAATAAAATAAAACTAAGCTTTACAGTAATAAAACATCTAGAGTTTCTGCATAACACAAGGAAGGGAGAGAAAACTCTGTGTCTCCCGTCTTACTAAAGCCAACACCTGCAACAGTGCTCTCCTTATGGGGATGGACACCGGAAGCATCAGATGCCTCTAGCTTCCTTTCCCAAGACCAGAACGGTTACTGAAAGGACTGAGCATGCAGATGGTCAGTGGAAGGGCTGGGTCTAAACTCAGTCGTCGGGGTTAACGATGTCTTCAGAGCAAGAGCTTTGGCATAGGATCGAAGAGCATATTTAAGGCCGTGCTTAGAGATCAGAAAATCCGTGGCTCTACCAAAGTCATACCCAAATATCTGAGTTGCATGTGTATGCCTTGTTTTATTATGTTCTTATAACTCTGTAAGAAAAATGTTAAAAGAAAGACAAGACAGTAGGTAAGAATCCACTGTCGGAGGACACTGTGCCTCCCCATGGGAAAATGTGGCTTTACACTATGTGAGACAATTAGGACAATGCTTTGATATTATTAGTGCACTGAACTTGGGCGTTTAAACTTCATCTTTATTTACTTGGAAAAAATACCACCCATTGTACTTGATATTATGAGCTGTGTCACCCATGAATGGGTGTTTGGCATCCATAGATGCTCCATTACTAATGTTACTCCAGGTTCTTTACTTTTTTCTTTTTTCTTTACTTTTCATTTACTTTACTTTTTCTTTACTTTACTTTTTCTACTTTTCATTTTTTCTTTACTTTTAATACAACTTACTAAAACTACCATTACAGATAATAATGAAACAGTGTGAGACTTTTAAGGTCAGTACTCCAGTGTCCCACCTGTAGGGGACATCAATGCCCAGAAAAGAGATTACCTTCCCATTCTGACCTCTCTGTGTCAGACTTTTGAACACAGACTTTTGAACAAACTTTATGAAATTGGCTGGCATTTCCCCCTGTTATGTTTTATGAAAATATAAGGAGAGAGAAGGAATATGCTTGGTGGATGTATGGTCAGGTGTAGGAGAAGAGGGTGCTTCTGTGGGTCCATGCTGAAGCATCCCTTCTCCCTGAGGGACCAGCTACACAGCATTAGAGAGAGAGAGAGAGAGAGAGAGAGAGAGAGAGAGAGAGAGAGAGAGAGCATGTAGAGAGAGGGGAGGGGAATGGAGAGAGAGAAGGGCAAGAGGACAGAGCAAGAGCAAGAAAACAAGAGAGAGCAGCCTTTTCTGATAGAGCAGGCAGATTTCTGAGTTCAAGGCCAGCCTGGTCTACAGCGTGAGTTCCAGGACAGCCAGGGCTATACAGAAAAACTCTGTCTCGAAAAAACCAAATCCAAAAAAACAAAAAGAAGGGGGGGCAAAGATATCTCGAGGAGCCACAATAGGCCAGATAATGCTCGTGCCTGAGAGACTGACAGAGCAGGAGCAAGAGAGAGAGAAAGAGAGAGAGAGAGAGAGAGAGAGAGAGAGAGAGAGAGAGAGAGAGAGAGAGAGAGAGAGAGAGAGGGAGGGAGGAGGGGACAAGCATCCCCTTTTATAGCTAGTCCCTGGATCTTGCCAGGTAACTGTGGGGCAGAGCCTAGACTAAATGCCAACACCACCTGTATTTGGAATAAGTATTTTGAACTCTGTTAAGGGAGAATTCAAGATACAGTTGTACAAGGAGATAAGAATGGATCAATTCGCATTCTCCTGCATGCTGACCTCCAGTTGAACCAGCACCATTTGTTGAAAGGCTATCTTTTTTCCACTGGATGTTTTTGGCTCCTTTGTCGAAGATCAAGTGACCATAGGTGTGTGGATTCATTTCTGGGTCTTCAATTCTATTCCACTGGTCCACTTGCCTGTCCCTGTGCCAATACCATGCAGTTTTTAACACTATTGCCCTGTAATATTGCTTGAGGTCTGGGATACTAATTCCTCCAGAAGTTCTTTTACTGTGGAGAATAGTTTTAGCTATCCTGGGATTTTTGTTATTTCAGATAAATTTGAGAATTGCTTTTTCTAACTCTGTGAAGAACTGAGTTGGGATTTTGATGGGGATTGCATTGCATCTGTAGATTGCTTTTGGCAAGATGGCCATTTTAACTATATTAATCCTGCCAATCCACGAGCATGGAATATTTTTCTATTTTCTGAGGTCTTCTTCAATTTCCTTCTTCAGTGACCTGAAGTTCTTGTGGTATAGATCTTTCACTTGTTTGATTAGAGTCACACCAAGATACTTTATACTGTTTGTGGCTATTGTAAAGGGTGTCATTTCCCTAACTTCTTTCTCAGCCTGCTTATCCTTTGAGTATAGGAAGGCAACTAATTTGTTTGAGTTGATTTTATAACCTGCCACTTTGCTGAAGTTGTTTATAAGCTGTAGGAGTTTTCTGGTGGAGTTTTTTGGGTCACTTAAGTACACTATCATGTCATCTGCAAATAGTGATAATTTTACTTCTTCCTTTCCAATTTGTATCCCTTTGACCTCCTTATGTTATCTAATTGCTCTAGCTAGAACTTCAAGTACTATATTGAAAAGATATGGAGAGAGAGGGCAGCCTTGCCTAGTCCCTGATTTTAGTGGGATTGCTTCAAGTTTCTCCATTTAGTTTGATATTGTCTACTGATTTGCTGTATATTGCTTTAACTATGTTTAGGTATGGGCCTTGAATTCCTGTTCTTTCCAAGACTTTTGTGGATCAAGGACCTCCACATAAAACCAGTCACACTGAAACTAATAGAAAAGAAACTGGGGAAAACCCTTGAGGACATAGGCACAGGGGAAAAGTTCCTGAACCAATAGCTTATGCTCTAAGATCAAGAATTGACAAATGGGATCTCATAAAATTACAAAGTTTCTATAAGACAAAGGACACCGTCAAAAGGACAAAATGGCAACCAACAAATTGGAAAACGGTCTTCACCAATCCTACATCTGATAGAGGGCTAATATCCAATATATACAAAGAACTCAAGAAGTTAGACCCCAGGGAACCAAATAACCCTATTAAAAATGGGGTACAGACCTAAACAAAGAATTTTCACCCGAAGAAATTCGGATGGCCAAGAAGCACCTTAAGAAATGCTCAACATCATTAGCCATTAGGGAAATGCAAATCAAAACAACCCTGAGATTTCACCTCATACCAGTCAGAATGGCTAAGGTCAAAAACTCAGGAGACAGCAGGTGTTGGCGGGGATGTGGGGAAAGAGGAACACTCCTTCACTGCTGGTGGGATTGTAAGATGGTACAACCACTATGGAAATCAGTCTGGTGGTTCCTAAGAAAACTGGACATGACACTTCTGGAGGACCCTTCTATACCTCTCCTGGACATATACCCAGAGGATTTCCCAGCATGCAATAAGGACACATGCTCCACTATGTTCATAGAAGCCTTATTTATAATAGCCAGAAGCTGGAAAGAACCGAGATATCCCTCAATGGAGGAATGGATACAGAAAATGTGGTATATATATATATACAATGGAGTACTATTCAGCAATTAAAAACAACGAATTCATGAATTTTTTAGGCAAATGGATGGAACTGGAAAATATCATCCTAAGCGAGGTAACGCAATCACAAAAGAATACACATGGAATGCAATCATTGATAAGTGAATATTAATTAGCCCTGAAGCTCTGAATACTAAAGACACAATTAGCATATCAAATGATTCCCATGAAGACAGAAGAAGAGGGCCCTAATCCTCGAAAGGCTTGATCCAGCATTGTAGGGGAGTACCAGGACAGAGAAAAGGGAGGGGGAAAGACAGGAGAATGGATGGAGAAAAGAGGACTTATGGGACATATGGGGAGGGGGAGAACTGGGAAATGAGAAAGCTTTTGGATTGTAAACAAAGAATATAGAAAATAAATATATATATTTAAAAATAGATACAGTTGTACAGAGAGTCCAGGAAAAATTAGCTGGGATAAACTCAACTTGAATGGTGGAGAGAACAGCAGCAGGTTAAGTCAGAACTTGAAAAGGTTGCGTATCATTCTGTTAAGAAGTAAAATGTTAAGCTCTGCCTCTGAGAGCGTGTTAAAGCTGGATCTCCAAAGGATTAAAATGCAGTAGATCAACAAGTTCAATTCGATATCACTCTTTGGGCTTTTGTTTCCTTCTCTGGATCCCCAGCACACTGCCTTTGTCTTATCTAAATTGAAATCTCCTCTAGCCTCATGAGAAATATTATATACCAATCTTCCTTCAGGACCACTTAGCAGCTCCTGTCTCTGAGATCCTGCAGCTCTTACTGATACCCACGCCAGACACTCGCGAGCACTGTCATCCTTTGTGAATGATACGAAGCACCGCCTACCATCTTCCTTGCTTGCAATGTTGGATGGAGACAACTGTGTTCTGATCACTACTGGGCCCATTTTAACAGCCGATACTTAAAAATAATCATAGGACAAATGGAATGATTGTGAATTGACTAAAATAGAAGTTTTGCAACCTGGACTAAAGGGGCGGGGATGGGGGAGAGGGCTCAGTCTGCTAAGAGCACTTGCACAGATAAGTGCTGCTCAGGACCTGGGTTCATTTCCCTGAACCCACGTGATGGCTTACTGCCCTTATAACTCCAGTTCCAGTGAAGCCAATGCCTTCTTATGACTCCACAGATGTACATGCAGGCAAAACACTCATACACATAAAATAATCATTTCTAAAACCTATGACCTTAATGACTTTGAAGTGGATGATGGTATGCAATATGGACCCTGAGTGCCAGGAAAATGAATAGCATGGGGTTTAGAAATCCTAGTCAGTTTCTTTGTAGATAGATTAGCCCAACAAATACTTTTTCCTGTCCAGGCATTTAGATGCTAAGCTTTTTACTTACACAGGTACATATTTTACTAATAATAGACCTTTTTTCCTCTATAATAATAATTCAAGAAGGTTTTCAGTATCTGTGCATCTGAATAGAAAGTAGAGAATTAGTTTCCATGCAAACTGGGTAGCAGGAAGTCTGTCTGAGGCTAGTGCCAAGTCCTGGGGGTCCTGCCAAGAACACTGCTAACCCAATCTGCCCTCCTCTCTTTCAGCCCTACAACTTCTGGCCACTCGGTGGTCTGGGATGTCACTACCGTGTATCAAATGACTCTGTGAAATGCCATCTGGTAGTGATGACAACCCACAATGTCAAAATTAGGATAAATTGCTGCTTTCTTAGACATGCCCACAGTCCTCTGCTGCTCAGGGGGTCACCGGCATCAGATCAGCGTGCTTATTTAAAATGTATGCTTCCTGGCTCCAAACCACTCTCTCCAGTGGGTCTATGGAATGTATGCTATTATTGTGACAATAATAGAACTATCAGGCAATAAAAGAAAAGTGTCTACAAATGTGTCATTGTAAAAACATGGAAAAATGGGTAATGAAGAAGAAATGGAAAGGGAGAAAGTAGAGGAAGGAAAATCAGGAAAGAGAGAGGGAGAAAGAGGCAGAGAGAACAAGGTATCAATTGAGGCACAGGGCATAAAAATAATTTAAAAGTAGAGATGTTTACTTATAATAAAACTTTAAAAAATAAAGCTAAGCTCAAACCTGACACAGTACGTGCCTGTAATTCTAGCATCTGGGAAACAGTGGTAGAGGATCAAGGTTAGCCTTGGCTACCTAACAAGCTTGAGGTTAACCTGTCTCAGAAAACAAACAAAAACTAGAAGCCAAGCACTCAGCTGAGTTTGATCAAATGCTATGACACATGTCTGAGTCCCGGGGAACACAGGCATGGGGCAAATGTTACAGTAGAAAGCACAGGCTGGGACCTGGTGACTTGACTCCCTGGCACACATGTAATAACTAGCATTGTAATTTTTTATTTTAGCCTAATTCACCTAGGGTAATGGATGATTACATAAGCAGTAATTCCAGTCTCTATCAATCTCTTAATTTTTCCAGAATCCTTTAAGAGAATTATAGGAGGAAGCGAGGCGCCACCTCATGCCAGACGCTACATGGTTCTAACCAAAGGGCTGGAAGTCTGCTCAGGGGCTTTGAACAAAGAAAGCTGGGTGCTGACAGCAGCTCACCACGCCCTGTAAGTCATCCCAGCTCCTCTCATTCCAGTGCTCCCCAGTCCAAAGCCACAATCAAGAGGGAACAGAGGTAAAAATGGACACATATAATCAACATTATATTCTGTCGTGATAGTTACCTCACAAACAAGGGCCAGACAGTGTGGAGTAAGACAGAAAGGCACAACCCCACATCATGTAAGACTGGGTCTTTTCCTACTACAAATATCAATAGTGTTAGAAATCACACTCAGCTTAATCCCCACCCCTCCCCCCACGATCTCCGTCAGTATTTTATTCCCTGTTTTGGTTCATAAGCACATTTTACACAATCAATGCCAATCACATTGAGTGTCTCCTTTGGTGACAGCTCGTTTATTCCCTAATTATTGGTCTTTTCCTACTGCAATATGTTATTTTAAAATAATCCCCAGAAACTGCTACTCTTTGACTGTGTGAAAAAACATACCAATACCTGATAGCTTAAACTAATGGTTTGGGTCATTATTTGAAAGGCAGGATCATGTGGGTCCTACTATTCTCTAACTGGCACTGTTGATGGTAAGCAATGCCTGATATTCCCTGTTGACTCTAGCACAAGTAGCCTGAAGCAAATTTTAGCCTAAAATTATATATAAAGCTATGCTGTGGTACAAAATAAAATTTGTCAAACAAGAACCTCAGCATAAGGGTCAGGGAGATGACCCTGGACCCTCCCCAAGACTCTTATCATAAGCTCGCTTTCCTCAGTCTATAGAATCCATCTTTCTGGGGGGGGTGTCATGTGTACTTATAAAAAGGTTGATGTAATCACATCTGATCTTTATTTAGCTTACTTTCTTCCTCAAGAAGTTTATGTAAGCTTTACGGTGCACACAGGATAGAGTGATTATCACCAAGAAAGTTTTTACCTTATTGTGCTGAGCTTAAACATAAACTACTCAGGTTTAAACTCCCAAAGTGTGAACCAACACCAGCTATTTAGTCATGTTAAACTGAGCTGCCTTCTTGTCTGCCTTGGATCATCATTCTAATGGCTGAGGGAGTTGCAGAGACCCTTCATGAAATGCCCAGAAACTGAGAGATGAAAGGCATATGTCTCAACAAAAGTGGGTACAATGTTTGAGCAGTCAAGGAGAATATCCTCAACCCCCATAAAGTTTTGTCAGTCACCAGACATTCTAGATCAAATTGTGTTCCCTACAGATTTAGTTCTTGTTGGTCTACCCCTTAAGTACCAATAACTCAGCTGTATTTGGATATAAGGTCTTTAGGGAGGTAATGCACTTGAAATGGGTTTGTACGGTGGGTCTTTTTCAATATGATTGCAGCCCTTCCAAGAAGGGATTAGGAAAGATAAGAACAAGCAGTTGAAGATGAAGAAAGATGGTAGACCCTCGGGGGCAGACTGGTCTGATGAACTCTGACCTTGAACTTGTAAACCTACTGAATTGTTAGAGAATTAATTTTTGCCGATAAATGATGCAGTCTTTGGTCTTTTTATCATGGCATCCCCAGAAAACAAACTCAATAGGAAAATGCAAGCTATGTGTACAATACATAACATTCCTCTCTGAGCGGACAATTAAACAAATTAGAAGAAATTAAATGTTCATGAGGAAGTAATATGGCTACATTAGCCAGCTTTGTATTACTACAGCAAAATACCCTAGGTGACTAACTTTATGAAAGGAAAAGTTTTGTTTAACTTGTTTTTTGGAGGTTTGAAGTTCAAGATCAAATGGAACCATGTTTTTAGTCTTTAATGAGAGCAGAATATGATAGCCATCTCAAGGTAAGGGGCACACGGAGTAGCCAGCAGTCCTATCTTGAATAAAAACAGATGAAATAGGGGAAAGAAGGAGGGAGATAAATTATTGACTGATTGAGAGAGAGAGACAGAGAGAGACAGAGAGAGACAGAGAGAGAGAGACAGAGAGAGTGAGAGAGAGAGAGTAAGAGAGACCCACTGTCCTTTTTGAGGGGGTCAGGAATGTATTTTCCACTTTAATTGATAAATTTCCTTCTATTTATGCTGTCTGTGCATATTGGCTGAGTCCATGCCCTTCCGTCAAGGAAGGTCCTTCAGTGGATGAAAATGAGGGGTTTTTTTTGTTGTTGTTGTTTTTGTTTTTTGTTTTTTTTATTCGATATAATTTATTTACATTTCAAATGATTTCCCCTTTTCTAGCCCCCCCCCACTCCCGGAAAGTCCCGCAAACCCCCTTCTCTTCCCGTGTCCTCCCACCCACCCTTCCCACTTCCCCGTTCTGGTTTTGCTGAATACTGTTTCACTGAGTCTTTCCAGAACCAGGGGCCACTCCTCCTTTCTTCTTGTACCTCATTTGATGTGTGGATTATGTTTTGGGTATTCCAGTTTTCTAGGTTAATATCCACTTATTAGTGAGTGCATACCATGATTCACCTTTTGAGTCTGAGTTACCGCACTTAGTATGATATTCTCTAGCTCCATCCATTTGCCTAAGAATTTCATGAATTCATTGTTTCTAATGGCTGAATAGTACTCCATTGTGTAGATATACCACATTTTTTGCATCCACTCTTCTGTTGAGGGATACCTGGGTTCTTTCCAGCATCTGGCAATTACAAATAGGGCTGCTATGAACATAGTAGAACATGTATCCTTATTACATGGTGGGGAGTCTTCTGGGTATATGCCCAGGAGTGGTATAGCAGGATCTTCTGGAAGTAAGGTGCCCAGTTTTCGGAGGAACCGCCAGACTGATTTCCAGAGTGGTTGTACCAATTTGCAACCCCACCAGCAGTGGAGGAGTGTTCCTCTTTCTCCACACCCTCTCCAACACCTGCTGTCTCCTGAATTTTTAATCTTAGCCATTCTGACTGGTGTAAGATGAAATCTTAGGGTTGTTTTGATTTGCATTTCCCTAATGACTAACGAAGTTGAGCATTTTTTAAGATGCTTCTCCGCCATCCGAAGTTCTTCAGGTGAGAATTCTTTGTTTAATTCTGTACCCCATTTTTTAATAGGGTTGTTCGGTTTTCTGGAGTCTAACTTGTTGAGTTCTTTATATATATTGGATATTAGCCCTCTATCTGATGTAGGATTGGTGAAGATCTTTTCCCAATTTGTTGGTTGCGGATTTGTCCTCTTGATGGTGTCCTTTGCCTTACAGAAACTTTGTAATTTTATGAGGTCCCATTTGTCAATTCTTGCTCTTAGAGCATACGCTATTGGTGTTCTGTTCAGAAACTTTCTCCCTGTACCGATGTCCTCAAGGGTCTTCCCCAGTTTCTTTTCTATTAGCTTCAGAGTGTCTGGCTTTATGTGGAGGTCCTTGATCCATTTGGATTTGAGCTTAGTACAAGGAGACAAGGATGGATCAATTCGAATTCTTCTGCATGCTGACCTCCAGTTGAACCAGCACCATTTGTTGAAAAGGCTATCTTTTTTCCATTGGATGTTTTCAGCCTCTTTGTCGAGGATCAAGTGGCCGTAGGTGTGTGGGTTCATTTCTGGATCTTCAATCCTGTTCCATTGATCCTCCTGCCTGTCACTGTACCAATACCATGCAGTTTTTAACACTATTGCTCTGTAGTATTGCTTGAGGTCAGGGATACTGATTCCCCCAGAATTTCTTTTGTTGCTGAGAATAGTTTTAGCTATCTTGGGTTTTTTGTCATTCCAGATGAATTTGAGAATTGCTCTTTCTAACTCTGTGAAGAATTGAGTTGGGATTTTGATGGGTATTGCATTGAATCTGTAGATTGCTTTTGGCAAAATGGCCATTTTAACTATATTGATTCTACCGATCCATGAGCATGGGAGGTTTTCCCATTTTTTGAGGTCTTCTTCCATTTCCTTCTTCAGAGTCTTGAAGTTCTTGTCATACAGTTCTTTCACATGTTTGGTAAGTCACCCCAAGATATTTTATACTGTTTGTGGCTATTGTGAAGGGGGTCATTTCCCTAATTTCTTTCTCAGCCTGATAGAATTCTGCACTGAAACCATCTGGTCCTGTGCTTTTTTTGGTTGGAAGACTTTCTATGACTCCTTCTATTTCTTTAGGCATTATGGGACTGTTTAGACGTGTTTTTTTTTTTTTTTTTTTTTTTTTTTTACACTTCCTCTACAGTCCACAGCTCTCCAGAGGGCGCTTGGTTGGACTATAGGGGAAATGTGCCCTTCTGTGTCTCATTTCCTGACTCCATTGCTGGTTTGCTCCAATTACCCTGGGGCACCTTCTTAGTAAATCAATACTGTTTCTGCAACGGTCTGATTTTGGAGCCCCAGCTCTGAAACAATGCCACGCTGAGAACCTCCCGATCCTATCAGATACGGTGGGGCAGGCACGTGGTGGCATAGTCACACCATGGATGGATCTCACAAAAGTTATGTTCCACCAAAGAAGCAAGTCACACAACAGCACGCATTGCAAGAGTGACTGCAAATCTCTACTCAGATGTTAGAAGTCGGGGTCAGATTTATTTTCTAGGCAAAGGTGTTTGGATGTTCAGAGCGTCAGGTAGGCAGTCCTTTGCTAACAAGGCAGCAGTTGAGCTGATTACATTCACCTACTGGACATCTAGATAAAACACATCAGTCCCTGTCCTCACATAACGTATGTACTAGTAGGAAGAGACATTATTACCCAGGCAACACATATACAACAGACTGGAAAATAGTGTACATGCAAGTCAAGGTAAGGGGGCAGCAAATGTATGTGTACAGGGTGGGGGCGTGCACTGGCATCACAGACTGTTGTAAACGAGGCTGAGTATATCAGCCATGAACCATCTAGACAGGTTTTCTAGAAATAGGGGAAAGCGGGGTTGAAGCAGGTTTAGGAGGGAAGATCATGGGGACTCTGCGATGTCCTGAGTAAATACTCCAGTGCACGATCCGTCATCATCCAGCATTTTCAAGATGCAGGTCTGCTCTTCCGTGTGGTCCTCATTCCTCATAAGGGTGATGGCACTGGGTCAGGCGAGCACACAGAGCACACAGCTCTCCTCGATTAGCTTCCTGTTTCCAGGCTCCCTGTAGAGAGGGTGTGATCTCCTGCATTGCAAATCCCTTCCCAGGCATCTTTGCAATTTGCCCCCAAGGGGCTTCACAGACTCTGAAAGTTGCTGCTCCTAGTTTCAGTTTCAAATGACAATATAAAAAGAAAAAAAAAGAAAAAAAATAACACATAATTCACATTTCAAAACCGCATGTAGTTTATAGCCGCCATTTACAACTGTTTAACTCAAGGGCTTTGGTATAATACCCAAGAAGAGAAAGGTAAACCCCTGACTCCATGTCTTTACATCTGGAGATCCAACCCAGGACTGCACGTGCTAGGCCAGTGCTCACCCACTGAGCCGCATCCACAGCCCTCACCATGTGATACCTGATCTTCATCACTCTAAAGCAGTGGTTCTGAATCTTCCTAACACTGAGACCCTTTAATACAATTCCTCACGTTGTGGTGAACCATATTTATAAAATCATTTCATTGCTACTAGGTCACTATAACTGTCATTTTGCTGCTTATGTGCATTGTAATGTAAATATCTGATATTTGACTCCCCAAAGGAGTCATGACCCACTGCTGAAAAGAAACTTTATACCTATCAGCAGTCAGTCCTCTATCTTCTTTCTAGCCAGTGGTAATCACTCATGTTTGCAGATCTATCGATTTGTTTGTTCCGGATACTTCATATAAATAGAATCATACAGCATGTGGTCTTTGGTGTGTTTTCTTTCATTTAGTTTATTCTCAGGGCTCATCCATGTTAAGCCACATTCTTTTTTTTTTTTAACTTTTTATTCATTGTGAGTCTCACATCATGCACCCAAGTCTCACTCATCTCCCATTTCCCTGGATCCACCCTCTGCCCTTACAAACTCCCCCAACTTCCCCAATGTAAATCTAAATTGGAGGTCCCTATTGGGTTCTCTCCCCTCAGAGATCATGGAACCCCACAGAAAAGGAAGAGGAAAGACTGTAGGAATCAGAGGGGATGGAGGGCACCAGGAGAACACTGCGCACTGGATCAGCTAAGCAGGGCTCGCATGGGTCCACAGACACTGAAGCCACAAGCATGGGACTTGCAGGTGTCAGCACCAGGTCCTGTGTATATGTCATGGCTGCTAGCTTGCTGGGGTTTTGGGGGGGACTCCTAACAGGGGGAGCAGGCATGCCTCTGCTCCTGAGACTCTCTTCTTACTCAATTGCTTAATCCAACCTTGATATTAGGGGTTTTGCCTTTTCTTACTGTATCTTGTTTTGTCCTGTCTGTCTGTTAGAGACTGGTTCTTTTCTGAAGAGGAAATGGAAGGGGAGTTGATCTTGGGGAGAGGGGAGCTGGGGCAGCTGGGAGGAGGGGAGGGAGGTGAAGCTGTGGTTGGGGTGAACTGTATGAGAGAAGAATCTATTTTCAATAATAAAAATAGTTCACACACACAAAAGGTTACGGGTCACAGATATTGGAGAGTGAAGACTATTTTGGCTTTCCCTGGGATTACCAAACAGCTAATCTTTCAAACAGCATATAGAAAAGCTCCGGGCCTCACTTTCTGAATAAAGCAAAGTTATTCTGAATGAGGGCCCTCTTCTCAAGGCTCTCTTGTGCCACAGAGTTAAGTGTGAAGCTGCAGTCTTAGGGGCTGACATTGCAGGACAAGCTCTCACACACATATACACGCACACTGGTGTAACTGGTGACTGTCAGTCCAGCTACGGCTGCTGCAGTTAGGAAGATTGGCATAGGGGAAGTTTCAAATCCCTTTGCTTGGTCTCGTCTAGTGATAACTTCAGGCATCTGCTTCCAAGGAATGGTGTCATATGTCTCCTGCATGGTTTTCTGTATCCAGTTGAGATATTTGTAAGAATGTAGACACCAGGCTTCTTGAGGTCACCACATTTCCAAAGGAAGTGACACCCCTGAAAATGTTATCGCATAACAGAGGGCTTCCAGAATCCCCTGGAACAGAAAGACAAGTGTCTTAATTATGGGTGTTTTCCCAAGATACTTACTAATTATTTTATCCCATTCATCCATCCTTCCATCCAATCATACTTTATTTATACCTTTTATTTCTCTTTCCTGATTTAAAATCAAAGCTTAAATCTCTGTTATACCGACCCCGGTAGATTTTGTGTGACAAGTTCCACAGATTGAGGCATTAGACTTCAAAAGAAGGAGGTCTCTTGGAACCGATTGTGGAACTCTCGGCTGGAGCAAACATATTAAGCCATAGTTCTCCTGGCAATTTTTCTATTTCATTCTCTTTCATTCCTTTTCTTACTTACAGATTCCTGGTAGCCTAGACCATGATCTTAAGCAAGAATAATGGGTACGAAACCACCCCTTGAGATGGGGTCACTAACATGATCAGGGAAACTAATGCTTTACTTTTCAAATCACTTACAAAATAATGATAGATTAAAAACTTTCCCAGCAAGAAAATTTCATATGGCTACACATGTGTCATTGGAGGTGGGATTTGGTATATGGTAAGGAAAGCCTTAATTAGAAAGAATTAAAATAGTTTAAATTTATGCTTTGAAGATTTAAAAAAAAAAAAAACACCAGGCATTAGATGTTAAGCAATAATTAACCACAGGGGCTGGAAAGTTAGCTCAGCAGTTAAGAGCACTGACCATAAAGATTTATTAACCTGTTCTTGGGAATGTGCCACTAGCCTTGGATGACCGCCCTATTGAATATATTTTTTAGAATTATTATATTTTGATGATGACATTGCCTGTTCTGTTTGTGATTCACTGAAAATGTAGTTTTAGAGTCGTAATGCTCAGATGATTTTTGTATTTTACTGTGCCAAATGGTTCTTTATGATATTCGTGACTGTTTCACTGGATATGGTTTTTAAGAGTTGTGTCATGTTTGGTTTAATGTATAAAATCCCCTGCTTGAGAGCTACAAAATACACCCAGATTCAAACTGCCTCTGTGTTTGTTTCTATTTGTCACCACCGCCGCCGAATCCTTACCCACCTGGACTTCGAGGACCCTCATCCCAGGGACCCCCATACACAGCTGGGGTGGTCCATGGCAATTTCCTTTAACTAGAGATAACTTTTGATGAAAAATAATACTCAGAGAGACAAATATCACATTTTCTTTTATATATAGAAATTAGATTAAAAATTAACAAGAATGAGAGGCTAAGGCAGGAGGATCACTGTAAGTTCTGGTCTAGCCTGGCAAAACAAAAACAAAAACAAAAAACCCTAAACCAATATGAGTACCTGTTTCAAAAACAATAACTAAACCAAATGGATGAAACGACATGACAGTGAGAAGGAAAGAAAAGTTTAGAAGAGGCAAGAGACTGTCAGGCAGGTGGGGGAGGGCAAAGAGGACAATACAAAGCATGTGTCTGAATAGTGCAAGATGTATGTGTGTGTGTGTGTGCATGTGTGTATATATATATGTGTGTGTGTACATGTGTGTATATATGTGCATATGTATGTATGTGCTTATATATGTGTATATACATATGTGTGTTTGTATGTGTTCATGTATATATGTATATATATGTGTGTGTGCATGTGTGCATGTGTGTATGTGTGTGTGCATTTATGTATGTGTGCATATGTATATGTGTGTCTGTGTATGTGTGTGTACATGTATGTATGTGTGTATGTATGTATGTGTATGTGCATGTGTGTTTGTCTTTTGTGTATGTGTGTGTGTTTGTACATGTATGTGTGTACAGATGTGTGTGTGAAAGTTTTATGATGAGATCCTTTATACAAACTCTAAGGAAACTGAATAGGGAAATGAATAAAGAAAAAGAGATTGAGTGAAAATAAGAAACAAAACAAAAATCTCCTTAGCATCTATGGGCACAGATGCACTTCTGTTTTCCAGCCATTTCCTTTTCCAAAAGGTGTTTCTGCAGCAATGCGGACTCATTTTCATCAATAAGACAAGGAGAGAATACAAGTCTCCTTCCACTGACCTGTGTCATCTTCTAAATAATAATAATAATAACAACAACAATAATAGGATGTTCATCTAGGAGACCCAGGTTCAATGCCCAGCACTCAAATGGCAACTTACAACTATCTGTAGCTCAAGTTCCAGGGAATCCACTGCACAAGGCATACATGTGGTGTATGTGTATGAGTATAGTATGTGTATGTGTGTATGTGTATGTGTATGTGTATGGTATGTGTATGTGTATGGTATGTGTATGTGTATGGAATGTGTATGTATATGTGTATATGTATGCATATGAGTATGTGTATGTGTATGGTATGTGTATGTATATGTGTATGGTATATGTATGTATATGTGTATGTATATGCATATGTGTATGTAGGCAATACCCACCCATACATAAAATAAGAAATATTCTTCTCTCTCTCTCTCTCTCTCTCTCTCTCTCTCTGTGTGTGTGTGTGTGTGTGTGTGTGTCCACCTCCCCCAGCCCCTCTCTCTGTATGTGTGAATGTTGTGCCACAGTGTGTATATGGAGGTCAGAGGACAACTTGTGAGAGCTGATTTTCTTCTATCATTTGGAATTTGTGGATCAAATTCAGATGTGGCAGCAAGCACTTTTACCAGCTTAGCTGCATTGCTGACCCTTTAAAATAATGTTTTTAAATGTGTCTTCTTCATGGACCAATATCATAGAGGAAGGCATATGTTGGAGCAATTAGCTTAAGATGGGGTTTCAAACACGTTGTTCTGCAAGGATGACACGAGCTAAGTCATCTCAGACGGAAGGGGACTTTTGATGTCTTCAACAACTTTTAGGTTATTCTTTTTCTGCAGGAACTTGTTATTTCTCTTTCACCTTATTTCTAGCCATGTACTGAAAATGATCTTTAGAAAAAAGAGACCACTCCCCGAGGGGGTCTGCCAAGGGACTGAGAATGGTGCCACCACTCTAGGGACAAGCAGGAAACTGTAGACACAAAAGGGACTGACAGCTGTCCATCATGTTCTTTCTAGGAGATCCCTTTAAACCTTTCGTTCCCCAGAGTTGAAGGATGGTTAGACACTTTAATTTATGTACACTGCACGAATCCTCTCGCCCTCCCGTGCCACCAGGGCAGAGCCTACTGCTGTCCACCAACAGTTTGAAATTGCAATGCTTTGGATTGTTGCAGAGTTTTCAATCAATCACAGTGACATGATGCTGACTTCTCTCAAGATGTTGGAAACTTTGCAGGAGTCTCTCCTGGTGCGTTCCCCCATCAGGCCACGTGACCCTGCCACGTGACACTTGACGGCGGGGGAGGGGGGGGGACGGGGGGGGGGGGCGCGCGTCACACCTCTTTGGGAGGTGAAGGATCCCCACAGCTTTGGTTATAATTTCCTTACCTTTGAGCTGAAAGCACAGAGTTATGAAGAAGGTAGAGGAAGAAGCAC
The DNA here is from genome assembly GCF_947179515.1 of Apodemus sylvaticus. Classification (NCBI taxonomy): domain Eukaryota; kingdom Metazoa; phylum Chordata; class Mammalia; order Rodentia; family Muridae; genus Apodemus; species Apodemus sylvaticus. Next base: position 47,327,959 of record NC_067487.1, read on the forward strand.
AGCCAGAAGTGTAACCAAGGGAGGGGAGCACCAAAGGGTGGAGCCGCCTCAAGCCACCCAGGGAGCAAGGCAGGAATTAGCATTTGGATGAGAGGTGACTCAGGGAGGGCCAGGCCTCACGGTCTCTAGGAAAATAGAGGGAAGGATTAAGCTGGAAGTATGGGGATAATGGAGATGTGCGCGTGTGAGACACACACACACACACACACACACACACACACGATATAGATAGATATAGGTATAGGTATAGGCATAGGTTTATAGACGTAGACGTAAACATAGACATAGACGTAGACATATGGCTGCTCTTGACCCCGTTGGGCAGCCCTCACACTCTCGGGCTCCTACACATGGCAGCTACGCCTCTCTGTCCTGCACTCCACTCAGGCATGGTGAATCTCCCACTCTGTCCCCGCAAGGCAGATTTCCTCCTTTGCCCTGCTCTCTGTCCAAAGCCCTGGGACTCCTAAAATCCCACCTCTGTCTGTCCCAGCTATTGGCTGTTGGCGTCTTTATTTACCAATCAGAACCAACTGGAGGCGGGGTTCCAAAGCGTGCAGTTCCTCAAGTACAAACAGGTTTGAGGGGAACATAATTAGCATTGGCAAAAACAAGCTCTATTTGGCACATAGACACATCCGGTCAACACTTACGTGACTATTTAATTAATATGATTTCAATTACTTTCCCAAATAGCTATTTCACCACTCTGCTATGTGGGAACAGGCTAGCACATTCAAACTCAAATGCATGAAACAATATGCACTGAAACTTCGGAAAATAGTGATTCCCCGAGTTCTGCATACTCTCCAAATGTTTCCCTACAGGAAATTAAAAGTCATATTTATTAACACCGCTACCATTCCACCAGGAGTCTTTGAGGGTTACAAAAATAAAAAGATCTGCATCGCAGACATGAGCTTTCCAGTCTTTCAAATTTCTAGTTTTGTCATTGGCAATGAAAATGGTCCAAACTATTCTCCTCAAAGAAGCAGGCTACTTCACTCAGACTGGGCAATGTCCCCTGCATATAAACAGGCATTCACACTACAGAGTCATCCCTGAGGCTGAAACATCTTGGTGCTTCTAATGCTGCGGCAAGGACATTCTTCAGTGAATCTGATTTTTCTTGTTGTTTGTGATTTCAGAGTTTCTGACTATGAAGAATGTAGTATTTCCAGAGCAATTTGGTTTAACCTGCACCAGTGTGTTCTCAAGCACGGAAGTTTGAACCATCAATGCGTTTGAACAATCAGTACAAATGCCAACATGAAAGCCAGAGGCATATGTCTGTTATCATACAAATAGTTTGGAAGTGGGAGAAACTGTTCACTGGTTAATGTTTTTGCACCATATGAATGAGGACCCAAATTCAGATTCCCCCAAATTCACATTAATGCCAGGTGGGTAACACAGCCTGCTTATAATTTCAGCTTCAAAAGATAAAGACAAGGCTTCCAGTTTCTATCTGTACCCAGAGCTGATCCCATGCCACTGCGTTCCATACACAAATACCACAGGAAGAGAGCGAGTCTCCCAAGAGTGCCAACAAACCTGTGAGTACAGATAAGACCACCATGACTGTTCAAATTCCTGGGCCAATATGGACCTGCCCAGAGCCATCAGGACACAGGAACCAAGGAACAGCCTGGAACAGGATCCTTTTGGTTTCTATCTATACCCAGGAGCTGACTCTGTGCCACAGCTCTCCATACCCAAACTCCTCCCATAGAGAACTGGTCTCCCAGGAGTGCTGACACACAGACTTGCAGGAGGGACAAGCAACAGTCAGAGACAGCAAGACCAGCTAACACCAGAGATAACCAAATGGCCAGAGGCAAAGATAAGAACATAAGCAACAGAAACCAAGGCTACTTGGCATCATCAAAACCCAGTTCTCTCACCACAGCGAGCCCTGGATACACCAACACACCAGAAAAGCAAGAATTAAAATCGCATCATGATGATGATAGAGGACTTTAAAAAGGCTATAAAAAAAAAAACCCTCCCTTAAAGAAATATAGGAGAACACAGGAAAACACCTAGAAGTCCTTAAAGAGGGAATACAAAAATCCCTTAAAGAATCACAGGAAAACACAAACAAACAGGTGAAGGTATTAAACAAAACCATTGAGGATCTAAAAAGGGAAATAGAAACAGTAAAGAAATCACAAAGGGAGATAGAAAATCTAGGAAAGAGATCAGTAGTCATAGATGCAAGCATCACCAACAGAATGCAAGAGATAGAAGAGAGATTCTCAGATGCAGAAGATATCATAGAAAACATTGATACAATAGTCAAAGAAAATGCAAAATGCAAAAAAGATCCTAACCTAAAACATCCAGTAAATCCAGGACACAATGAGAAGACCAAACCTAAGGATAATAGGTATAGAAGAGAGTATAGATTCCCAACTTAAAGGGCCATTAAACATCTTCAGCAAAATAATAGAAGAAAACTTCCCTAACCTAAAGAAAGAGATACCCATGAACATACAAGAAGTCTACAGAATCTGAAATAGATTGGACCAGAAAAGCAATTCCTCCCATCACATAATACTCAAAACACCAAATACACTAAACAAAGAAAGAATATTAAAAGCATTAAGGGAAAAAGGTCAAGTAACATATAAGAGCAGACCTATCAGAATTACAAGAGACTTATCACCAGAGACTATGAAAGCTAGAAGATCCTGAGCAGATGTCATACAGACTCTAAGACAACACAAATGCCAGCCTAGACTAATATACTCAGCAAAACTCTCAATTACCATAGATGTAGAAACCAAAATATTCAATGAGAAAACCAAATTTACACAATATCTTTTGACAAATCCACTCCTACAAAGGATAATAGATGGAAAAATGCCAACACAAGGAGGGAAACTACGCCCTAGAGAAAGCGAGAAAGTAATCTTCTATCAACAAACCCAAAAGAAGATAGCCACACAAACATAAAAATAATATCAAAAATAACAGGGAGCAACCATCATTATTCTTTAATATCACTTAACATCAATGGACTAAATTCCCCAAATAAAAAGACATAGACTAACAGGCCAGACACAAAAACAGCACCCAGCATTTTGATGCACACAGGAAACACACCTTAGTGTCAAAGACAGACACTTCCTCAGAGTAAAGGGCTAGAAAACAATTTTCCAAGCAAATGGTCCCAAGAAACAAGCTGGAATAGCCATTCTAATATCAAATAAAATCAACTTTCAAACAAAAGTTATCAAAAAGGATAAGGAAGGACAGTTCATGCCTATCAAAGGAAAATCAACCAAGAAAAATTCTCAATTCTGAACATTTATGCTCCAAATGCAAAGGTACCCATATTCATAAAAGAAACTTTACTAAAGCTCAAAGCACACATTGTACCTCACAAAATAATAGTGAGAAACTTCAAGACCCCACTCTCATCAATGGATAGATCATGGAAACACAAACTAAACAGAAACACAGTGAAACTAACAGAAGTTATGGACCAAATTAATTTAACAGATATCCTATAGAACATTTCATCCTAAAACAAAAGAATATACCTTCTTCTCAGCACCTTATTGCACCTTCTCTAAAATTGACCATATAATTGGACACAAAACAGGCCTTAACAGATACAAGAAGATTGAAATAATCCTGTGCATCCTATCAGATCACTACAAACTAAGGCTGGTCTTCAATAGCAACAAAAACAACAGAAAGCCTACATATACATGGAAGCTGAACAACACCCTACTCAATGATAACTTGGTCAAGGAAGAAATAAAGAAATTAAAGACCTTTTAGAATTTAATGAAAATGAAGGCACAACATACCAAAACTTATGGGACACAATAAAAGTAGTGCTAAGAGGAAAACTCATAGCTCTGAGTGTCTCCAAAAAGAAACTGGAGAGAGCATATATTAGCAACTTGACAACATACCTGAAAGCTCTTGAACAAAAAAAAAGCAAAAACACCCAAGAAGAGTAGATGGCAGGAAATAATCAAACTCAGGGCTGAAAACAACCAAGCATAAACAAAAAGAACTATACAAAGAATCAACCAAACCAGGAGCTGGTTCTTTGAAAAAACCAACAAGATAGATAAACCTTTAGCCAAACTAACCAGAGAGCACAGAGACAGTATCCAAATCAACAAAATCAGAAATGAAAAGGGAGATATTCTTTTGTTTTAGGATGAAATGTTCTATAGGATATCTGTTAAATTAATTTGGTCCATAACTTCTGTTAGTTTCACTGTGTTTCTGTTTAGTTTGTGTTTCCATGATCTATCTATTGATGAGAGTGGGGTCTTGAAGTTTCTCACTATACTGAGTAAATTCAAAAAACCATCAGATCCTACTACAAAAGCCTATACTCAACAAAACTGGAAAATCTAGATAAAATGGACACTTTTCTACACAGATACTAGGTATCAAAGTTAAGTCAGGATCAGATAAATGATCTAATAGAAGCAGTCATTAATAGCCTCTCAACTCTTCCCCCCCCCAAAAAAAAACAAAAACAAAAACAAAAACAGGACTAGATAGGTTTAACGCAGAGTTCTATCAGACCTTCACAGAAGATCTAATACTCTTCAAACTATTCAACAAAATAGAAACAGAAGGAACACTATCCAATTCGTTCTATGAAACCACAATTACTCTGATGCCTAAACCACACAAAGATCCAACAAGAACTTTAGACCAATTTCCCTTATGAATATATTGATGCAAAAATACTCAATAAAATTATTCCCAACCAAATACAAGAACACATCAAAATGATCATCCACCACAATCAAGTGGGCTTCATCTCAGGGATGCAGGGATCGTTCAATATTTGGAAATCCATCAATATAATCCACCACATAAACAAACTCAAAGAAAAAAACTACACAATCATTCATTAGATGATGAGAAAGCATTTGACAAAATCCAATATCCCTTCATGATAAAAGTCTTAGAAAGATCAGGAATTCAAGGCCCATACCTAAACATAGTAACAGCAAAATACAGTAAACCAGTACCCAACATCAAACTGAATGGAGAAAAACTTGAAGCAATCCTACTGAAATCATGGACTAGACAAGGCTGTCCACTCTCTCCCTACCTATTTAATATAGTACTCGAAGTACTAGCCAGAGCAATTAGACAACAAAAGGAGGTTAAAGGGATACAAATTGGAAAGGAAGAAGTCAAAGTATCACTATTTGCAGATGATATGATAATATACTTAAGTGGTCCCAAAAATTCCACCAGAGAACTCCTAAACCTGATAAATAACTTCAGCAAAGTGGCTGGATACAAAATTAACTCAAACAAATCTGTAGCCTTCTGAAAGAAATTAGGGAAACGACACCCTTCACAATAGTCACAAATAACATAAAATACATTGGTGTGACTCTAACCAAGGAAGTGAAATCCATTCACATTGAGTCAGCGAGAGGCCAGTGATTGGAGGGAGAGAGGAGGAGGAGCTGAGAGAAGGAGGGGTGGTGTGGGGGGTGCGGAGAGAGCCTGGGAGCTGCACAAGGGAGCAGAGGAGGAGGAGACCCTCAGCAGATTCAGATGCTGTCAGATGTGTTTCTGGTGTGATGAGAGGTTAGAAATATTGGGGTAAGATCTTAACATTGTAAATTGGCTTTATGTAATTGGGAGTTTTATATACATAAATATATTTGGTTAACTACTCAAGTTTAAGAGTCATGTTTTACCAGATATGAGGAAGTAGTGGGTGCCGGGCAGGAGAGTGGGACCCACTGGGACTTGGAGCAGAGGCCTGGTGGGGTAGTACTATATTTTAACAATTTCCCACTACAGTATGACAAGAACTTCAAGTCTCTGAAGAAAGAAATTGAAGATCTCAGAAGATGGAAAGATCTCCCATGCTCATGGATTGGCAGGGATAATAGAGTAAAAATAGCCATCTTGCCTAAAGCAATCTACAGATTCAATGCAGTCCCCCATCAAAATTCCAACTCAGTTCTTCATAGTGTTAGAAAGAACAATTTTCAAATTTATGTGGCATAACAAAAAACCCAGAATAGCAAAAACTATTCTCAACAATAAAAGAACCTCTGGCAGAACCACCATCCCTGATCTCAAGCTATACTACAGAGCAATAGTGATAAAAGCTGCATGGTATTAGTACAATGACAGGGAGGACCTTCCATAGATTAATGGAAGACACTGAAACAAACCCACACACCTATGGTCACTTGATCTTTGACAAAGGAGCTAAAACCATCCAGTGGAAAAAAGAGAGCATTTTCAACAAGTGGTACTGGTTCAACTGACAGTCAACTGTAGAAGAATGCAAATTGATCCATTCTTATCTCCTTGTACAAAGCTCAAGTCCAAGTGGATCAAGGACCTCCACATAAAACCAGAAACACTGAATCTAATAGAAGAGAAAGTGGGGAAGAACCTGAAGCACATGGGCACAGGGGAAATTTTCCTGAATAGAACACCAATAGTGTATGCTCTAAGATCAAGAATTGACAAATGGGACCTTATAAAATTGCCAAGCTTCGGTAAGGCAAAGGACACTGTCAATAGGATAAAACAGCAACCAACAACAGTTTGGGGGAAAAAATCTTTACCAACCCTACAACCAAGAGAGGGTTAATAACCAATATACACAAAGAACTCAAGAAGTTAGACTCCAGAGAAACAAATAACCCTATTAAAAATGGGTTACAGAGCTAAACAAAGAATTCTCAACTGAGGAATACTGGATGGCTGAGAAACACCTAAAGAAATGTCCAGCATCCTTAGTTATCAGGGAAATGCAAATCAAAACAACCCTGAGATTCTACCTCACACCAGTCAGAATGGCTAAGATCAAAAACACAGGGGACAGCAGACACTGGAGAGGATGTGGAGAAAGAGGAACACTCCTCCATTGCTGGTGGGATTGAAAGAAGGTATAACCACTCTAGAAATCAGTTCGGGGATTCCTCAGAAAATTGAACATAGTACTACCTGAGGACCCAGCTATACCACTCCTGGGCATATAACCAGAAGATGCTCCAGCACATAATAAGGACAAATGCTCCACATGCTTTGTTCATAGCAGTCTTATTTATAATATCCAGAAGCTGGAAGGAACCCAGATGTCCCTCAACAGAGGAATGGATACAGAAAATGTTGTACATTTACACAATGGAGTACTTACTGAGCTATTAAAAACAATGAATTCATGAAATTCTTAGGCAAATGGGTGGAACGAGAAAATGTCATCCTGAGTGAGGTAACCCAATCACAAAAGAACGCACATGGTATGCGATGCAATCACTGATAAGTGGATATTAGCCCAAAAGTTCGGAATACCCAAGATTCAATTCACAGACCATATGAAGCCTAAGAAGAAGGAAGACCAAAATGTGGATGCTTCAGTGCTTCTTAGAAGGGTGAAAAAATACTCACAGGAGGAAATATGGAGACAAAGTGTGGAGCAGAGACTGAAGGAAAGGCCATCCAGAGACTGCCCCACCCAGGGATCCATCCCATACACAGCCACCAAACCTGGGTGCTATTGTGAGTGCTGGGAAGTACTTGTTGATAGAAGCCTGATATGGCTGTCTCCTGAGAGGCTCTGTCAGAGCCTGACAAATACAGAAGTGGATGCTCGCAGCCAACCATTAGATTGAGTGCAGGGGTCCCTAGTGGAGGAAGGATAGGTTAATTTGTCCCAGCTTTAGACAAGGGACAATTGTAGAAGGGACTGAAGGAACTGAGGGGGTTTGCACCCCCATGGAGGGAGCAACAGTGTCAACAGGCCAGACCCCCCCAGAACTCCCGGGGACTGGACCACCAACCAAAGAGTACACATGGAGAGACCCATGGAGCTGGCCACATATGTAGCAGAGGTTGGCCTTGTTTGACATCATGGGAGGAGAGGCCCTTGGACCTGAGGGTGTTCAATGCCCCAGTGTAGGGGAATGCCAGGGCAGGAAGACAGGAGTGGGAGGGTAAGTAGGGAAACACTCTCAGAGAGGCAGGGGGGAGAAGGGATGGGATGGGGTGGTTCTGAAGGGGAGACCTGGAAAGGGGAAAACATTTGAAATGTAAATAAAAAAAATATCCAATTAAAAAAAATGCCCAGGACAGGCAAATCTATAAGGATAGAAAGTAGATTAAATGTCGTACAGTTAGATTATAGTGGTGACTATACAGCTCTGGAAGTATGCCTTAAATGAGTGTCATATAATGCATGAATCATACTTTACCAAACAGTTAAAAGTCAGAATAAATGGAGACACCATGACCACAGGTATATATAAACAAAACTGACAGTGTCTCCCTTTTCCCTTGGTGCAAGTGTGAATTTGTGAAAGAAAAAAAAAAAACTGACAAGAAAATGACTCAACAAAACCAGAAGCGTGATCTCTCATGAGGTTCCTGAAACTGATGAAACCCAGTGTGCTAGTGAGATCTGGGAAAAAGAACCGCAGGTATCTAAGCAGGGGTCCCTTCTAAGGTCACCTGATTTCTGAAGAAGTACTCCCTTGGTCTGAAGCTACAAAGTGTTAACTGTGGGGCTGTGGGACTTAACACCGGACCCCCTCGTGGGACACATGGCGGCCCTGTGCCTCACAATGGAGACCTTCCTCCACTCAGTGAGAAAGCTCAACACTTCCTACTAGACACCAAGTCAGCACCGTCCTCCAGGGACGGGCCATGGGGTCTGTCTGTTTTAAGAAAGCTGGGACAAATTAACCTATCCTTCCCTTTCCTTCGAAACTGAGCAGGAACTCAGCAGGAACTGTTCATAAACATTCCTCTGAACCTCCATTTGTATTTTTCTTATCAATTCTTACAACCCAAGAAAATAGCTAAAAGGAAATGTGCTTTGTGACCAATTTTAGTACATTTTTTTTTAAATTCCATGTGTGTGTGTGTGTGTGTGTGTCTACATGTGTATGCACATGCGTGAGGAGACCGGAGGTTGACACTGGGCATCTTCCTCAAGCAGTTCCCACTATTTTTTGAGACAGGGTCTCTCGCTAAACCTGAAACTTACTGTTTCAGCTAGATCTTCCTGTCTCTGCAGTTCTGGGATCACAGCCACATGCTGTTGCACCCAGATTGCTATGTAGGTTCTGGGGATCCATACTCGGTGCTCACGTTTTTTGTGGCAAGCACTTGAACAGCTGATCCACCTCCCGAGCATCTAAAACACTGATTTGTGTGTTTTCAAAGAGCTCCTACTAAGGGACACTGAAGATAATATTGCTATTGATGAAGACACCCTGACTGAGTCGTTTCTTGTCCCTGCTTATGAACTACATTCTAATGGCAACAAGATTCCCTTCCCTCTCCACTATGGGTAGGAGGCTGCAACCCTCCGTCTCCACCCCACAGCGCTAACTCAGTCATCACGACCGACCGCGGGTGATGAGGGTCATGCCTGCTCTCGCCTATCTTAGTTTCATTTTCCAGCTCTACACCTGGACATTTGAAAGAGAAGAACTAAAACCACATCCTTTGTACTCTCATATATAAGAGGAAAGAAACAAAAACAGAGATCCCTGCTGATTGATGTGGGAAAGCCACGATGAGGAACGCCTGTGTTCCCCGGGTGTCGGCTCTTGCTACTGTCTTTTTTCTTCTGCTAATTCCTGAAGGTAAGACAGACTCACATCCTTTTGTGCCTTAAGTGTAACTGACAGAGTACCTAAAGCCTGGAAACATCTAGCATTCATTTTTAAATTATATTAATTTTAGAAGAAAAAAATTTATATTTGTAATTTCTTTCCAAAAATTAGCAAAACTACCAATGGAGATTGCTCCCAATTTATAGCTTGAATCCTGCCCTAAAAGACAATTTGAGATGAGCAAAGAAATGATTGAAATGCTCTTGAGTTGGGAGATCAGCTCTATCTTTCAAGAAAGGAAATAGTGGTAAATGAGGCATCTCAGCCTTTCTGTCTTCAAATACTGTGCAGACAGCTTTGACGAGGGTTGCACTGAGTCTGCATTAGACAGCAGAAGCTGATGAGGACTGTGCAGAGTTTCTCACTGTTTCTCTTGGTTTGTTTCCCTGGCAAGTCTTCCTGACTCTGGGGAAGACCTCACACTGACTGCTTGGAAGAGCTGTAGTATTTTCTCCTCACCTGTTCCTGTTATGTAGTAAATAGGAACCAGTATTCCTGTCTGAGGGAAAGCACCTGTGGGAATGCCATCACGGCTCTTGCCCTGACCATGGAAGAACAACTGCTTCTGCGAGGTTCTCCATGTTCCTTAAAGAACCTGGTAGGAAGATTGGCATGGGGTAAAATGGCTGGCAAATTATGCAAGCAGTTATTCCAGGACCCATAAGCTTTTAGAGGTAGGAGTTGTGGGCAGGAATCCAAAAGATGTCCTAGGATTAAGGTTAGGACTAGCAATGAAAGGGAATTTTAAACCAAGGTGTTTGAGACCAAGAGTGAGCACTTGACTGCATGGTACAGCACACGGGCTCTCAGACATGCCAACTCCTCCCCAAGCATGAGATTAGAGCAGGTTTTCCTTCCTCTTTATTTATTTATAATTGAATTTTGGTTTTGTGAGGTTTTTAAAATCCAATTATTAATTTTCTTCAAAGTAAACCATAAGGACGACTTTTTCCATTACACTTTGTTTTCTGTGTTCAGAAGGAGCTGTGTAGACCCAAAAGGGAGGGAGCAAGGAAGCCGGGCTTCACATGCTGGACTAGATAGAACAATCTGGAAGGCTTTTTAAAACAATGCCTGAACACCTGCCTCAGAAATTCTACTAAACCTAACTCTGAATGGAGATGAGCAGTTGTTAGTTTTTAAAAGCTTCCCATCTGCTCTAATCCTTACCACAGACCTTTGAAGACTAATTAGGTGCGACCTGGCCCTCCTGCTCAGGCCAGCATGTGTGCTCAGAGACAGAACCCTGCAAAAGGGGGTCTTCTTCAATTCATCATGATGTCCACAGATATTCATTTGCAGTCTAGCATTGTAGGAGTCACCCCAGGAAAACTAGGGATGTGGCCAAAATTCCTTTGATTCTGCACCATTCTATTTCTGGTGTCTAAAATTCTGCCTTCCCAATTCCCTTCTGGAAAGTGGACCCTGCCTTCTCTCTTCTGCCTCTCACCCTCCTCAATCCGATGAGAAGTTCCAGGTCTATCACTGATACTTGTGAATTTGGCAAGTAGTTGAACTTAATTATGGAATAAGAAGTGTTGATCTCTACTCAAGCAAACAGAGCACTCAGCCAAAATGGTCAGAAGTATTTCAGGAGAATCCAGAAATATTTTGTGTAGAAGATGAAAAACAGAAGCTCTGTCGCAGGACACGAGGTCCTCTCCTGTCACCTGTGCTTGCCTTATGCCTCTGGGTCTCCCCATTCTTTAACAGTGGATCTACTATCCTGGTCCAGCTCGTGCAAGTTTCGATAAGGTGGATTATCTACTTATAGTGCCTCTGCTCCTTATAACTCACTTGGAAAGGGCTTTAATTAAACCATGGTTAGCTTGTGGATTGAAAGACAACCTGAGGTGCAACTCGTGTTATTCTCTTGAGTTGTGAATGAGAGTGGTGCTCTTGATATCTGAAATCTAACCGTGACCAAAGTCTTCATGAAGGGTCAAGCTAAAAGGTGCTAACATCAACTTGTATACTGTATTTTTGAACAGCCTCTGAGTGAAGGAGGAAAAGCAGTGGGCTTCTATAAACCCACTCCTTGCTCTGCTTCTCCATTCACACTCATCCAGAGGGAAGTAGGGACAGCTAGGCTTGCGTGAACACCAGCAGCTCCTCTATAGCAACTGCTGCTAGTGCCGACCACTGCACAGCTCTCTGCCCTTAGCAAACCCTGAGCTCTGAGACTACAGTTATGACAGAACTCCAGCTGAATGGTTCCTGGGACACCAGTGTCAGGCTTCTGTGGATGTAACAGCAGGATCCCAAAAGGGCCAAGATTTAGGGTGAGACACCAGGACAACATAGGACATAAAGATAAGGTGATACAGAATTCTCTCCAAATTCAAAAAGCATGCATTGTCCCAGAAATGTGGCTTTCGTGAGGGACTATTAAGAGTTAGCACTGACCTGGTTCACCTTCTTCTGTTGAACAGGTGGCTGTGAAAGGATCATTGGAGGAGACACAGTGGTTCCTCACTCAAGACCCTACATGGTTCTACTTAAACTTAGTTCAAAGAGCATCTGTGCTGGCGCTTTGATTGCAAAGGACTGGGTGTTGACTGCTGCCCATTGTAACTTGTAAGTTCTTGAGACTAAAATGCTTTTGTAGAGATAGTCTATTGAGAAGAAGTAATAATAATAAGACTACATCTCACTAACACATGGAAAAACCACTTACTTTCTCATATATAAGGGAAGTCTTTGACACCTCCCGTTGATCTGAAAGGAAGTTAAGCCCAGATTTAATACAAGGAGTCAAGTCAATGAGGATCCAGTGTCTGTAAGCTCTATCTGAAGGTCCATGGGGGGGAGGAGGGGGAGATGGAGAGAGAGAGACAGAGACAGAGAGAGACAGAGAGAGAGAGAGAGAGAGAGAGAGAGAGAGAGAGAGAGAGAATCACAGACTTGCCAGTATAGGGAGGTGGATCTGGAAAGAAATGGAGAACAGAGAACAGGAGGGAATATGATCAGGATACATTGTAGCCAAGACTTTTTTAAAAAGATAATAAATGGGTTTATTAAGTGGAAATAAAATCACTCTGGTTATCTTATAAAGGGGGGGAATCACTCCCAAGCATTAATAAGCTAGTGGGCTGGGGTAAGGCTGAAATACCAGCAGCGCTGTACTCCAGACGCTCTATGGATCATTAAATAGCATACTCCTCTCCCACTTCTCTTGAGCATGTTCCATTTAGTGTGTGAATCCTGTGTGGAGAAGGGTTTCTGGTCCTTCTCTGTCAAGTGGCTTTTTTCCTCTGTTGTCTTGGTGACAATGTCCCCAGTGCCTGTGTTCTTGTCATAATACTACATAGGCAACAAAAGTTCAAACTAATTGAAGCCAACTAAAATTGCAAATTCACTTCCTTGGTCATGCACCAAAGTCTGTAGTAGCCACATGTGGCTCATGACTATCAGACCATGCAATTTATAAAACATATTTTCACCAAAGCATGCTCTGGAGAGTCCAGTTATGATGTCTTACTTGAGACCAGGCTCAGCTAGAATAATGGAGAAAGGCGATGTGACTATTGCATGGTTTGGCACGTAACAGGTTGTGAGTGACAAGAGCCCTAAGCAGAAACACATCAGGAAGTATCTGTGCCCTGCACAGCACGCCCACAGGGTCCTTGGCTCAGTGGTTTCTGGAAGTTTCCCCACCTGAGTTTGTTCTCTTACAGGGAGATCTGCTGGGAACTGCTTTACATCTCCAGGCTGCCTTTAGTTATTACTTGTGATCTCCTCCTGGGAGCTTTGCCTTTCAGGGTTTGCCACCTAACTGTCAACCGTGGCTCATCACGAGACGAAAGGTGGAAACCAACCCAAGATTTGCATCTTGGAAATGGAACTTCTCTCATTTGCTTCTTTAAAAAAAAATAAGACATCAGTTATCTTGTCATAAATAAGCTGTTGGAGGTTAGACAGGTGTGATGGCTCAAAGGACACTTGTCTTCTCAAAGGTTCATTTGCTGGAACCTTGGTCCTTAGGGTAACCATACGGAGAGGCAGTGGGACCCTCAAGAGCTAGATCACTGGGGCTCCATTCTGGTAACAGGGTGGATGGAGACTTCAGAGTCAGTCGGTTAACATCAGTAGCTTACTCAATTCATCAATTGAGCTCAAGCTCAGTCTCTGGTCCCTTTCTTGCTCCCCCTGTCACTCAGCCGATCCTCTTCACACGTCCCCATCACTCCCACCTCTGTGAGCTGACATGGTGGAGGCACAAGTCCCCATTAGAAGTCAAGCAGACCTGACGTGAGCTCTCAGACTCCAAAGCTGTGAGCCAAAGGAAAGCTCTATCTATCCTTTGTTACGCACCTAACACCAGGTTAAAGCTACATAAATCTAAGGCAGTAATATACCTTCCAAATGGGTATATTCTTTCAAGACACAAATTTTCTCCAAAAGGAGCATATATGCCAATGGCATAATGAAGCTGTCCAATATATGTCATGCCCAGTCCCCAATTAAGCTAGTAACTATTATTGTATCTATTACAGGGGAAAGAGATCTGAGGTCATTCTTGGGGCTCACTCAACAAAGAAGGAGCCGGAACAACAGATATTATCTGTTAAGAAAGCATTTCCCTATCCATGCTTTGACAAATATACACACGAGGGTGATCTACAACTTCTACAGGTATGTACCTTTGGTTGTCTTTTTGAGTCACGTAGAACCATCTAAAGTCTCACCATGTACATGGGAGAGTATCTCCCTAGTCCCCTCCCTGGTACAAATAAGAGAGCCCAGAGGACTGGGTAAGAAGTCTAAACATTAATACCAATCCCATACTCTAACTGGTTATGTTTTTCTTCTTACAGCTAAATAAAAAAGCAACAATTAACAGAAATGTGGCTGTCCTTCATCTACCTAAAAAGACGGATGATGTGAAACCAGGAACCAGATGCCAAGTAGCAGGGTGGGGGAGTTCTCGCAATAAGTCACCTCACTCTGATACTCTGAGAGAAGTCAACATCACTGTCATAGACAGAAAAACCTGCAATGATGAAAAACACTATAATTTTAACCCTGTAATTGGACTAAATATGATTTGTGCAGGAAGCCTCCAGGGTGGAAAGGACTCATGCAATGTAAGTGAAACAAGATGGAGTGTGTTAGCTACTGAAGCAAGGCACGTGGGTGTGCATGGTGTGACGCCAAGCTTGGCCTTGTCAGAGCACTGGCTTCCAGGGGGTCTGCTGTGTTGGTTGGTTGGTTGGTTGGCTGGTTGGTTGGTTGGTTGGTTGAGACAGAAAGTTCCACTCTGTAGCTCTGGCTGTTCTGGAACTCACTGAGATCCAACTATCTCTGCCTCCCCAAGTGCTGGGACTAAAGGCATATACTACCACACCTAGCCTTCTACTATTGCTTTTTGAAATTTGGTAAGATGTAGGTAAATAAAATTACTCACTCAGCTTCAAAATCATTAAAAATAAGAATTCACTGCCAAGATCATTGGCAACCTTCTACATTGACTTTGTTTCATATATTAAAAAACAATGTTTTTTGAAATATATTTTTAAAACATATATATATACATTATACATAGACAACATACATATACAGATATCGATACATATACATATACACATACATAGGGGTGTTCCTCATTTTTCTTATATTACAATATAGAGATATAAACAAAAGACATAAAATTCTAAAGTGTTCCTGGAAAGCCTTCAGGCTTTCCCAACTCACCACAACCTCAAAAAACCTTTGATGTGTTTCAAATCCCAGCCATTCCCAAATCTGCCCAGGGACCTAGGACCAGACCCCATAGTTTCTTGGCACCGAGACTAGTAAACAATCTCAGGCATAACCCCCAGCAGAGAATGAATAAGCCTCCCACCCAGTGTCCCGAACAGCAGGAGGGACAGGGCCTGATTAAAGACAAGAATTAAATAGACTACTAGACTACTTTGCAAACTTTTAAACCCTCAGTTCTAGCTTGTCAATTCTCACCTTTCCCCAAGTCACCCTGAGGTGAGTGTGCTGTTATCAGGGAGTTGTCACAGGAGGAGAAATTAGGCCTTGTGTTCAGGACCAAGATGAGCCAAATGCTAAGAAGACAAGGCATTTGTCCTTCCCATCTTTCCTCTTTATTTTACCCTCATCTCCCACATCCTTCACTGAAGGCACCCAGGAACCTGGCTTTCCCCTCTTTGGGAATCATAAGCACCGCCCAGAGGCCACAGCAGCATCTCAGGGCATGCTTGCCTCACACCAGCCCCGGAGGAAACACTAAACCCAGCAGTGCTTCCCTGTTCTCTCAGTGCCCAGGACTGGCTGCTGTGAATCAAATCTACAGGGCTGATTCTGCACAGTGCAGATGCCACACAAGGGAGGAAATGTGTCTTAGCAGGGGTGGCCACAGTTCTCACATAACTCATCACTCCACACAGAGATAGAGCCAACCCTTCCCTGAAAGAACTTCAGTTTTCTTTCTTTGAGAAAATAAATATATGTGAGAAGAACCAGAAAGCATAGGACTTTCTCTTCACCTAAGTATATCTGCTGTTTTTGCCTATTTCACTCCTTGAGTTATTAATAAGCATGTTTAAAAAAATGACCAAGAGGAACTTCTTTCTGGAAAAAGATAATCTCAAAATCAGTGAATAAAATAAGTAATACTATGTTCACTTGTTTTTACTAATCTGTAAGTATTAAAATATTGCTTGTCATCTAGATGTTTTAAGTAGTAATTTTTAGTGAAGTCTAGGCTGGTCTTCCTATTAAGTGCTAAAGAACTTCTTCACCATCCATACTGACCCCACCTTATCCCACCCTCTTGTTTTTCCAGGGAGATTCTGGAAGCCCTCTGCTATGTGATCGTATTCTCCGAGGCATCACAGCTTTTGGCCTTAAGGGGAAGTGTGGAGATCCCCGAGGGCCTGGCGTCTATACTTTCCTCTCAAAGAAACACCTCAAATGGATAATGAAGACTATGAAGGGAGCTGTGTAAATGTGTGACTTTCACTCTATCCACTGTCACTCCTGTGTCTGAGCACAAATAAAGTCAGCTTGAATAGCTGCACGTGTCCTTCTCCTGTATCATTCTTGGGCAGATCTCCAGGATAATGTAGGAGGGAGACTAGAAGATCAGGACCACCAGTGTCCTCTATGCATCCAAGGATGGGGGAATTTCTCCCTAGATAAAACACTTTGCTTTCGGATCTGTCTGACAGGAAGAGTGAAGGGCTCAGCATTCTGTTTTTTGTTTTGTTTTGTTTTGTTTTTTTCGAGACAGGGTTTCTCTGTGTAGCCCTGGCTGTCCTGGAACTCACTCTGGTCTTGAACTCAGAAATTTGCCTGCCTCTGCCTACCAAGGGCTGGGATTAAAGGCGTGTTTCACCACCGCCCAGCTGGGGCTCAGCATTCTGAACTGCCTAGTCTAGGGCATAGGTGTGAAAAGGAATGAAGCCCTGCCCCCTGCACTGCCCCACCTCCACAGTGGGTTCCCTAGAAACGTGGGCACTGCCTCATGGCCTTTGGCCTAAGATGAAGCACAGTCCAGGACCCACATCTAGAGATTCTGAGTTCATTGATATTGGTGGAACCCAGAACATGGGATTCCTTACCTGATCACCCCTAATAAGATGGATACCATGCAAGGATCAGAATCCCTGAACTACAAAATGAAGTTTTTTATTAGAAATGGATTCTGGGCTGATATTTTAGACATGTCATAATCTTTAATATAGATTTAGAATTTTAATTATGATAAATAAACTACTCTATACTGAATACCATTGTTTAAATTGTTGGCTCAAACCTTCATACATTGCTAGTTAAAGTACAAATTTGTTGCAGTAAGTATCTATTGAAGATTAACCTGTTTATATTTTTATAACTTAGCAACTCTACTCCTAAAGACATACCAAATTGAAATGTGAATGTTTTGTCCACCAAAGATATATCCAGTAAAGTACATACCAGTTTAAGTACTTAAATTCAAAACTCTAAATAACATGTGTAGCCTGGTCTTTTGCCTACTTTATTTGGGTTCCTATATCTACCACCCTTCTCTACTCCAATCTCTTCCAACGCCCCCCCCCAACACTAGGTAGGTGAGAAAAAGGGTGTAGCTCTCTTTAGACTACCTCTTGCTGATTTGGGGTGTCAAGTTCCTTGGGACAAGTTCATTCTTCATTGTTAGGATATTTCCAACCAGCAGTCCAAGAAAAGCAGCAGGAGCAACCAGCAGCAGGGACAGCAGCAGTGGGGACAGCAGGAGTTGGGACAGCAGCAGTAGGGACAGCAGCAGCAGGGACAGCAGCAGTGGGGACAGCAGGAGTTGGGACAGCAGCAGTAGGGACAGCAGCAGTGGGGACAGCAGCAGTGGGGACAGCAGCAGTGGGGACAGCAGCAGGGACAGCAGCAGTGGGGACAGCAGCAGTGGGGACAGCAGTAGCAGGGACAGCAGCAGCAGGGACAGCAGCAGGGACAGCAACAGTGGGGACAGCAGCAGCGGGGACAGCAGCAGCAGGGACAGCAGCAGTGGGGACAGCAGCATTGGGTACAGCAGCAGGGACAGCAGCAGGGACAGCAGCAGTGGGGACAGCAGTGGGGACAGCAGCAGTGGGGACAGCAGTAGGGACAGCAGCAGTGGGGACAGCAGCAGTGGGGACAGCAGCTGCCATGGTCCCTACCAGACCTCTCATATGTATACCCTCTACAGAGTTCCCAGAATTCCAAATGTAAACTATCCTCAGCTGGCAAAGTCACGCCCCTCCTAGAGCAAGACAAAAACAGCTGCTATGGACAATACGAAGTAGACTCACATGCCAAACCTGAGACACATTCACATAATGTAACCGGGTTTCTAAAGAAACTAAACTTCCCACCACAAACTTTAATATTTAAATTTAAAAAACATTTCTAATTAAAAAAAACAAGTTTACATTTATAGAGTAAAATATATTGCAATGAAAAGAACTGCAGTCTCATGTAACACTGGGTTTTTTGTATATAGGTTTATTGCGTGATTCCACATATCTGAAGGTAGACATAAGTTAAAACTAAGCCATCATAATAGAAGTCAGATGCTAGACACAAGAGATCCTTTTAGGATACCAGAAATATCCTTTCTTATCTTCGGGCAGTGGTGGTGCACGCCTTTAATCCCAGCACTCGGGAGGGAGAGGCAGGTAGATTTCTGAGTTTAAGGCCAGAGGGGTCTACATAGTGAGTTCCAGGACAGTCCGGGTTATACAGAGAAACCATGCCTCAATAAAAGAAAGAAAGAAAGAAAGAAAGAAAGAAAGAAAGAAAGAAAGAAAGAAAGAAAGAAAGAAAGAAAGAAAGAAAGATTGATTCATATCTTAATCTGAATGGTACTCATGGCTATCTATTCATGAACCAAAAATGTACCTAGCCATCCACTAAAGATTTATAGACTTGAAGTTTTGTAGCACAAAATTTAAGACCGTTGTAGTCAAGGCTTCTATTTTGTGTCTTGTCTAGACTTTTACTAATTTCTTTATAAAAATAATGTCTCAAACTTTCCACTAAATAAAATCAGAAATATGTTGACTTTTTTCTTAAGTGAGGTCCCTTTGCTCACACACCAATATTAATTGTAGAAATAAACTTTGATCGTGACACTGTCCTAATACTATTAAAACTGAAAATAGAATGATGGGAGACACTTGAAACTGGTGTGTGTGTGTGTGTGTGAGAGAGAGAGAGAGAGAGAGAGAGAGAGAGAGAGAAGACAGAGAGGCAGAAAGATAGATTTGCCGTTTTTAGACACTAAATTTTTCTAAAGTAGGAATTACTAAACCCAGTTAAAGGAAGACGGGACACAAACTAACTGCCAAATTAACATGAACTTGGCAAGAGAATCCTAATTTCTCTGGTACATACACTACCCTGCTCTACAAAAATTACAGTTTTGGTTTTGTTTTATGGGAGGAATAAAGGAGAAGGCTTTTGTTTTTTTCTTTAAGACCCAGGTATCTTGGCTTACACCTATCAACCTAGCTCTCAGGAGGTAAACACAGAAGGACTGGAAGTTGGGGACAGACTGAACTATATACTAATCTGAAGAATAGCCTGAGATTAGAGGGGGAGAGAGAAGAGGAGGGGAAGGGGGAGAGGGAGGGAGAAGAGGTAGGGAGGGAGGGAAGGAGGAAAGGGGGAAGAGGAGAAGGAAGGGTATGGAGATCCCTGGGCTGTGGGATAGGAAGAAATAGAGAGAGGCCAGTCTGAAAACAATCAGGCAAGTCTGACATCGCAACTTCCATTCCCAATGGCCTAGTGGAGAAGGGAGGCCTGCGGGACTATTCTCCTGGCTGGCTTGGATGACTATTAGCACTTCCACACACAAGTTGTCCCATCTGCAGCAGCAGAAAATAGGCACATCTGGTCTGGACTCAGGGCCAAAGGCAGAACTCTGGCTCTGTGACATGTGGAAGAAAGAAGATGTGTCTCACACCTTGTTACAAGGGGGGCTGCTGAGAACTAAGGTAACCTAAGACAGGAGCGTCATCCCTCCCAGGGTAGAGTGTTCCCTGCCTCAGGCTGGTTCACCTGCCAGACCTTTTACCCAGCACTGGAGACTTTGCTAAGTTTCCTCCCCAGAGCTTGCTCCACCTCCACCCCACCCCTACTCCCACCCCACCCAACCCTACCCACCCCACCCAACCCTACCCACCCCACCCCCACCCTGACCAGAGCCTTGTGACTATCCAAACAAGGGGCCACAAGTTGGGTGGCTATGTACCAGAAACTGACTCTTTCACAGTCTGAGGTTCAAGTGTGAAGTCTAGGGGTGGGCCGAAGTCTTGGCCTTGCCACTTCCGGTTCCTGACTGCAGCCGCCATTCCTCCTTTTGTGTTCACACCATGCCTGCCTGCCTCCACGAGAACACAAGACTCCTCTGCGACTAGTCTTTGATTCCCCACAAGTCATAGAACACCTGACTTTGAATTTAGGCCTGCCGCCGACATAACGCGGGACTGCTCCTCCCAAGAACCTGAAACCCACCACGTAGTGAAAATCGCTTTGTCCATCCGCAGACAGTCGCGTTCACAGGCTACAGAGATTTTACACCAGTCTCTTTGAGGTGTGTACTTTAGCCTGCATCACCGCTCCACTCTCCTTAGGTCTTCTACAGTCTCAGAGAGCCAACCCCGGGCTCAGACCAAAGCCATCCCTTTGGGACAGGTTCCAAGAAATGAATAACATAAACTGATGCAGCTTGAGCCAAGAGGTTCAAAAACTCTTTCCCAAAGCAAGTATAAGACTTCTTGCAGTATTCTGAAGCATGTGGCTTCCCTTCTGGTCTTTTATTTATTATTCCCAAAGACCATTCTCAGTTATAATTGCTTTATATGAGGTTAGTACATAATTTTAAATGAAAACAGCATTTAATGGTCACACTAATTTGGGGACTCTAAACTAAAATTAAAGTCAGTTCCTTCTCTCAGATCTCATCTTCTTTTAGGGCTGCTGTATGTATTGGAGGTGTTTTGAAAACGAGGCTATGGTAGGTAACATTTCTCAACCTCTCCTGCAGTCCTTTTGACTTCAGCATGCTAAGGTTTCCACTAACCAAGACTAACACAACAGTCAGTGGCCCCAATACTCAAAACCCTGGTCCAGAATAGACAAAAATAATTCCATGAAGAGAGATGAGATCTTGGAGACCATGAAAGAGAACACGGACAGAGAAGGTTGGAGGGGGAAGGTATTTGATGACACAATGGAATCCCAATGGGAAGAGGGGTCACCTCTTCCTAACACCAGGATTTCTTCCAAGTCAACTGAGAGAGGGACCCTGCGGCATCCTCTCTAGTACGAGTACTTCAGCTCGAAGGAGTGTGTGTGCACTGTTCAGACCTGAGGAAGATGCAAGCTAGACTCTGGGGGGGGGGGGGGATTGGTGTGCCCACAGTCACTCCTTTGTGCACACACAACACACACACCGGTGCAAACCAGGCATGGGACTGGTCCTGTGAGTTTTGGTATGTAAAATTAGGTTCACAGAAGTAATATAGCTCCATGATTTATAAATGCATAAAACGATGCAGGAGTAACAAACACTTTACACAAGGGCACACCACTCATGAACAGCAGAGCAGGACTAGGGCCAGGTCCATACTCTCATGTTAGGGCAAACTCCACGGAAAATGTATATATAACTTTATATATATAACATAAAATATGTAATATATGCATATATATGTGTTTTATAAATAAATGTTTTTATATATAAGTTTTTGTTGCTGTTTGTTGGTTGGGTTCTTTGCTGTTGTTGTTTTAGTGTTTTGAGACAGACTCTTATGTAACCCAGGCTTGCCTGGAACTTTTCTTTATCTAGCTGAGGCTAGTCTTGGACTCCTGATCTTCCTGTCTCCATTCCTCCATCTCCTGCATGCTGAGACCACAGGCACATGCCTCTACTCCTGGCTGTTTCCATGTTCTAGTGCTGATCTTGACTCATTACACATTCATAACCCAGCGCCTCATGGCCCCACTTTTAAAACACCCTAACCCAGAGCTCAGTCACAGAGTGTGCTTAAAAATACCTGTCCTTGACACACAATAGGAACAAGGACTCTGTAGGGATAACCTGTATACTGTGTGGAAACATCACCTGTCAATAAAAATCTAATAGCCAATAAGCTGAGGCAGGATTAGAAGGTGGGGCTTCTGGTTGGAAAAGAATCAAGCATGGAAAAGAATACACACACACACACACACACACACACACACACACACAGGGACAGACTTAAGCTGAGGAGAGGAAAACAGCCATGTAGCTGAACTCAGGGTAGAATAAATGGGATAATAAGAGTTAGTTGGGGAACCAGCCTAGCTTATGGTCTGGGTATTTATTAATGATATTAAGCCTCTAAGTTGTTATTGGAGAACTGGGGTGTGGATAGAAAAGCCTGGGGTTATAGGACTCACAAAGAAACCAAGTAGAAGTTATGCTGCAAAGAAGCCAGGGTCAGAGGCTCCTCCAGCATCTCAGCATGTTCCCTACAAGAATTCCCATGTGGGTCTGGGAGACACGGAATGCCACACCCATGTCCTCAAGGGTTCACAACAGACAGGAGACACCCGAATCTTTAAGAAGTCCTTAGGAGGGAGGAAACTATTTTTTGTTTAACCCAGAACTCCAATTGGATCTGGGCACACCATTATGTTCTGTGTAATAGCCATCCTGCTGGAAATACTGTGTAGAAAAGGAACTGCCAGGTTAGTGATGAATATTAGTATCTGAGAACTCAAAAGTAGCCACATCTTTAGGAGGGTAAATGTTAAAAGAATTCTTTGGATTCATTCTAATGTAGGAAAGAAAAAAATCAGGAAAGCTTAAACTGAAGTACTCATAGTTTAAGGCCCAAGAAACAAGAAATAGACCTCTGGTCTATTGTTTATTTATTGCTTGTAATAGGGTCTCACTATGAAGCCCAGCTGACTCCAGACTTGTTCTGCAGCCTAGGCTAGCCTGAAATTTATGATTTCTCCACTCTGCTTGTCAAATTCTGGAGATATAAGTAGGCACCATCCTGCCAAGCGAGTCTAAGTTTATTTATTTATTTGGTTGGTTTTTATTCTAAGCATATATAATAATATTTGAGCATCTATCCCATGATTCTGCCTAGATATATAGTATTTTAAAGAATGGGAGGCCAGCCTGGTCTACAGAGTGAGTTCCAGGATAGCTGGGGTTACATAGAGAAACACTATCTTGAAAAACCAGAGAAAGAGTAGGGAATAGATTTGGGTTTTATGGCTTAGTTCTAGAAATGCCTTGGGGAATTTTATGTTTAGGATTAAAAATATGGAAAGAATCAATTCATGCTCCTACTACACCAACAAAGTGGCTCTGTCAAGAGTAGCCTGGGACAGCTCAGAAAGGCAAATGCCACATGCCCCCTCACACCGCTGCTCTTCATCTCAAATCTTTTGACTTATGCATCTCTTCTGGAGGACAGACAGGAGCAACCAGCAGACAGCCTTGGTGGGAGATGTCATAAGCCAGGAGGATGGCAGAATTTGAAAGATGTAAAATGAGAGGCAGGGTATCTGATTATTTTGTTGATGGCCTGTGCAAGACAGAGCCATCAATAGTCAGTCATGAATGAGATGAATGAGGCATGGTCAGTCCCTGCAGCCACCAACGCGCCGCCATGTCACCGGCCGCCCTCAGGGGTTTGGTGGCGGTGTCTCCATGGGTCTAGCTACCAAGGAGACAGCATTCAGAGTTCTTGGATAAGTTGGCCTTGTGAGGAGCTGTGGATAATTTAAGTCCATCTCTAGGTTTTCTGTAGGCACATCGAGAACCATGAGCAACTTTACTAAGGAAGAGTTTGACTGCCATATTCTTGATGAATGCCAAGGACATTCTGGACCAAAAAAAATCAATGAAGTCTCTTCCTCTGATGATAAGGATGCTTCCTATGTTACAGACCTCGGAGACATTCTAAAGAAGCACCTGAAGTGGTTAAAAGCTCTTCCCTGTGTCATTCCCTTTTACACAGTCAAGAGTAACGACAGCAAAGCCATAGTGAACACTCTAGCTGCCATCAGGACAGGATTTGACTGTGCAAGCAAGACTGAAATACAGTTGGTGCAGGGGCTTGGGGTTCCTCCAGAGAGGATTATCTATGTGAATCCTTGTAAACAAGTATCTCAAATCAAGTCTGCTGCCGGTACCGGTGTCCAAATGATGAGTTCTGAAATTGAAATTGAATTGATGAAAGTTGCCAGAGCACATCCAAAGGCAAAGCTGGTTTTGTGGATTGCCACTGGTGATTCCAAAGCAGTTTGTTGTCTCAGTGTTAAGTTTAGTGCCACACTCAAAACCAGCAGGCTTCTCTTGGAACGGGCAAAGGAGCTAAATATTGACGTCATTGGTGTCAGCTTCCATGTGGGCAGTGGATGTACTGACCCTGAGACCCTCGTGCAGGCAGTGTCAGATGCCCGCTGTGTGTGCGACATGGGAACAGGAGTAGGTTTCAGCATGTATCTGCTTGAGATTGGTGGTGGCTTTCCTGGATCTGAAGATACAAAGCTTACATTTGAGGAGATCACCAGTGTGATTAACCCAGCTCCCATCAGACTCTGAATCTGATGGGAGAATCATAGCTGAGCCAGGCAGATACGATGTCACGTCAGCTTTCACACTTGCAGTCAACATCATTGCCAAAAAGACCGTGTGGAAGGAGCAGGCCAGCTCTGATGATGAAGATGAGTCCAATGAGCAAACCTTCGTATATGGTGAATATGTGAATGATATATGTGAATGATGGAGTGTATGGATCATCTAACTGCATCCTCTATGATCATGCACATGTGAAGGCCCTGCTGCAGAAGAGACCCAAGCCAGATGAGAAGAATGACTCATCCAGCATCTGGGGGCCAACATGTGATGGCTGTAACCCACCTGAAATGCATGTGGGTGACTGGATACTGTTTGAGAACATGGGAGCATACACGGTTGCTGCTGCTTCTACTTTGAATGGATTCCAGAGGCCAAACATCTACTATGCAATGTCACAGTCAATGTGGCAACTCATGAAGCAGATCCAGAGCGATGGCTTCCCGCTGGAAGTGGAGGAGCAGGATGATGGCACTCTGCCCATGTCCTGTGCCCAGGAGAGCGGGATGCACCATCACCACTCTAGAAATCAGTTTGGAGATTCCTCAGATAATTGAACATAGTACTACCTGAGGACCCAGCTATACCACTCCTGGACATATACCCAGAAGATGCTCCAGCACATAATAAGGGCAAATGATCCACATGCTTTGTTCATAGCAGTCTTATTTATAATATCCAGAAGCTGGAAGGAACCCAGATGTCCCTCAACAGAGGAATGGATACCGAAAATGTGGTACATTTACACAATGGAGTATTTACTGAGCTATTAAAAACAATGAATTCATGAAATTCTTAGGCAAATGGGTGGAACGAGAAAATGTCATCCTGAGTGAGGTAACCCAATCACAAAAGAACGCACATGGTATGCGATGCAATCACTGATAAGTGGGTATTAGCCCAAAAGCTCGGAATACCCAAGATTCAATTCACAGACCATATGAAGCCTAAGAAGAAGGAAGACCAAAATGTGGATGCTTCAGTGCTTCTTAGAAGGGTGAAAAAAATACTCACAGGAGGAAATATGGAGACAAAGTGTGGAGCAGAGACCATCCAGAGACTGCCCCACCCGGGGATCCATCCCATACACAGCCACCAAACCTGGGTGCTATTGTGAGTGCTGGGAAGTGCTTGTTGATAGAAGCCTGATATGGCTGTCTCCTGAGAGGCTCTGTCAGAGCCTGACAAATACAGAAGTGGATGCTCGCAGCCAACCATTAGATTGAGTGCAGGGGTCCCTAGTGGAGGAAGGATAGGTTAATTTGTCCCAGCTTTGGACAAGGGACAATTGTAGAAGGGACTGAAGGAACTGAGGGGGTTTGCACCCCCATGGAGGGAGCAACAGTGTCAACAGGCCAGACCCCCCCAGAACTCCCGGGGACTGGACCACCAACCAAAGAGTACACATGGAGGGACCCATGGAGCTGGCCACATATGTAGCAGAGGTTGGCCTTGTTTGACATCGTGGGAGGAGAGGCCCTTGGACCTGAGGGTGTTCAATGCCCCAGTGTAAGGGAATGCCAGGGCAGGAAGACAGGAGTGGGAGGGTAAGTAGGGAAACACTCTCAGAGAGGCAGGGGGAGAAGGGATGGGATGGGGTGGTTCTGAAGGGGAGACCTGGAAAGGGGAAAACATTTGAAATGTAAATAAAGAAAATATCCAATAAAAAAAAATGCCCAGGACAGGCAAATCTATAAGGATAGAAAGTAGATTAAATGTCGTACAGTTAGATTATAGTGGTGACTATACATCTCTGGAAGTATGTCTTAAATGAGTGTCATTATAATGCATGAATTATACTTTACCAAACAGTTAAAAGTCAGAATAAATGGAGACATCATGACCACAGTTATATATAAACAAAACTGACAGTGTCTCCCTTTTCCCTTGGTGCAAGTGTGAATTTGTGAAAGAAAAAAAAAAACTGACAAGAAAATGACCCACCAAAACCAGAAGCGTGATCTCTCATGAGGTTCCTGAAACTGATGAAACCCAGTGTGCTAGTGAGATCTGGGAAAAGGAACCGCAGGTATCTAAGCAGGGGTCCCTTCTAAGGTCATGTGATTTCTGAAGAAGTACTCCCTTGGTCTGAAGCCACAAGGTATTAACTGTGGAGCTGTGGGACTTAACACCGGACACCCTCGTGGGACACATGGCGGCCCTGTGCCTCTCAATGGAGACCTTCCTCCACTCAGTGAGAAAGCTCAACACTTCCTACTCGACAGCAAGTTGCACCGTCCTCCAGGGAAGGGCCATGGGGTCTGTCTGTTTTAAGAAAGCTGGGACAAATTAACCTATTTCCTTCGAAACTGAGCAGGAACTCAGCAGGAATTGTTCATAAACATTCCTCTGAACCTCCATTTGTATTTTTCTTATCAATTCTTACAACCCAAGAAAATAGCTAAAAGGAAATGTGCTTTGTGACCAATTTTAGGACATTTTTTTAAATTCCATGTGCGTGTGTGTGTGTGTGTGTGTGTGTGTGTGTGTGTGTATGTACATGTGTATGCACATGCGTGAGGAGACCGGAGATTGACACTGGGCGTCTTCCTCAAGCAGTTCCCACTATTTTTTGAGACAGGGTATCTCGCTAAACCTGAAACTTACCGGTTCAGCTAGATCTTCCTGTCTCTGCAGTTCTGGGATCACAGCCACATGCTGTTGCACCCAGATTGCTATGTAGGTTCTGGGGATCCATACTCGAGTGCTCACATTTTTTGTGGCAAGCACTTGAACAGCTGATCTACCTCCCAAGCATCTAAAACGCTGATTTGTGTGGTTTCAAAGAGCTCCTACTAAGGGACACTGAAGATAATATTGCTATTGATGAAGACACCCCGACTGAGTCGTTTCTTGTCCCTGCTTATGAACTACATTCTAATGGCAACAAGATTCCCTTCCCTCTCCACTATGGGTAGGAGGCTGCAACCCTCCAGGAGGCTGCAACCCTCCTTCTCCACCCCACAGCGCTAACTCAGTCATCACGACCGACCGCGGGTGATGAGGGTCATGCCTGCTCTCGCCTATCTTAGTTTCATTTTCCAGCTCTACACCTGGACATTTGAAAGAGAAGAACTAAAACCACATCCTTTGTACTCTCATATATAAGAGGAAAGAAACAAAAACAGAGAGATCCCTGCTGATTGATGTGGGAAAGCCACGATGAGGAACGCCTGTGTTCCCCGGGTGTCGGCTCTTGCTACTGTCTTTTTTCTTCTGCTAATTCCTGAAGGTAAGACAGACTCACATCATTTTCATCAAAACCATAATGGAGTGGATTTATGTGTTGCTTTCACAATGGTGCCTTAAGTGTAACTGATAGAGTACCTAAAGCCTGGGAACATCTAGCATTCATTTTTAAATTATATTAATTTTAGAAGAAAAATTATATTTGTAATTTCTTTCCAAAAGTTAGCAAAACCACCAATGAAGATTGCTGCCAGTTTATAGCTTGGATTTTGTCTTAAAAGGCAATTTGAGATGAGCAAAGAAATGAATGAAATACTCTTGAGTTGGGAGATCAGCTCTATCTTTCAAGAAAGGAAATAGTGGTAAATGAGGCATCTCAGCCTTTCTGTCTTCAAATACTGTGCAGACAGCTTTGACGAGGGTTGCACTGAGTCTGTGTTAGAGAGCAGAAGCTGATGAGGACTGTGCAGAGTTTCTCACTGTTCCTCTTGGTCTGTGTTTCCCTGGCAAGCCTTCCTGACTCTGGGGAAGACCTCACACTAACTGCTTGGAAGAGCTGTAGTATTTTCTCCTCACCTGTTCCTGTTATGTAGTAAATAGGAACAAGTATTCCTGTCTGAGGGAAAGCACCTGTGGGAATGCCATCATGGTTTTTGCCCTGACCCTGGAAGAACAACGGCTTTTGCGAGGTTCTCCATGTTCCTTAAAGAACCTGGTAGGAAGATTGGCATGGGGTGAAGTAGCTGGCAAATTATGCAAGCAGCCATGATTTATCCCAGGACCCAAAAGCTTTTAGAGGTAGGAGTTGTGGGCAGAAATCCAAAGGATGTCCTAGGATTAAGGTTAGGAATAGCAATGAAAGAGAATTTAAACCAAGGTGTTTGAGACCAAGAGTGAGCACATGACCTGCATGGTACAGCACACCGGCTCTCAGACATGCCAACTCCTCCCCAAGCATGAGATTAGAGCAGGTATTCCTTCCTCTTTATTTATTTATAATTGAATTTTGGTTTTGTGAGGTTTTTAAAATCCAATTATTAATTTTCTTCAAAGGAAACCGTAAGGACGACTTTTTCCATTACACTTTGTTTTCTGTGTTCAGAAGGAGCTGTGTAGACCCAAAAGGGAGGGAGCAAGGAAGCCGGGCTTCACATGCTGGACTAGATAGAACAATCTGGAAGGCTTTTTAAAACAATGCCTGAACACCTGCCTCAGAAATTCTACTAAATCTAACTCTGAGTGGAGATGAGCAATTGTTAGTTTTTAAAAGCTTCCCATCTGCTCTAATCCTTACCACAGACCTTTGAAGACTAATTAGTGGCGAGCTGGCCCTCCTGCTCAGGCCAGCATGTGTGCTCAGAGACAGAACCCTGCAAAAGGGGGTCTTCTTCAATTCATCATGATGTCCACAGATATTCATTTGCAGTCTAGCATTGTAGGAGTCACCCCAGGAAAACTAGGGATGTGGCCAAAATTCCTTTGATTCTCCACCATTCTATTTCTGGTGCCTAAAATTCTGCCTTCCCAATTCCCTTCTGGAAAGTGGACCCTGCCTTCTCTCTTCTGCCTCTCACCCTCCTCAATCCGATGAGAAGTTCCAGATCTATCACTGATACTTGTGAATTTGGCAAGTAGTTGAACTTAATTATGGAATAAGAAGTGTTGATCTCTACTCAAGCAAACATAGCACTCAGCCAAAATGGTCAGAAGTATTTCAGGAGAATCCAGAAATATTTTGTGTAGAAGATGAAAAACAGAAGCTCTGTCGCAGGACACGAGGTCCTCTCCTGTCACCTGTGCTTGCCTTATGCCTCTGGGTCTCCCCATTCTTTAACAGTGGGTCTACTATCCTGGTCTAGCTCCTGCAAGTTTTGATAAGGTGGATTATCTACTTATAGTGACTCTGCTCCTTATAACTCACTTGGAAAGGGCTTTAATTAAACCATGGTTAGCTTGTGGATTGAAAGACAACCTGAGGTGTAACTCGTGTTATTCTCTTGAGTTGTGAATGAGAGTGGTGCTCTTGATATCTGAAATCTAACCGTGACCAAAGTCTTCATGAAGGGTCAAGCTAAAAGGTGCTAACATCAACTTGTATACTGTATTTTTGAACAGCCTCTGAGTGAAAGAGGAAAAGCAGTGGGCTTCTATAAACCCACTCCTTGCTCTGCTTCTCCATTCACACTCATCCAGAGGGAAGTAGGGACAGCTAGGCTTGCGTGAACACCAGCAGCTCCTCTATAGCAACTGCTGCTAGTGCCGACCACTGCACAGCTCTCTGCCCTTAGCAAACCCTGAGCTCTGAGACTGCAGTTATGACAGAACTCCAGCTGAATGGTTCCTGGGACACCAGTGTCAGGCTTCTGTGGATATAACAGCAGGATCCCAAAAGGGCCAAGACTTAGGGTGAGACACCAGGACAACATAGGACATAAAGATAAGGTGATACAGAATTCTCTCCAAATTCGAAAAGCATGCATTGTCCCAGAAATGTGGCTTTCATGAGGGACTATTAAGAGTTGGCACTGCCCTGGTTCACCTTCTTCTGTTGAACAGGTGGCTGTGAAAGGATCATTGGAGGAGACACAGTGGTTCCTCACTCAAGACCGTACACAGTTCTACTTAAACTTAATTCAAAGAGCATCTGTGCTGGTGCTTTGATTGCAAAGGACTGGGTGTTGACTGCTGCCCATTGTAACTTGTAAGTTCTTGAGACTAAAATGCTTTTGTAGAGATAGTCTATTGAGAAGAAGTAATAATAATAAGACTACATCTCACTAACACATGGAAAAACCACTTACTTTCTCATATATAAGGGAAGTCTTTGACACCTCCCGTTGATCTGAAAGGAAGTTAAGCCCAGATTTAATACAAGGAGTCAAGTCAATGAGGATCCAGTGTCTGTAAGCTCTATCTGAAGGTCCATGGAGGGCAGGGGGAGATGGAGAGAGAGAGAGAGAGACAGAGAGAGAGAGAGAGAGAGAGAGAGAGAGAGAGAGAGAGAGAGAATCACAGACTTGCCAGTATAGGGAGGTGGATCTGGAAAGAAATGGAGAACAGAGAACAGGAGGGAATATGATCAGGATACATTGTAGCCAAGACTTTTTTAAAAAGATAATAAATGGGTTTATTAAGTGGAAATAAAATCACTCTGGTTATCTTATAAAGGGAGGGAATCACTCCCAAGCATTAATAAGCTAGTGGGCTGGGGTAAGGCTGAAATACCAGCAGCGCTGTACTCCAGACGCTCTATGGATCATTAAATAGCATACTCCTCTCCCACTTCTCTTGAGCATGTTCCATATACTGTGTGAATCCTGTGTGGAGAAGGGTTTCTGGTCCTTCTCTGCCAAGTGGCTTCTTTCCTCTGTTGTCTTGGTGACAATGTCCCCAGTGCCTGTGTTCTTGTCATGATACTACATAGGCAAGTATCTGTGCCCTGCACAGCATGCCCACAGGGTCCTTGGCTCAGCGGTTTCTGGAAGTTTCCCCACCTGAGTTTGTTCTCTTACAGGGAGATCTGCCAGGAACTGCTTTACAGCTCCCGACTGCCTTTGGTTATTACTTGTGATCTCCTCCTGGGAGCTTTGCCTTTCAGGGTTTGCCACCTAATTGTCAACCGTGGCTCATCATGAGATGAAAGGTGGAAACCAACCCAAGATTTGCATCTTGGGAATGGAACTTCTCTCATTTGCTTCTTTAAATAAAAAATAAGACATCAGTTATCTTGTCATAAATAAGCTGTTGGAGGTTAGACAGGTGTGATGGCTCAAAGGACACTTGTCTTCTCAAAGGTTCATTTGCTGGAACCTTGGTCCTTAGGGTAACCATACGGAGAGGCAGTGGGACCCTCAAGAGCTAGATCACTGGGGCTCCATTCTGGTAACAGGGTGGATGGAGACTTCAGAGTCAGTCGGTTAACATCAGTAGCTTGCTCAATTCATCAACTGAGCTCAAGCTCAGTCTCTGGTCCCTTTCTTGCTCCCCCTGTCACTCAGCCGATCCTCTTCACACATCCCCATCACTCCCACCTCTGTGAGCTGACACCTTGGAGGCACAAGTCCCCATTGGAAGTCAAGCAGACCTGACATGAGCTCTCAGACTCCAAAGCTGTGAGCCAAAGGAAAGCTCTATCTATCCTTTGTTACGCACCTAACACCAGGTTAAAGCTACATAAATCTAAGGCAGTAATATACCTTCCAAATGGGTATATTCTTTCAAGACACAAATTTTCTCCAAAAGGAGCATATATGCCAATGGCATAATGAAGCTGTCCAATATATGTCATGCCCAGTCCCCAATTAAGCTAGTAACTATTATTGTATCTATTACAGGGGAAAGAGATCTGAGGTCATTCTTGGGGCTCACTCAACAAAGAAGGAGCCAGAACAACAGATATTATCTGTTAAGAAAGCATTTCCCAATCCATGCTTTGACAAATATACACACAAGGGTGATCTACAACTTCTACAGGTATGTACCTTTGGTTGTCTTTTTGAGTCACGTAGAACCTTCTAAAGTCTCACCATGTACATGAGAGAGTATCTCCCTAGTCCCCTCCCTGGTACAAGTAAGAGAGCCCCAGAGGACTGGGTAAGAAGTCTAAACATTAATACCAATCCCATACTCTAACTGGTTATGTTTTTCTTCTTACAGCTAAATAAAAAAGCAACAATTAACAGAAATGTGGCTGTCCTTCGTCTACCTGAAAAGGCAGATGATGTGAAACCAGGAACCAGATGCCAAGTAGCAGGGTGGGGGAGTTCTTGCAATAAGTCACCTCACTCTGATACTCTGAGAGAAGTCAACATCACTGTCATAGACAGAAAAAACTGCAAAGATAAAAAACACTGTAATTTTAACCCTGGAATTGGACTAAATATGATTTGTGCAGAAAGTCTCCAGGGTGGAAAGGACTCATGCAATGTAAGTGAAACAAGATGGAGTGTGTTAGCTACTGAAGCAAGGCACGTGGGTGTGCATGGTGTGACGCCAAGCTTGGCCTTGTCAGAGCACTGGCTTCCAGGGGGTCTGCCTTGTTGGTTGGTTGGTTGGCTGGTTGGTTGGTTGGTTGGCTGGTTGGTTGGTTGGTTGGTTGGTTGGTTGGTTGAGACAGAAAGTCCCACTCTGTAGCTCTGGCTGTTCTGGAACTCACAGAGATCCAACTATCTCTGCCTCCCCAAGAGCTGGGACTAAAGGCATATACTACCACACCTAGCCTTCTACTATTGCTTTTTGAAATTTGGTAAGATGTAGGTAAACAGAATTACATACTCAGCTTCAAAATCACTAAAAATAAGAATTCACTGCTAAGATCATTGGAAACCTTCTACATTGACTTTATTTCATATATTAAAAAACAATGTTTTTTAAATATATTTTTAAAACACACACATATATATATATACATTATACATAGACAACATACATATACAGATGCATATACATATACACATACATAGGGGTGTTCCTCATTTTTCTTATATTACAATATAGAGAAACAAACAAAAGACATAAAATTCTAAAGTGTTCCTGGAAAGCCTTCAGGCTTTCCCAACTCACCACAACCCCAAAAAACCTTTGATGTGTTTCAAATCCCAGCCATTCCCAAATCTGCCCAGGGACCTAGGACCAGACCCCATAGTTTCTTGGCACCGAGACTAGTAAACAATCTCAGGCATAACCCCCAGCAGAGAATGGATAAGCCTCCCACCCAGTATCCCCAACAGCAGGAGGGACAGGGCCTGATTAAAGACAAGAATTAAAAAGACTACTAGACTACTTTGCAAACTTTTAATCCCTCAGTTCTAGCTTGTCAATTCTCGCCTTTCCCCAAGTCACCCTGAGGTGAGTGTGCTGTTATCAGGGAGTTGTCAGAGGAGGAGGAATTAGGCCTTGTGTTCAGGACCAAGATGAGCCAAATGCTAAGAAGACAAGGCATTTGTCCTTCCCATCTTTCCTCTTTATTTTACCCTCATCTCCCACATCCTTCACTGAAGGCACCCAGGAACCTGGCTTTCCCCTCTTTGG
Source organism: Apodemus sylvaticus (assembly GCF_947179515.1). Lineage (NCBI taxonomy): Eukaryota > Metazoa > Chordata > Mammalia > Rodentia > Muridae > Apodemus > Apodemus sylvaticus. The sequence goes on from NC_067487.1 coordinate 47,361,937, forward strand.
GAATCATAAGCACAGCCCAGAGGCCACAGCAGCATCTCAGGGCACACTTGCCTCACACCAGCCCCGGAGGAAACACTAAACCCAGCAGTGCTTCCCTGTTCTCTCAGTGCCCAGGACTGGCTGCTGTGAATCGAATCTACAGGGCTGATTCTGCACAGTGCAGATGCCACACAAGGGAGGAAATGTGTCTTAGCAGGGGTGGCCACAGTTCTCACATAACTCATCACTCCACACAGAGATAGAGCCAACCCTTCCCTGAAAGAAGAACTTCAGTTTTCTTTCTTTGAGAAAATAAATATATGTAAGAAGAACCAGAACACATAGGACTTTCTCTTCACCTAAGTATATCTGCTGCTTTTGCCTATTTCACTCCTTGAGTTATTAATAAGCATGTTTTAAAAAAATGACCAAGAGGAACTGCTTTCTGGAAAAAAATAATCTCAAAATCAGTGAATAAAATGAGTAATACTACTTTCACTTGTTTTTACTAATCTGTAAGTATTAAAATATTGCTTGTCATCTAGATGTTTTAAGTAGTAATTTTTAGTGAAGTCTGGGCTGGTCTTCCTATTAAGTGCTAAAGAACTTCTTCACCATCCATACTGACCCCACCTTACCCCACCCTCTTGTTTTTCCAGAAAGATTCTGGAAGCCCTCTGCTATGTGATCGTATTCTCCAAGGCATCGCTTTAGGCCTTAAGGGGAAGTGTGGAGATCCCCGAGGGCCTGGCGTCTATACTTTCATCTCAGAGACATACCTCCAATGGATAAAGAAGACTATGAAGGGAGCTGTGTAAATGTGTGACTTTCACTCTATCCACTGTCACTCCTGTGTCTGAGCACAAATAAAGTCAGCTTGAATAGCTGCACGTGTCCTTCTCCTGTATCATTCTTGGGCAGATCTCCAGGATAATGCAGGAGGGAGACTAGAAGATCAGGACCACCAGTGTCCTCTATGCATCCAAGGATGGGGGAATTTCTCCCTAGATAAAACACTTTGCTTTCAGATCTGTCTGACAGGAAACAGAGTGAGGGGCTCAGCATTCTGTTTTGTTTTGTTTTGTTTTGTTTTGTTTTGTTTTTTTCAAGACAGGGTTTCTCTGTGTAGCCCTGGCTGTCCTGGAACTCACTCTGGTCTTGAACTCAGAAATTTGCCTGCCTCTGCCTACCAAGGGCTGGGATTAAAGGCGTGTTTCACCACCGCCCAGCTGGGGCTCAGCATTCTGAACTGCCTAGTCTAGGGCATAGGTGTGAAAAGGAATGAAGCCCTGCCCCCTGCACTGCCCCACCTCCACAGTGGGTTCCCTAGAAACGTGGGCACTGCCTCATGGCCTTTGGCCTAAGATGAAGCACAGTCCAGGACCCACATCTAGAGATTCTGAGTTCATTGATATTGGTGGACCCCAGACCATGGCGTTCCTTACGTGATCACCCTAATAAGATGGATACCACGCAAGGATCAGACTCCCTGAACTACAAAGTGAAGTTTTTTATTAGAAAGGGATTCTGGGCTGATATTTTAGACATGTCATAATCTTTAATATAGATTTAGAATTTTAATTATGATAAATAAACTACTCTATACTGAATACCATTGTTTAAATTGTTGGCTCAAATCTTCATACATTGCTAGTTAAAGTACAAATTTGTTGCAGTAAGTATCTATTGAAGATTAACCTGTTTATATTTTATAACTTAGCAACTCTACTCCTAAAGACATACCAAATTGAAATGTGAATGTTTTGTCCACCAAAGATATATCCAGTAAAGTACATACCAGTTTAAGTACTTAAATTCAAAACTCTAAATAACATGTGTAGCCTGGTCTTTTGCCTACTTTATTTGGGTTCCTATATCTACCACCCTTCTCTACTTCAATCTCTTCCAACCCCCCCCCCACACTAGGTAGGTGAGAAAAAGGGTGTAGCTCTCTTTAGACTACCTCTTGCTGATTTAGGGTGTCAAGTTCCTTGGGACAAGTTCATTCTTCATTGTTAGGATATTTCCAACCAGCAGTCCAGGAAAAGCAGCAGGAGCAACCAGCAGCAGGGACAGCAGCAGTGGGGACAGCAGCAGTGGGGACAGCAGGAGTGGGGACAGCAGCAGTGGGGACAGCAGCAGTGGGGACAGCAGCAGTGGGGACAGCAGGAGTGAGGACAGCAGCAGGAACAGCAGCAGTGGGGACAGCAGCAGCGGGGACAGCAGCAGCAGGGACAGCAGCAGCGGGGACAGCAGCAGGGACAGCAGCAGTGGGGACAGCAGCAGGGACAGCAGCAGTGGGGACAGCAGGAGTGGGGACAGCAGCAGTGGGGACAGCAGCAGTGGGGACAGCAGCAGGGACAGCAGCAGGGACAGCAGGAGTGGGGACAGCAGCAGTGGGGACAGCAGCAGTGGGGACAGCAGGAGTGGGGACAGCAGCAGGGACAGCAGCAGCAGGGACAGCAGCAGGGACAGCAGCAGTGGGGACAACAGCAGCAGGGACAGCAGCAGGGACAGCAGCAGTGGGGACAGCAGCAGTGGGGACAGCAGCAGGAACAGCAGCAGTGGGGACAGCAGTGGGGACAGCAGCAGTGGGGACAGCAGTGGGGACAGCAGCAGTGGGGACAGCATCAGCAGGGACAGCAACTGCCATGGTCCCTCCCAGACCTCTCATATTTATACCCTCTACAGAGTTCCCAGAATTCCAAATGTAAACTATCCTCAGCTGGCAAAGTCACGCCCCTCCTAGAGCACAAGACAAAAACAGTTAGCTGCTATGGACAATACGAAGCAGACTCACATGCCAAACCTGAGACACATTCACATAATGTAACCGGGTTTCTAAAGAAACTAAACTTCCCACCACACACTTAAATATTTAAATTTAAAAAACCTTTCTAATTTAAAAAAAAACAAGTTTACATTTATAGAGTAAAATATATTGCAATGAAAAGAACTGCAGTCTCATGTAACACTGGGTTTTTTGTATATAGGTTTATTGCGTGATTCCACATATCTGAAGGTAGACATAAGTTAAAACTAAGCCATCATAATAGAAGTCAGATGCTAAACACAAGAGATCCTTTTAGGATACCAGAAATATCCATTCTTATCATCGGGCAGTGGTGGTGCACGCCTTTAATCCCAGCACTCGGGAGGGAGAGGCAGGCAGATTTCTGAGTTTAAGGCCAGAGGGGTCTACATAGTGAGTTCCAGGACAGTCCGGGTTATACAGAGAAACCATGCCTCAATAAAAGAAAGAAAGAAAGAAAGAAAGAAAGAAAGAAAGAAAGAAAGAAAGAAAGAAAGAAAGAAAGAAAGAAAGAAAGAAGAGAGAGAGAGAGAGAGAGAGAGAGAGAGAGAGAGAGAAAGAAAGAAAGAAAGAAAGAAAGAAAGAAAGAAAGAAAGAAAGAAAGATTCATATCTTAATCTGAATGGTACTCATGGCTATCTATTCATAAACCAAAAATGTACCTAGCCATCCACTAAAGATTTATAGACTTGAAGTTTTGTAGCACAAAATTTAAGACCGTTGTAGTCAAGGCTTCTATTTTGTGTCTTGTCTAGACTTTTACTAATTTCTTTATAAAAATAATGTCCCAAACTTTCCACTAAAATTAAAATCAGAAATATGTTGACTTTTTTCTTAAGTGAGGACCCTTTGCTCACACACCAATATTAATTGTAGAAATAAACTTTGATCGTGACACTGTCCTAATACTATTAAAACTGAAAATAGAAAGATGGGAGACACTTGAAACTGGTGTGTGTGTGTGTGTGTGTGTGTGAGAGAGAGAGAGAGAGAGAGAGAGAGAGAGAGAGAGAGAGAGAGAAGACAGAGAGGCAGAAAGATAGATTTGCAGTTTTCAGACACTAAATTTTTCTAAAGTAGGAATTACTAAACCCAGTTAAAAGAAGACGGGACACAAACTAACTGCCAAATTAACATAAACTTGGCAAGAGAATCCTAATTTCTCTGGTACATACACTACCCTGCTCTACAAAAATTACAGTTTTTGTTTTGTTTTATGAGAGGAATAAAGGAGAAGGCTTTTGTTTTTTTCTTTAAGAGCCAGGTATCTTGGCTTACACCTATCAACCTAGCTCTCAGGAGGTAAACACAGAAGGACTGGAGGTTGGGGACAGACTGAACTATATACTAATCTGAAGAATAGCCTGAGATTAGAGAGGGAGAGAGAAGAGGAGGGGAAGGGGGAGAGGGAGGGAGAAGAGGGAGGGAGGAAGGGAAGGAGGAAAGGGGGAAGAGGAGAAGGAAGTGTATGGAGATCCCTGGGCTGTGGGATAGGAAGAAATAGAGAGAGGCCAGTCTGAAAACAATCAGGCAAGTCTGACATCGCAACTTCCATTCCCAATGGCCTAGTGGAGAAGGGAGGCCTGCGGGACTATTCTCCTGGCTGGCTTGGATGACTAGTAGCACTTCCACACACAAGTTGTCCCATGTGCAGCAGCAGAAAATAGGCGCGTCTGGTCTGGACTCAGGGCCAAAGGCAGAACTCTGGCTCTGTGACCCGTGGGAGAAAGAAGATGTGTCTCACACCTTGTTACAAGGGGGGCTGCTGAGAACTAAGGTAACCTAAGACAGGAGCTTCATCCATCCCAGGGTAGAGTGTTCCCTGCCTCAGGCTGGTTCACCTGCCAGACCTTTTACCCAGCACCTGAGACTTTGCTAAGTTTCCTCCCCAGGGCTTGCTCCACCTCCACCCCACCCCTACTCCCACCCCACCCAACCCTACCCACCCCACCCCCACCCTGACCAGAGCCTTGTGACTATCCAAACAAGTGGCCACAAGTTGGGTGGCTATGTACCAGAAACTGACTCTCTCACAGTCTGAGGTTCAAGTGTGAAGTCTAGGGGTGGGCCACTTCCAGTTCCTGACTGCAGCCGCCATTCCTCCATTTGTATTCACACCATGCCTGCCTGCCTCCACGAGAACACAAGACTCCTCTGCGACTAGTCTTTGATTCCACACAAGTCATAGGACACCTGACTTTGAACTTAGGCCTGCCGCCGACATAACGCGGGACTGCTCCTCCCAAGAACCTGAAACCCACCACGTAGTGACAATAGCTTTGTCCATCCACAGACAGTCGCGTTCACAGGCTACAGAGATTTTACACCAGTCTCTTTGAGGTATGTGCTTTAGCCTGCATCACCGCTCCACTCTCCTTAGGTCTTCTACAGTCTCAGAGAGCCAACCCCGGGCTCAGACCAAAGCCATCCCTTTGGGACAGGTTCCAAGAAATGAATCACATAAACTGATGCCGCTTGAGCCAAGAGGTCCAAAAACTCTTTCCCAAAGCAAGTATAAGACTTCTTGCAGTATTCTGAAGCATGTGGCTTCCCTTCTGGTCTTTTATTTATTATTCCCAAAGACCATTCTCAGTTATAATTGCTTTATATGAGGTTAGTACATAATTTTAAATGAAAACAGCATTTAATGGTCACACTAATTTGGGGACTCTGAACTAAAATTAAAGTCAGTTCCTTCTCTCAGATCTCATCTTCTTTTAGGGCTGCTGTATGTATTGGAGGTGTTTTGAAAACGAGGCTATGGTAGGTAACATTTCTCAACCTCGCCTGCAGTCCTTTTGACTTCAGCATGCTAAGGTTTCCACTAACCAAGACTAACACAACAGTCAGTGGCCCCAATACTCAAAACCCTGGTCCAGAATAGACAAAAATAATGCCATGAAGAGAGATGAGATCTAGGAGACCATGAAAGAGAATACGGACAGAGAAGGCTGGAGGGGGAAGGAATTTGATGACACAATGGAATCCCAATGGGAAGAGGGGTCACCTCTTCCTAACACCAGGATTTCTTCCAAGTCAGCCGAGAGAGGAACTCTACGGCATCCTCTCTAGTACGAGTACTTCAGCTCGAAGGAGTGTGTGTGCACTGTTCAGACCTGAGGAAGATGCAAGCTAGACTCTCGGGGGAATTGGTGTGCCCACAGTCACTCCTTTGTGCACACACCACACACACCGGTGCAAACCAGGCATGGGACTGGTCCTGTGAGTTTTGGTATGTAAAATTAGGTTCACAGAAGTAATATAGCTCCATGATTTATAAATGCATAAAACGATGCAGGAATAACAAACACTTTACACAAGGGCACACAACTCATGAACAGCAGAGCAGGACTAGGGCCAGGTCCATACTCTCATGTTAGGGCAAACTCCACGGAAAATGTATATATAACTTTATATATAAAACATAAAATATGTAATATATGCATATATGTGTGTTTTATAAATAAATGTTTTTATATATAAGTTTTTGTTGCTGTTTGTTGGTTGGGTTCTTTGCTGTTGTTGTTTTAGTGTTTTGAGACAGACTCTTATGTAACCCAGGCTTGCCTGGAACTTTTCTTTATCTAGCTGAGGCTAACCTTGGACTCCTGATCTTCCTGTCTCCATACCTCCATCTCCTGCATGCTGGGACCACAGGCACATGCCTCTACTCCTGGCTGTTTCCATGTTCTAGTGCTGATCTTGACTCATTACACATTCATAACCCAGCGCCTCATGGCCCCACTTTTAAAACACCCTAACCCAGAGCTCAGTCACAGAGTGTGCTTAAAAATACCTGTCCTTGACACACAATAGGAACAAGGACTCTGTAGGGATAATCTGTTTACTGTGTGGAAACATCACCTGTCAATAAAAATCTAATAGCCAATAAGCTGAGGCAGGATTAGAAGGTGGGGCTTCTGGTTGGAAAAGAATCAAGCATGGAAAAGAATACACACACACACACAGGGACAGACTTAAGCTGAGGAGAGGAAAACAGCCATGTAGCTGAACTCAGGGTAGAATAAATGGGATAATAGGAGTTAGTTGGGGAACCAGCCTAGCTTATGGTCTGGGTATTTATTAATGATATTAAGCCTCTAAGTTGTTATTGGAGAACTGGGGTGTGGATAGAAAAGCCTGGGGTTATAGGACTCACAATGAAACCAAGTAGAAGTTATGCTGCAAAGAAGCCAGGGTCAGAGGCTCCTCCAGCACCTCAGCATGTTCCCTACAAGAATTCCCATGTGGGTCTGGGAGACACGGAATGCCACACCCATGTCCTCAAGGGTTCACAACAGACAGGAGACACCCAAATCTTTAAGAAGTCCTTAGGAGGGAGGAAACTATTTTTTGTTTAACCCAGAACTCCAATTGGATCTGGGCACACCATTATGTTCTGTGTAATAGCCATCCTGCTGGAAATACTGTGTAGAAAAGGAACTGCCAGGTTAGTGATGAATATTAGTATCTGAGAACTCAAAAGTAGCCACATCTTTAGGAGGGTAAATGTTAAAAGAATTCTTTGGATTCATTCTAATGTAGGAAAGAAAAAAATCAGGAAAGCTTAAACTGAAGTACTCATAGTTTAAGGCCCAAGAAACAAGAAATAGACCTCTGGCCTTTGTTTATTTATTGCTTGTAATAGGGTCTCACTATGAAGCCCAGCTGACTCCAGACTTGTTCTGCAGCCTAGGCTAGCCTGAAATTTATGATTTCTCCACTCTGCTTGTCAAATTCTGGAGATATAAGTAGGCACCATCCTGCCCAGCGAGTCTAAGTTTATTTATTTATTTGGTTGGTTTTTATTCTAAGCATATATAATAATATTTGAGCATCTATCCCATGATTCTGCCTAGATATATAGTATTTTAAAGAATGGGAGGCCAGCCTGGTCTACAGAGTGAGTTCCAGGATAACTGGGGTTACATAGAGAAACACTATCTTGAAAAACCAGAGAAAGAGTAGGAAATAGATTTGGGTTTTATGGCTTAGTTCTAGAAATGCCTTGGGGAATTTTATGTTTAGGATTAAAAATATGGAAAGAATCAATTCATGCTCCTACTACACCAACAAAGTGACTCTGTCAAGAGTAGCCTGGGACAGCTCAGAAAGGCAAATGCCACATGCCCCCTCACACCTCTTCATCTCAAATCTTTTGACTTATGCATCTCTTCTGGAGGACAGACAGAAGCAACCAGCAGACAGCCTTGGTGGGAGATGTCGTAAGCCAGGAGAATGGCAGAATTTGAAAGATGTAAAATGAGAGGCAGGGTATCTGATTATTTTGTTGATGGCCTGTGCAAGACGGAGCCATCAATAGTCAGTCATGAATGAGATGAATAAGGCATGGTCAGTCCCTGCAGCCACCAACGCGCCACCATGTCACCGGCCGCCCTCAGGGGGTTGGTGGCGGTGTCTCCATGGGTCTAGCTACCAAGGAGACAGCATTCAGAGTTCTTGGATAAGTTGGCCTTGTGAGGAGCTGTGGATAATTTAAGTCCATCTCTAGGTTTTCTGTAGGCACATCGAGAACCATGAGCAACTTTACTAAGGAAGAGTTTGACTGCCATATTCTTGATGAATGCCAAGGACATTCTGGACCAAAAAAAAATCAATGAAGTCTCTTCCTCTGATGATAAGGATGCTTCCTATGTTACAGACCTCAGAGACATTCTAAAGAAGTACCTGAAGTGGCTAAAAGCTCTTCCCTGTGTCATTCCCTTTTACACAGTCAAGAGTAACGACAGCAAAGCCATAGTGAACACTCTAGCTGCCATCAGGACAGGATTTGACTGTGCAAGCAAGACTGAAATACAGTTGGTGCAGGGGCTTGGGGTTCCTCCAGAGAGGATTATCTATGTGAATCCTTGTAAACAAGTATCTCAAATCAAGTCTGCTGCCGGTACCGGTGTCCAAATGATGAGTTCTGAAATTGAAATTGAATTGATGAAAGTTGCCAGAGCACATCCAAAGGCAAAGCTGGTTTTGTGGATTGCCACTGGTGATTCCAAAGCAGTTTGTTGTCTCAGTGTTAAGTTTAGTGCCACACTCAAAACCAGCAGGCTTCTCTTGGAACGGGCAAAGGAGCTAAATATTGACGTCATTGGTGTCAGCTTCCATGTGGGCAGTGGATGTACTGACCCTGAGACCCTCGTGCAGGCAGTGTCAGATGCCCGCTGTGTGTGCGACATGGGAACAGGAGTAGGTTTCAGCATGTATCTGCTTGAGATTGGTGGTGGCTTTCCTGGATCTGAAGATACAAAGCTTACATTTGAGGAGATCACCAGTGTGATTAACCCAGCTCCCATCAGACTCTGAAGTGAGAATCATAGCTGAGCCAGGCAGATATGATGTCACGTCAGCTTTCACACTTGCAGTCAACATCATTGCCAAAAAGACCGTGTGGAAGGAGCAGGCCGGCTCTGATGATGAAGATGAGTCCAATGAGCAAACCTTCATATATGGTGAATATGTGAATGATATATGTGAATGATGGAGTGTATGGATCATCTAACTGCATCCTCTATGATCATGCACATGTGAAGGCCCTGCTACAGAAGAGACCCAAGCCAGATGAGAAGAATGACTCATCCAGCATCTGGGGGCCAACATGTGATGGCTGTAACCCACCTGAAATGCATGTGGGTGACTGGATACTGTTTGAAAACATGGGCGCATACACGGTTGCTGCTGCTTCTACTTTGAATGGATTCCAGAGGCCAAACATCTACTATGCAATGTCACAGTCAATGTGGCAACTCATGAAGCAGATCCAGAGCGATGGCTTCCCGCTGGAAGTGGAGGAGCAGGATGATGGCACTCTGCCCATGTCCTGTGCCCAGGAGAGCAGGACGGACCGTCACCCTGCAGCCTGTGTTAGGATCAATGTGTAGATGCCATTCTTGTAGCTCTTACCTGCAAGTTTAGCTTGAATTAAGGCATTTGGGGGGGACCATTTAACTTAATTACTGCTAGTTTGGAATGTCTTTGTAAGAGTAGGGTTGGCAACAGTGCAGTATGGGAGGCTAGGAGATGGGGGTCCCACTTACTGTGGAAACTTTGAATATTTGTTTTATATGGATTTTTATTCACATTGCAGACATGACACTAACGTATCCCCCTCAGCTGCACAGCAAGCACTTGTAGCTTGTACACTGGCAGGATGGGCCAAAGCTTGGTGTGACCCATTTTGGAAATAAAGTATCTTGAAATAAATAAATAGATAAACAAACAAACAAACACAAGGCATGAGAGTGGATCCCCTGATAAGCTCTCTCTTCAGCTCAGACGACATTTTCTTCTCATCTCATGGGCAGGTTAGAAGGAGATACACCAACTCCTTTATCATTCCAGAAGGCCCTGAGGACAGAAGTGGGTTCTCCTTCCTCATCGTGAATCTTTGTGTCAGGAAAGACCCCAATAAAAGCTTATAAGACCTAAATGGGAAAGAATAGCAGAATGGGGCATGGTTTAAAGACAGAACACAAGCCCGTGGTCTGATCCCCAGCAACAACTACAGAAAGGGAGGGAGGGAGGGAAGGAGGGAGGGAGGGACAGAAGGATGGAAGGATGGAAGGACAGAAGGATGGAGAGAGAAGCAGTGTACCGTGAAGCCATCTAGCGGTGCAGCCTCGGCAGAGCCAGGAAGTCTATCTGATGGGGAAGGGCTGTGGGTTTCCAAACAGAATTCTCAGCTCTCCAAAGAAAGGTTTGGTATTAGCCCTACCTAATTATATATATTTACAGAGAGTGCCTCCTGCTTCTCAGGGGCTTCATAGCACTGTCTAATCTTCCATCTCTCCTTCACACTGCTAGATTCTCTTCAAACGAATTTATGATGCTAAATCTGGAAAAACTGTCCAAGACCACTGCTGCCTAAAGCATACACATATTCAAGGAAGAGGAATACGGACACTTTTAAGAGTTAGACAAGTAAGAGCATATTTAGAAACATTTATCTCTGGGTTCTGGGGTTGGGGTGTAGGATTTGATTCTCTATTGACGTTAAAAACCAAAGAACCAGTCTTTGACCAGAGCTTTCCCACCTGGTAGCACCACGCTTTGCCATGGATAGGTATGTGGCACTCACTCACCGAAGAACCCACCAGACCTGAGCAGCAGGGGTGGGCAGGTCCACAGTGCCACATCATTCTTGGGGGCACCTTGGCCAGTTGCCATCTCCTTGGTCTTAGGTAGCCAGATGAGGGAACAAATCTATAATGAGACACACAAAACACCAAATGCCAGCAACGTCTGATGCATGGTGAATGTGCCCAAATTGATTCTGAACAAGATTCTGCTCTGTTCGCCTATCCTCCAGCCTCAGCGAGGATTGGATATTTTTAGAAATTATATCCATCCTAAGGGGATATATCCCAATGCATCCAAAGACCAAGGCTCCAGTGCAAAGAACAGGAAGTTAAAATGAATTGTGCTCGCTGGCCAGGGATAGCCACACTACATACAGGTTTCAGAGTCAAACTATGGTGAGAGAGCCAAGAAGGAAGAGATGGGGGAGGGGAGAAGGGGGAGAAGGAATACAAATGGGATTAACTTTGGACTCACTAGTTAAGAGATTGTAGAAAAAACAAATTCTTTTTTTTTTTGTCTTTTTTTTTTATTTGATATAATTTATTTACATTTCAAATGATTTCCCCTTTTCTAGCCCCCCCCACTCCCCGAAAGTCCCGTAAGCCCCCTTCTCTTCCCCTGTCCTCCCTCCCACCCCTTCCCAGTTCCCCGTTCTGGTTTTGCCAAATACTGTTTCACTGAGTCTTTCCAGAACCAGGGACCACTCCTGCTTTCTTCTTGTATCTCATTTGATGTGTGGATTATGTTTTGGGTATTCCAGTTTTCTAGGTTAATAACCACTTATTAGTGAGTGCATACCATGATTCACCTTTTGAGTCTGGGTTACCTCACTTAGTATGATGTTCTCTAGCTCCATCCATTTGCCTAAGAATTTCATGAATTCATTGTTTCTAATGGCTGAATAGTACTCCATTGTGTAGATATACCACATTTTTTGTATCCACTCTTCTGTTGAGGGATACCTGGGTTCTTTCCAGCATCTGGCAATTATAAATAGGGCTGCTATGAACATAGTAGAGCATGTATCCTTATTACATGGTGGGGAATCCTCTGGGTATATGCCCAGGAGTGGTATAGCAGGATCTTCTGGAAGTGAGGTGCCCAGTTTTCGGAGGAACCGCCAGACTGCTTTCCAGAGTGGTTGTACCAATTTGCAACCCCACCAGCAGTGGAGGAGTGTTCCTCTTTCTCCGCACCCTCTCCAACACCTGCTGTCTCCTGAATTTTTAATCTTAGCCATTCTGACTGGTGTAAGATGAAATCTTAGGGTTGTTTTGATTTGCATTTCCCTAATGACTAATGAAGTGGAGCATTTTTTAAGATGCTTCTCCGCCATCCGAAGTTCTTCAGGTGAGAATTCTTTGTTTAACTCTGTACCCCATTTTTTAATAGGGTTGTTCGGTTTTCTGGAGTCTAACTTCTTGAGTTCTTTATATATATTGGATATTAGCCCTCTATCTGATGTAGGATTGGTGAAGATCTTTTCCCAATTTGTTGGTTGCCGATCTGTCCTCTTGATGGTGTCCTTTGCCTTACAGAAACTCTGTAACCTTATGAGGTCCCATTTGTCAATTCTTGCTCTTAGAGCATACGCTATTGGTGTTCTGTTCAGAAACTTTCTCCCTGTACCGATGTCCTCAAGGGTCTTCCCCAGTTTCTTTTCCATTAGCTTCAGAGTGTCTGGCTTTATGTGGAGGTCCTTGATCCATTTGGATTTGAGCTTAGTACAAGGAGACAAGGATGGATCAATTCGCATTCTTCTGCATGCTGACCTCCAGTTGAACCAGCACCATTTGTTGAAAAGGCTATCTTTTTTCCATTGGATGTTTTCAGCCTCTTTGTCGAGGATCAAGTGGCCATAGGTGTGTGGGTTCATTTCTGGATCTTCAATCCTGTTCCATTGATCCTCCTGCCTGTCACTGTACCAATACCATGCAGTTTTTAACACTATTGCTCTGTAGTATTGCTTGAGGTCAGGGATACTGATTCCCCCAGATTTTCTTTTGTTGCTGAGAATAGTTTTAGCTATCCTGGGTTTTTTGTTGTTCCAGATGAATTTGATAATTGCTCTTTCTAACTCTGTGAAGAATTGAGTTGGGATTTTGATGGGTATTGCATTGAATCTGTATAGTGCTTTAGGCAAAATGGCCATTTTAACTATATTGATTCTACCAATCCATGAGCATGGGAGGTTTTCCCATTTTTTGAGGTCTTCTTCCATTTCCTTCTTCAGAGTCTTGAAGTTCTTGCCATACAGATCTTTCGCATGTTTGGTAAGAGTCACCCCAAGATACTTTATACTGTTTGTGGCTATTGTGAAGGGGGTCATTTCCCTAATTTCTTTCTCAGCCTGCTTATCCTTTGAGTATAGGAAGGCCACTGATTTGCTTGAGTTGATTTTGTAACCTGCCACTTTGCTGAAGTTGTTTATCAGCTGTAGGAGCTCTCTAGTGGAGTTCTTTGGGTCACTTAGGTAGACGATCATGTCGTCTGCAAATAATGATAGTTTGACTTCCTCCTTTCCAATTTGTATCCCTTTGACCTCCTTATGTTGTCGAATTGCCCGAGCTAGTACCTCAAGTACAATATTGAAAAGATAAGGAGAAAGGGGGCAGCCTTGTCTGGTCCCTGATTTCAGTGGGATTGCTTCAAGTTTCTCTCCGTTTAGTTTGATGCTGGCTACCGGTTTGCTGTATATTGCTTTTACTATGTTTAGGTATGGGCCTTGAATTCCTGTTCTCTCCAAGACTTTAAGCATGAAAGGATGCTGAATTTTGTCAAATGCTTTTTCAGCATCCAATGAAATGACCATGTGGTTTTGTTCTTTGAGTTTGTTTATGTAGTGGATTGTATTGATGGATTTCCGTATATTGAACCAACCCTGCATTCCCGGGATAAAGCCTACTTGATCATGGTGGATGATCGTTTTGATGTGTTCTTGGATTCGGTTGGCAAGAATTTTGTTGAGTATTTTTGCATCGATGTTCATAAGGGAAATTGGTCTGAAGTTCTCTTTCTTTGTTGGATCTTTGTGTGGCTTTGGTATCAGCGTAATTGTGGCTTCGTAGAAGGAATTGGGTAGTGTTCCTTCTGTTTCTATTTTGTGGAATAGTTTGAAGAGTATTGGTGTTAACTCTTCTTTGAAGGTCTGGTAGAATTCTGCACTGAAACCATCTGGTCCTGTGCTTTTTTTGGTTGGAAGACTTTCTATGACTCCTTCTATTTCTTTAGGCTTTATGGGACTGTTTAGATGGTCTAGTTGGTCCTGATTTAATTTTGGTATTTGGTATCTGTCAAGGAAATTGTCCATTTCCTCCAGATTCTCCAGTTGTGTTGAGTACAGGCTCTTGTAGTAGGATCTGATGATTTTTTGGATTTCCTCAGTTTCCGTTGTTATGTCTCCCTTTTCATTTCTAAGTTTGTTAATTTGGATACTTTCTCTGTGCCCTTTTGTCAGTCTGGCTAAGGGTTTATCTATCTTGTTGATTTTCTCAAAGAACCAGTTCCTAGTTTTGTTGATTTTTTGTATGGTTCTCTTTGTTTCTACTTGATTGATTTCGGCCCTGAGTTTGATGATTTCCTGCCTTCTACTCCTCCTGGGTGAAATAGCTTCTTTTTGTTCTAGGGCTTTCAGGTGTGTCATTAAGTTGGTAATGTATGCTCTCTCCATTTTCTTTTTGGAGGCACTCAGGGCTATGAGTTTTCCTCTTAGCACTGCTTTCATTGTGTCCCATAGATTTGGGTATGTTGTGTTTTCATTTTCATTGTGTTCTAAAAAGTCTTTAATTTCTTTCTTTATTTCTTCCTTGACCAAGGTGTCATTGAGTAGAGTATTGTTCAATTTCCACGTGTATGTGGGTTTTCTGTTGTTTCTGTTGCTATTGAAGACCACTTTTATTCCATAGTGATCAGATAGGAGGCATGGGATTAGTTCTATCTTTTTATATTTGTTGAGGTCTGTCTTGTGACCAATTATATGGTCGATTTTGGAGAAGGTACCATGAGGTGCTGAAAAAAAGGTATATTCTTTTGTTTTAGGATAGAATGTTCTATATATATCAGTTAAATCTAATTGGTCCAAAGCTTCAATTAGTTTCATTGTGTCCTTGTTTAGTTTCTGTTTTCCTGATCGGTCCATTGAGGAAAGTGCAGTGTTGAAGTCACCCACAATTATTGTGTTAGGTGCAATGTGTGCTTTGAGTTTTAATAAAGTTTCTTTTATGAAAGAGGGTGCCCTTGCATTTGGAGCATAGATGTTCAGGATTGAGAGTTCTTCTTGTTGTATTTTTCCTTTGACCAGCAAGAAGTGTCCCTCAGAGTCTCTTTTGATGACTTTGGGTTGAAAGTCAATTTTATCTGATATTAAAATGGCTACTCCAGCTTGTTTCCTGAGACCATTTGCTTGTAAAATTATCTTCCAGCCTTTTACTCTAAGGTAGTGTTTGTCTTTGACCCTGAGGTGTGTTTCCTGTAAGCAGCAAAATGTAGGGTCCTGTTTACGTATCCAGTCAGTTAGTCTGTGTCTTTTTATTGGGGCATTGAGTCCATTGATGTTAAGAGATATTAAGGAATAGTGATTGTTACTTCCTATCATTTTTGACGTTATTTTTTAAATTTGATTGCCTAACTTCTTTTGGGTTTGATGAAAGGTTACTATCTTGCTTTTTTCAGGGTGGAGTTTCCCTCCTTGTATTGGTGTTGTCCTCCTATTATCCTTTTTAGGGCTGGGTTTGTGGATAGATATTGGGTGAACTTGGTTTTGTCGTGAAATATCTTAGTTTCTCCATCTATGGTGATTGAGAGTTTTGCTGGATATAGTAGTTTTGGTTGGCATTTGTGTTCTCTTAGAGTCTGCATGAGATCTGCCCAGGACCTTCTAGCCTTCATAGTCTCAGGTGAAAAGTCTGCTGTGATTCTGATAGGTCTTCCTTTATATGTTACTTGGCCTTTTTCTCTTACTGCCTTTAGTATTCTTTCTTTGTTTAGAACATTTGGTGTTTTGATTATTATGTGACGGGAAGTATTTCTGTTCTGGTCCAGTCTGTTTGGAGTTCTGTAGGCTTCTTGTATATTCATGGGCATCTCTCTCTTTAGGTTAGGGAAGTTTTCTTCCATAATTTTATTGAAGATATTTGCTGGCCCTTTAAGTTGTAAATCTTCACTCTCATCTATGCCTATAATCCTTAGGTTTGGTCTTCTCATTGTGTCCTGGATTTCCTGGATATTTTGGGTTACAAGCTTTTTGCACTTTGCATTTTCTTTAACTGTTGAGTCCATGGTTTCTATGGAATCTTCAGCATCTGAGATTCTTTCTTCTATCTCTTGTATTCTGTTGTTGATATTTGCATCTCTGTCTCCTGATTTCTTCCCAAGGCTTTCTATCTCCAAAGTTGTCTCCCTTTGAGTTTTCTTAGTTGTTTCTACTTCTGATTTTAGATCCTGGATGGTTTTGCTTAGCTCCTTCCCTTGCATGTTTGTGTTTTCCTGTAATTCTTTAAGAGATTTTTGTGTTTCCTCTTTCATGAGCTCAGCCTGTTGACCAAAGTTCTCCTGTATTTCTTTAAGAAATTTTTGTGTTTCGTCTTTCATGACCTCAGCCTGTTGACCAAAGTTCTCCTGTATTTCTTTAAGTGTTTTTTGCATTTCCTCCTTGTTGGCTTTTGTATTCTCCTGGATTTCTTTCAATGATTTTTGTGTTTCCCTTGCAAGGGCTTCTAACTTTTGATCCATTTTCTCCTGAATGTCCTTCATGTGTTCCTGTACCAGCATCATGACCAGTGATTTTAAATCCAAATCTTGTTTTACTGGTGTGATGGGGTATCCAGGACTTGCTGGTAGAGGAGAATTTGGTTCAGATGTTGCCATATTGCCTTGATTTCTGTTAGTGACGTTTCTGCGTTTGCCTTTTGCCATCTAGCTCTCACTGGTGTTACTTGGTCTTGTCAGTGCTGGACTCACCAGTGCAAGCTGCCCCTTCCCCGTTGGCCTCTGGTGGACAGCTTACACTCTGCACTGCCTATAGACAGGGTGCTGTTGTCCAGGCTGTTCAGATCCCGAAGCAGGCACCTGAAGGCTCCCGCTGGGGCCCGCAGGATTTATTGGAGCACACTGACTTCTCCCAGCTGGCCGCCCGGAAGCCCCCACTAGCCTCTTGAGGGACCTGGAGATGTGGCGGCCACCCAGGCTGATCTGAAGCGGAGAGAGTTGAGCTGGGGACTTCTGCCTGAGGCCTTGCCCCAGATTGTGTCTGTGGACCAGGTGGAACCCGTGTGCACCCCCAGGGAGCTCCGAAGGTGAATGTTGCTGTGACCTCCCCTGTGCTCCACTCACTCCGCTGGGCAGCCGATTTCCCCAACCGGGCTGGCGCACACTAGGTTAGCCTTGTCGCCTGGGCCCTGAGTCCAGGCAAACGCCTGGGAGGCCAAGGTCCGAGCAAAGTTCCCCTAGGGCTATGTCTGTTATTTGGGTCCGCCAGGTGACCCGGATGGCGGGCGTGCGCGTCCGCGCTCCCCGAAAGCACCGGGAGAGTCTGTTGTGCTAATAACCTCCTGGGCGGGTTGACACACAGATGGCCCACCAAGCCGCCCAGTTCTTGGGGTCAGTCCTGTGCCTTTTGGGGCCTAGACCCCCGTTTTGTTAGCCTCAGGCTACGCTTGTTAGCAGTCTCTGCCCTCCCGAGCACTCTGGCTCCTGTAGGCAAAATGGCGGCGCGTGCACCGGCGGGGCAAAAAAAAAAAAAAAAACTCCTGGCTGGGTTGGCACCCCAATGGCCACTCGAACAGCCCAGGGCCTGGGTGCAGGCCAACGCCCGTCTGGCTCAGACCCCTGCGGTGTTGGGCCTAGGATTATGTTTGTGTACCTCAGTCTGACCGATCTCTGGAGCCCGGGATCAAGATGGCGGTGAGTCTCTCCTGACTGGCGGGCAGCCGAGTTCTGAAGTGGCTTCCGTGCAGCGAAAGGCTCCGCAGAACCGCAGTTGCTTGCCGCCCGGCTGGTCAGCGAAGGTCAGTGGTCGTGGGCGCAGGGCCTAACTGGACCCTGTGTCGCCTTGGTTCCACCGCTGATGGCCCTTCAGCTGGAGCAGCCACTGCTACCGCTGCCGCCGCCGCCGCCGCCTGGATAGCAATGCGAAAAAACAAATTCTTAAGAATTGGAATTCCTTTTGAACTCAGAAAGGAAGGAAGGATGGGATCCTACATTTTATTGTGAATTGTCTTCTTAAGATTCTAGATTTGCAGCTGGGCGGTGGTAGTGCACGCCTGTAATCCCAGCACTCTGGGAGGCAGAGGCAGGCAGATTTCTGAGTTCGAGGCCAGCCTGGCCTACAGAGTGAGTTCCAGGACAGCCATGGCTACACAGAGAAACTCTGTCTCGAAGAAAACCAAATCCCAAAAAAAAAAGATTCAAGATTTGGGATGGTGGTGAACTCTAGATGCTTACCTACAAGTGTGTGCTTGGAGTCTGAATGCTCTTCCCAGAATTTACATCCAAAACATGTAGGCATCTGTCCTTCAGGCCACCTCCCATGGCAAGGACCTCAGGTTGTCAAGGACTCCACTCCATGGCCTGTAAAGTTCCAAATAATAACACAAGCAGGTGAGCCCTGGAGAAAGCAAGCTGTAGACAGATGTGCACAGGTGGCCTCACCTGGAGGTCTGCAGCTGCAGCCCTCTCCGAGGGAGGGCCAATGTACCCTCCAGAGAGTATTCCCCAGGGAGGCAAAGCCACTGCTGGAAGCAGAGGTGCCCAATAGAATATGTCCCTTCATTGTGCTAACAATTGTCAGTGTTTTTAGCATAGAAAAAAAGTACAGAGCAGCACAATTGAAAAACTGTATGCTGCACACCCATGGGCATGCCTTTTGTGATCTGTTCACCAATCTGTATGCTGCACACCCATGGGTGTGCCTTTTCCGATCTGTTCACCTGAAGCTATGCTAGGAGTAGAGAGATGTAAGATGACTTATTTCCAGATTGGCTGTCTGAGACGACCAAGTGTCTGTCAGTCTAATTCCTCACATCACCATCACTGTGACTGCTTTTTAGCAGCCTAAAGATTGTTGCCCGGGTGCTAGGCAACCTTGGAGGCTGGGTTACATCATGATGCCCTCTTATTCCACAGTTATTCCTTCCTCCTTTGCATCACATTGTCTTCTGTACCAGGCAAGAATGGAGTCTCAGGAACAAACTGAGTTCTGACTCTTCCAAGTCTTCCTATACCCTCATTTTATCCACACAGACTAATAAAAATGCTGTGGATCAATAGATAAAAACCCAAGATGACCAAGCTTAAGTATTAAAATGGATAAAGTAGAAACTACAAAACAACTCTCTAAAACAGAAGCACAGGCTATAAAAGCCATAAATATAAATGTTTACATTAAATTTAACAATGTCTAAAACATTCATTAGATGGGCTCAATAGCAAAATAAAAACAGCAGAGTAGCTGTGGGATGAAATTCAAAGGCCTAACATGTGCATAATTGGAACCAAATCTTGGCACCAGAAGAAAGAGGTATGAAATGACTCTGTCGTT
The DNA here is from genome assembly GCF_947179515.1 of Apodemus sylvaticus. Lineage (NCBI taxonomy): Eukaryota > Metazoa > Chordata > Mammalia > Rodentia > Muridae > Apodemus > Apodemus sylvaticus. Next base: position 47,381,358 of record NC_067487.1, read on the forward strand.
TTCATCAGAAAGGAGAGAAACCAAAAATCAATGGAACAGAGTCTTTCAAATACTAAAAGTAAGATCTTCCAACTTGGAATTCTATTTGATCTGATCAACAAGAAATGTTAAAAGGAGCCCTCCAGAATAAAGAGAAGTTATTTAGGAGAATTTGTTAGTTGTCAACTCAAGAGGATCAAGAAACATCTAGAAGACACAACTCAGCTAGGTATTGTGAGGTATTGTGAGGATGTTAAGAGAGAAGCCAAATGCAGGATGAAGAACTGCTCTGGTGAGTGACACCTTTCAGACAGAGATTCATGGACCATGCAGCATGTGCTGCCTTTGTTTCTTCTTCCTGACCAAGTGCGTGTGTTGCTGATGCTGCTGTCATCCTCCTCTGACATCAGACCCTACGCCAACCTTCAGCACTTGGACTTTGGCCACTGAGATGTCCAGCCTTGTGGACTGAGCAGTTATTGACTCTCAGCCCATCTGTGTACGGACGCCCACAATTAGACTGCCTAGCCTGTACAAGGCAAAATAACAAATCCCTTTTTATAATAGATCTATATTCTACTGGCTTTATTTTTCAAAGAACCCTACCTACAACTAAGAAAGAGTTCATCTTTAAGAATTAAGAATATTAGAACTAGTGAAATAGTTTCGCAAACACAAAGGACCACTTTTTTCCTCTTACAAACATTAACTTTTTTTACTTTGTGTGTGTGTGTGTGTGTGTGTGTGTGGTGTATGTGTACTTGTGTAGATACGTGTTCAAATGTACCTTTGTAAGCGTGGAGGCCTCAACTGACATTGAAAGTTTTCTTCAATCCTTCCCCCTTTTTAAATGAAATCTAAGTCCCTTGCGGAACCTAGAACTCCTCAATTCTGAGTAGTCTAGCTAGCCAATTGGCAGGGTATACCCATCTCTACCTCCTAAATGCTGAATCACAAGCACCTAGCCAACAATATGACTGCTTAGATTTTACATGGGTTCTGGCATCCAAACTCTAGTCTTCATGTTTATAGGACAATTGCTTTTTCTCCTGAGTTATCTTTTCAAGCCAAATTTTTATTTTATAATACAATGGAAGGGTTTTCAATCAATGTCATCTGAAACTCGTGACAGATACAATAACTTGAGAACCTATAGATTACAATATAATACCCATAGCAATCAATATAAACATACAATAAAGACATCCAGCCCAAAAGTCAATAGATCCATGAAAGTAGGGCAGAAGTAGAAAATGTGTAAGCAATGAACCTTGGGCACAGCAACATTTAGAGCAGAGAGAGAAGAGGACAGGGACCAGCCAAAGGGCCAGGACTGAGTAGTTATAAAGCCAGGAGGCCTCTGTGTCCATTTTAAACAGACACATATAGCAGGCAACCCAAAAGAATCGTGAAGCAAAGGACTCGTTCAGCAGTCTCAGGTTGGAGGTATTTAGAAGGGCCGTTCTAATGAACAGGGTGGTTAAGGTTTAGAATCCCACCGCAGCAGACGCAAGACGGCCTAGAAAAAGACAGATGTGATCAATGTAAACATCTTTTGACAAGTTTTGCTGTTGAAGGAATAAAGGTGAGCTGCATGTTGTCCGCTGACCTCCATCATCTGGCCCATGGCCCTGCCTGCCTCCCTGAGGAGACCTGTGGGGCAGGAGCATCCAGGTCCACCAGGGGCACTGCCAGCAGAGGTGAGCAGGGTGCTGCCCCCTGAGCTCCATTTCAGGCTCACAGCCCTGCCTGCCTCTTAGGGAGTCCTGCCGGCATCAGAAGGATCCAGCCAATACCAGGAACAACCAGATGGTTAACGGCCAGCACAAGAACACAATCAACAAAAGCAGGGCAATATGGCACTACTATGCCCAGCTATCCTACTACAGCAAGGCCTGGATATCCCAACAGAGTCAAAGCACAAGGCGATGGCCTTAAATCCAATCTTCTAAAGATGACAAAGGCCTTTAAGGAGGAAATGAATAAATCCCTTAAAGAAATACAGGGAAATACAATCAAACAGATGAAGGCAGTGAATAAAACTGTTCAAGATCTGAAAATGAAAATAGAAACAATAAAGAAAACACAAATGGAGGGAATCCTGGAGTTGGAAAACCTAGGGAAGAGAACAGGAACTACAGATGCAAGCATCACCAACAGTAGGCAGGAGACGGAAGAGAGTATCGCAGGCATAAAGATAGGATTTAAGAAATTGATACATTGGTCAAAGAAAAACGTTAAATCCAAAAAGTTCCTGACACAAAGCATCCAAGAAGTCTGGGACATTATGAGAAGACCAAACCCAAGAATAATAGGAATAGAAGAAGGAAATAATTTCAAGCTCCAAGGCCCAGAAAATATTTTCAACAAGTTCATAAAAGAAAATTTCCCCAATCTAAGAAGGAGATGTCTATAACATAAAAGCAGCTTGCAGAACACCTAACAGATTGAACCAGAAAAGAAAATCCTCCCACCACGGAATAAAACACTAAATGTACAGAACAAGGAAAGAATATTAAAAGCTGCAACAGAAAAGGCTATGTGACATATAATGGCAAACTATGGGAATTACTGCTGAGGGGAGGAAAAGAAGGAGCTAGGCTTGAAGGAAACGTGGGCGCAGAAGTTGCTTCTAATTATGAGTGTTTTGAGGTTTTAACAGTTCTTGGGGATTTATACCTCCTAATTGGCCATGACAATAAATTCTCTGGGAGAAAGAGCTCCGAGCGAGCATGCGCTGATGGAGAGCTGCTTCCCCTGCTCACTCTGTGTGGGAGCTCCCCTCCCTGGCCAGGGGAGCTCACCCTTGCTCTCAACCCGATCACCCACCATACATGCCAGCTCATCCTTTATTTCAGGGCACTAACTTCACTGTCACAGGTCTGCCAAAACTCCTCCATCACACCAACTCCTTTCATGAGGAATTTGAGGCGGTTTTCCCTCCACAAACTGTCTTCCCAGTGGTACCACTCTCCTGCTTCACAAATTTGTAACACTAAATTCATTCTTGATTCTTTGTTTTCTATATTTATGCATATAATGCAACACACACAGAATAAATGGTCTTCATTCTTCTTAATTTCTCTTAGTCGACAAATCCCAAACTAAATTTCTACACCCGAGTCTTGAATTTCTCCATGATCTACATCTATCTGCCAGTGGCTCAGCTATAATCTTCACTACCATTATCAATAACTCACTGCCTTTGCTCATGCAACATAACAACGTTCTCATCTTCCCTCACCTTCACAAGTCTTATCCATTTTCTTTTTTTTTAATATTTTTATTTTCTATATTCTTTGTTTACATTCCAAATGATTTCCCCTTTCCCGGATCCCACCTCCCCATATGTCCCATAAACCTTCTTCTCTCCATCCCTTCTCCAATCACCTCCCTCCTTTTCCTCTGTCTTTATATTCTCCTCCAATGCTAGATCAATCCTTTCCAGGATCAGGACCCTCTCCATACTTCTTCATGGGAGTCATTTGTTATGCGATTTGTGCCTTGGGTATTCAGAGCTTCTGGGCTAATTAATATCCACTTATCAGAGATTGCATTCCATGTGTATTCTTTTGTGATTGGGTTACCTCACTTAGGATGATATTTTCTATGATGCAGCTTATGTCTGGATATCACTAAAGTATTTCTGATCTCACTGAGATCTATAACTCACAGTTTTCATTCTACATTGGCATGTTGGCAGTCTGTTCTGGGTGAATTAGCACCCCATCTTCCAAAATAAATTACGACAGGCACTTAACACACCCAATGTGACTGTTTTACCGATGGATGGATATATCCACATTTAAAATCCATTTATAAGAGTAAATCAACATCAGTTCAGTTCATTTTGACTTAATAAAACAAAAATGTATTAGTGAGAAACAATACTTAACATCCTACCACCAACAATACCCATTTCTAAAAATGAATCTATGTAGTACGGACATGAAACATAAGGGCCATCTGGCTTTTCCTCAATCAAACTTCAGGTCTCAGTCAGAGAATTGGCTGCATTGGTTACCTCAACTGCTGAGCAGGCAGCCTAAGCAGTGACTTACAGTAGTCGTTTCGAAGGCCAGTGAGATGAACCTTCACCTCCAGTTGGCATATGGATTGGTGGACACCACTGAATCTCCTAAGACAGAACTCATCTCTGGCTCCATCTCTACAGCCTGCAGGAAACAAACAGTTCTGCACATCTCTAGGATCCCACAAACACAGACGCTCTCCCATGGGTAGTAAGAGAAGGCAGTGTGAGAAAGAAAGCAAGCCCTCTGATAAAACTGTGACACAAAGAAGACAGGAGGAAAGTAAACACAGAAGGGTTCAGTGTAGACTTTGAATAAGAGTTAAAAATTATTCAGTGGCACTTTTCAACAAAGAGTGCATGCATGGCAGACAAAGGTCTCATGAAGGATACGGAGTGCACCGTGTCAGACTTTGAATATTCATTTTATCCTTTGAGATTTTCAAAAGAAAGAGAATTTTGTATGTCTGCATACCCAACCCCACCATGCTCACCTAGAAGGCCTAAGTCTACCCTGTCTGTTCATAAATAGTTGTTGATTTACCCATCTTAACTTTTTCTTTTAATCGTACTGTACTAGAACACAGGTACTTTTTTTTTTGTTTTGGCTAATTTTACCCGTGACTATTTGGGCCCATGTTTCTATCATCTGATCTAAGTTTTCATCAAAAGGCCCCACCAAGTCTAAACCACTGGCCACTATCGTTTCATCTCTAGCCCTCAACACATGATCAAACTGATAGTGATATATATATATCAACAGGAAACAAAATAACAAGTGACTTGTGGTCTCTGTGACTAAATGGTTTCTGATAAAAGCTCAAAAGGCTCACAGTACTACTGTACCAAGAAAGCCAATTGTTACTCATCAATGCCTGTCTTGGGGTTCATTAGGAATATCTGCAACTGTCAGTTACTGAAAATCCAGGCCTTATGATAAGAGGTTATAAAATATTTTTAATAAAATCAATACTTAACACATTAACAACCGAGATAAGGATGTAGCTTCATATAGACAACTTGTTTAGCATGTACAGGGACTTGGACTCAAGTCACAACAGTGCATGTGCATGCACATACACGCTCACACACACACACACACACACATACACACACACAAAATCAATCAATAAGAAGAACAAAAAAATTCTTATAACTAATGAGTGATGATACTAAAGTTGCAGAATATAAAGTTAACATGAAAGCCAATTGCATATGCCATCACATGCAACTTAAAATTGAAAACAAATATTTATATTATTAAGCTAAAAATGTAAATGTTTAACTATAAATCTCAAAAAGAAAAGCATGTAAACTGTGTATATGAGGGGCTGGGGAGATAGCCCAGTGGTTAAGAGCTCTGACTGCTCTTTCAGAGTCCTGAGTTCAGTTCCCAGCAACCATCTGTAATGGGATCCGACGACCTACTCTGGTGTGTCTGAAGACAGCTACAGTGTACTCACATACATAAAATAAGTAAATTTTTAAAAATGTTTGTATATGAAAAATACATTTAAAACTTTGGTGAAAGAAAAAAAGAATATCTATGCAGGGAGGTTTTGCACATAAAAGACTATGGACACTCAATCTGTCCGCATGCCAATTCCTCTGTATTTGATTGATAGAGTCAATGCAATTACAATCAAACTTGGCAAGTTATTTTATGGATATTGATAAGGTAATTCTAAGCCGTGTGAAGTCACAAAGAGCAAAAACAGTTGACACACACTGAAGGATAAGAAGAAAGTGTCAAGACCGACATTACCCACCTCCAAGACTTACTAACAAGCTGCAGTAACCAGGACACATGATTTTGATAGAAGAACCATAAAGCCTGATGGGACAGGTTGGAGAGCCTAGAAACACTAGCGCACCCATCCGGTTACCGGGAAGGAACACAGGCATCATGGTAGAGAAAGAGAACCCCTCAACTGCTTCTACAACTGCTGGTTCCATACATACAAGAAAAACAGAATCTACACACAGAACTTACGTTATTCCCAAACATTAATGCACAGTGGATCACAGACCACAACTATCAGCATCCTAGAAAACGGCACAGGAGAAACCTTAGATGGACCCGGACCTAGGGTTTGTGCTTACTTTTTAGACAGACCAAGAACAAAACTCATGACAATGGACTTGGGTAAAATTTAAACTTCTGTAAGATATGATCAAGAGATGAGAAGCAAGTCATTTTCCACATTTGATAAGGGACTGTTGGCTTTTCAAAATGTACAAAGAGACTGTTAAGCCTGAACACATGCTATCAAGATGGCTCAGAAGATGAAGGTCTTTGCCTCCAATCCTGACAATCTAAATTCAATCTACAAAACCCACATGGAGGAAAGAGAAAATCAATTCCCACAAATTGTATTTGATATGTACATGCATGTATATATTTTATGCCTTATAAAAGTGTTTATATATATATATATATGTTCTAATATAATGTATGTATTATCTAAAGCATTAGAATGAAAAAGGTACATTCTCCCAGTCTTTCAAGGATTTTTTTTAATCTAATCAAACAGCATCTTAGAGGAATACAGTTACTGCTGCTCAGATGGAAGGAGGAGAGGACTGTGCAAGAGAACTCACCGAGAGTGAGCAAGGTCCTGGGTTCCCACAGCTCAATAGCAGAGCTTCAAAAGAGGGAGAAAGAGTGGAAAACAGGAGAAGAAAAAGAGGGTCACCGAGGCAGGACACTCTCCAGACATTTCCCCCCTGCTTTAAATGTATTATTCTAAAAAAGGATGATTCCTCCTCTCATCCACACAAACCCCCCAAAGAACGTGATCAAAACCTGAACTATGTGCTCATTTTTACATGCCTAACTCTATCTACTGTCAGAGAGAAAGAGGAGTCCCAGGATTGTAGCTCTGCAGCTGTCCAGGTGAGCAGCCCATCCTTCAGACCGGCGGAGGGACACCAAAGAAAAGGGTGGAGTGGAGTGAGCAAATGCATGGTCATGTTATCAGTGGTGAGAAACAGATCATGGATGCCAATGTGAAACAACAGCTTTGTAGACGTATGAAAACAGAAAGACCAGCAGGTGAAACCAGAGGAGGAGGCTGCGAACAGTGAATACAGCTGAATGATTACACAATGTGGACACTGGCCAGTGAGTCTGGTTTGGTGTTACAAAATGTAATAGAAGCACATCCAGAAACTGAAGGATCAATGAAGCAAGAGGGGACCTGAGCTCTTGTCTGCTGCGCACGAGTCCCCGTAAAGTCTAGATTCATAAGGAAAGGCTGTCTACCAACGATGCAGAAGAAATCATAGCAGTACTGAAGGGAGAACTAAGAACGATAACCTCTAGAAAACCTGACTTGGGAGTGAAGGTGGCCAGAGCAGAGAATTATGGGAGATATCCAAATTGTATAATGATGCTGACTTAGTCTAATGAATGTAGATAACATTTTAAGGTAAGGAAGGAATGAAAGAGGCGGGGACAAAGGACAGTTGGAAAGACAGATAATCAGAGTCTCTGTGCCACACCTGTCCTGACATGCTGGGATGCTTCACAGACATGCATTTTCCCATCTATTTGCTGGACTCCCTTCTGGGTTGAAAATAGCTGGGTTAGGCATTTCTAGAAACAAATGCACAAAAAGAGAACACGTCTTTAGGAGCACACTTGTGCATCTCAAGTGTGATGGATGAAAAACACGTTAGCTGAGCGTTCCCTAGCGAGATCAAAGCTCTCACAGTGCGATGACCAGTCGTGAGAATCTTACAGGTTATTGTTAACCTCAGCAGCCGCATACAGCAGAGATCACTGAGCTAAACTAAAAGCCTTTCTCTGTTCTCCCAGCCCAAACGCCGACTGAACAGTCTAATGACAAGCTGATAGCACCTTTACTCGTGAGAAATGGAAATAGCCAACCTCAAAGAGCTTAAGGAAATTCCCTAACTTTCCATAAACACAAAAATATTATTGCTGTTTTACTGGGACAGTACATAGAATATTCTTCTGACATCTTTTTGCCCAACTTTGATCAAAACTGGGAAGAAAAGTTAGAAATAAAAACAAAGAAAAGCACTCATTGACATTTTCAAAATACATAAAGATAAGTAAGTCGAGCAGAGGAGATTCCTTTTTGGTCTCCACAGCCCAGAAATAATTCTCTTTATAAGCACTGTTTTAATGTTTTGGTTTCCTCTGCTGTGGCAATGAGCCGTGATGAAAATATCTCTTACATTCTAAGAGACTGAAACTTTTGTTGGACCTCACAGTCAGAGTTATTGATGAACCTAGAAATCACTTAAGACTGCTCTCCTACTGTGCGCTCAGCCTGTTTGTTTAACCTCCCTTTAAGAGAGCAATGCAACGGTTAACCTTACTTGCCTTGGGTTTCCCATGTAGTCAACTTTTACAACCTGAGCTAATGTGTAACTCTAATCTTAAAGGATAGTACTCTTCCATGCCCTTGACCTAGAGAAATGTGTGTGTGTGTGTTACAATAATTATTTTCTGAAAACAGCAAATAGTCTGAAGACAGCCTTATAATATTAATATCCACCATAAGTATTGGCTGCAATATACAGATATTGTTTGGTAAACAATGAAGTTTGTAATACTGTTTGTTATCAGGGTCAGTTGGAGTCAATAACCTTGTGAGACTCTGTTAAAGATCAGTCTTCATTCCTTCCCCATGGGATATGTTCTGTAAAAGGAAATGTTTAATAAGGAAAAGGGAAAATCTTTGCTAGGGACACACACTCAGAAATTCATAAAGACAGACAGACAGAAATTCAGTCATAACAGACAGACAAGACAGATGGAAAACACAGGGAGGGTGGAGTGGAGATTCAAATCTGGGTTCACTCTTGGTGAACAAAGAGGAGGTGCCTTGACATCTGTCCTTAATGTGACATTGATCCGTTACTGAAGACAGTGCATTAAATGCACCCCTTCCTCAGTTTACCGAAAGCAACCGTTGCCAGCCAATGACCGCAAAGTGACCGCAAAGCAGCTTCTCAACCGCAAAGCAGGGAGTTAGACCTTAATTTGTGAGCTGCCCTGTGCTTTGCTGTGTTTAGCAGCACAGCTGGCCTGCACCCACTATGATGCCCTTCCCCAGAGTTATGACAGTGGAAAACACCACCAAATATGTTGTAAGGCACAAAACAATCCTCAGCTAAGAACCACTGATATAAACCAGCATCCCTAGCACAGCCTCCTGGCCAGGAGCTCAATGCAGTGTCTCAGATGCAATAAACTTTATCAACTCGTTTCTTCAAAATGCATATGATCCCACAGAGCTGACAAAGAAGTCGTCTAGCACATGCTTCTCTCCTAGGTACCCACTGGGTCCCTTCTTATGTGCAATCTATATATACTTTAAGTAGTGACTTAGGACCAGCCCAATTCATGTGAGTTCTAGAAGTTTCAACAACTACTCAGGCTCTCCTTGTGGCAACATCCTCCAGCAGATCGGGGGAACCACAGAAAGGCCACACAGGCTTCCTGCTGTGCTGTCTTCACCACTCTGAACACCACCTGCCTACCACCTAACTGTGACAACAGTCGCTCACCACCATGTGGCACCAGTTTCCACAGTCCTCTCCCAGGTTCTTCGGTGACACCAGGCTTCTGTTTAACAACTGCTTCAAGAAATGTCTTGCCAAGTCCATTGTGTGTGACCACAGAGCCACCAACATTACTGCCAACAGTATGGGTAAGAGGGCAGAAAAGTCCTAAGGGGCTGGGCACTGATGGTCTAATCATCAGCAGAAGGTGAGAAAACAGTAGTGTTAACAAGTTGGCCCAGGCATGAGGCCCAGCAGCACCCCTAATGGTTTCATAGAACTCCCTGACTTTGACCAACACCCATCCCCTTGGGTGGATCACACTCAACAAGAAAGCATGAATGAAAGACCTGTTCTGTGTTTCCTGTCTCATATGAGCTCACGTAATTAGAATTTATTCTCACAGTATGCTCTTTCCTTTTGCACAACATGTACACTAAGCACAGAAAGAGATGCACACTAGATGGATAGTATTGACTGGTATACTCTTGTGGCTTCCCTACTTTAAAGGCTTTGGGATGAAACACTGCTTCCTTCAGAAGCTACTCACTGACATGTTACTGACATGTAGTGTGCCCAAAAGACCTAGAGTGAACTCCTGGGATCTTAAAATCATAAGAATAGATCCAAAAGAAGAAACTCAACAAACAACTACAAAGGCTTATTGAAAAATATTCATTTACATATCTTCTAAATCAGTGGTTCTCAACCTTCCAAATGCTTTAATATAGTTCCTCTGAGACCCACTGGTCTAGAGCATAGCTTCTAACTATAGATTGTGTGTGAGCTGAGAAGTAGCTGGAGGACCTGAAGGCTCTCTGAACAGGCAATGGCCGAAAGTTAATTCCAAATCAAATGCATAACGAATCTAAGCTATTTCTTTCAGTGCTCGCTCCTGTTGCCTCACACAATTTTACCACAGCCTCAGCAATGAACTAACAACATGGCGCTTTGCACTGAGAAGTCTGTCACACCACATGATGTCAACAAACACTGCCCCAAACACCTCAGCTCAGTCTCAAGGCCGTTGTATGACAGAACAGTAGTAGTTGGCTGTGCTTACAAGGTTTTCTGCTCTTACAGAAACCTAGCAATTTCACTAAGGAAAACGTCTAGTATTTTCCCACTATCAATTCCTCAGCAAGAAAGTATCAAAGGAATATATATTTGGATTATTTTATACTACAACATTTGATTTTTAAAACTGCTGTTTGAAATCCCAACTTGAATTTCATTTAAAAAAAAATCAGTGAATGAATTATGGCCTGAGTTTAGAGCAGGATTTCTAACCATTTCTGAAATGGCCATAAACATGCTTCTGCCATTTTGCACTATATGTTGACCCAAAGCAGCATTCTCATCACTGATAGTTTCACTAAAATCAAAACATCAATCAAATCTGAAAGATCCTAAAATATTCTGCATCCTGTAATATAGGCCATTCAGCCAAGATTTAATTTTTCATGTAAAAATAAACAAGCACATCCATCTCATTAGCATGCAAGTTTGCTTCAGTCTTAACAAATGATGGATATATATATATATATAAAATAAATGTTTTAAAATACATTTTTCATGATTTGTTAATAGGAAATATTTGGGTTTTATTCCAATTTTATATACTTACATCCCCAGGGTCACATAAAAAGTTTTCAGGTGGGTGCTAGAGAGATGGCTTAATGGTTAAGAGCATTGGCTGCTCTCCCAGAGGCCCTGAGTTCAATTCCCAGCAACTACATGGTGACTCACAATCTTCTGTAATGGGCTCCAGTGCCCTCTTCTGGTATGTCTGAAATCAGCTACAGTGTACTCAAATAAATAACATAAATACATTTTAAAAAATATTTCTCAAGTGAAAAGGGGTAATAAGAAAATCTGCATTACAGGAACAATCAAATTAATGCTGACAAACTTTTTAGATGTCCCTTTAGGACAAACCAAGGCACCCACTAGCTGGTAGGTAGCGCACTAGGTATATATAATCTTGCTGTAGCTTTAATCATTCCTTCTTAGGTTTGCTCTCTTGAGTGGTCCTCAGAACACTTCCTCTTGTCCTTTGAGGAATCTTTTCTTTTGTTAAGTGCTTCCATTCATGGCCCTCTTTTGTTCTATCTTTTCTTCCTGGTTCCCGAGGGCACACAGGCACCCCCTTCCTCATATTCACAACTCAGGTTTCCGAGCCTTTCTGTCTTCCCTCTCTGCCTACCTGGACTTTGGTGGCAACATTTTCCTTCCAGCCTCTGTCCCCTGCAAGAGGTGTCTTGTATAAGTGGAGAGTAGAGTTATTCACTTCAGAACTTCCTTTAGCTGGAGTTTTTGGTGAATTTTTGTTGTGGGATCCTGCAAGAAAGACATTTAGCTTTGGATCTATTTTTTTAAAACAATGTAGTCACTTAAATTACTGATCTGCTGGCCACAGCATTTTTCTCAGTAGATTAGAATGTGAAGGCCTGAGTTTTCTAACCAAATTATCAGAAAAGAAAGGGGAATGAATGGACAAGGCCTTAGCTAAAGCACTGGGCTCATGCAAGAAACAACCTCAGTGGCCTCTAGAGCCAGAATGAAATGCCAGAGCCAATGACCTGGCTCCATCTCCAGCAGCAGCTGTGAAAACACTTCCCTTCTGCATGGATAAAACAGGATTTCAGAATAGGTAAAAATGATTGCATAGCTTAAATGGTGCTGCAAGGAGCATCCTGTCAAGCTAAGATCACTCTGCTCAGACATCACTGTAGGATGCTTGCATTACTGGTCTTCGCTACCTGAAACTTAGAGTATCACTTTGCCTCTCCTCCTTCCTGTTATGGAAAGATGTCTTAAAGGTAGTTGGAGATAGTAACAGTAAAACGCTTTGTAAGAAAACAAAAGTCAATATTATTTACATTCAGATTTTTCATGTTTTCTGTGATGGTTAGCTTTAGGTATTAACTTGTCATGTCTAGAACCACCCGGGAAGAGTGTGGGGGCTTGTCTGCATTAGTAGGCCTGTGGTGTGCCTATAGAAGACTATCGTAATTAAGTTAATTGGCATAGGAATGCCTAGCCCAATGTGGGTGACACCATTCCCTAGACAGGGGATTCCTGAACTATGTATGTATAAGTAAAGAAATGGAGCCAAGCACATGAAAATGAGCAGGCAGGCATGTGCGCGTGCATTTATTCCCTCTCTGATCTTGGATGCAATGCCACTACATGCCTCAAGTCCCCGCCTTCAATCATCTGAAATGATGGCGTATATCCTGGAATTGTAAGCTAAATTAATTCCTCCTCCACTAAGTGATTCTTTTGCCAGAGTATTGTCAAGCAACAGAAATGAAACTAAAATATATTCTGTTATCAAACTGAGAAAGTCCTTTACCAAGCTTTTTGCTTCAAAGGAATACCTGTCAAACCAACCTAAAGACTAAATATCTACAATACGTACCAAAAACTAAATACCCACTATATATATCATCTGGGCCAAGAGTCCTCCAGAAAAGCTTAACCTTTTGATGTGTGACAATCCTGTCTGCATTTGGACAACTATGAGCTTGATGGTCTGTCATTATGTTCTTAGAGCTTGGCACCCAGTACCCAGGACTTGAAATATAACAGACACTAGTTTAAGGGAGGAGAGAGGGGGTACACATGAAATCTCCCTCCAAGTTTTAGATTTGGCTCTTTCTTTTAAAACATTTTATTGTTGTATTTTTAGAAGTGCATAAAGAAAAAGCCTCAGAACTTCAAAAGAAGAAGGAAAAGCTATGTTTAAAGCCAACAAGATGGCTTCGTGGACAAAGATTCTTGTCAGGAAAGCCTGACAAACTGAGTTCAATCCCTAGAACTCACATAAAGGAGGAGGGAGAGAAACAGTTCCACAGAGTTGTCTTCTGACCTCCATATGCACAGCCATAGCACGTGATGGGGGGAGAGGTAGGGGAAGAGGGAGAGAGGGAGGAAAAAGGGAGGGGAGAGGGAGAGGGAGGGGGAGATAGAGGGAGGGAGGGAGAGAGAGAGAGAGAGAGAGAGAGAGAGAGAGAGAGAGAGAGAGAGAGAGAGAGAGATTGAATTAAAAACCCAAAGTTAGCTCTTGACTCCCTTGCTCTCTTGTTCTCTTTTGCCCTCTTGGGCTCCTCCCTTTCCCCTTCCCTTCCCCCATTCCTCTCCCCACTCCATGTAGTCATACTTCTCTGCTCTCTTCTCTCTGCCTTTCTCTGCCTCTACTAACTCTCTTAACTCCTCTCCCCATGCCCTGAATAAACTATTCCATACTAAAAAAAAAAGAAAGAAAGAAAGAAAGAAAGAAAGAAAGAAAGAAAGAAAGAAAGAAAGAAAGAAAGAAAGAGAGGAAGAAAGAAAGAAAGAAAGAAAGAAAGAAAGAAAGAAAGAAAGAAAGAAAGAAAGAAAGAAAGAAAGAAGGAAGGAAGGAAGGAAGGAAGGAAGGAAGGAAGGAAGGAAGGAAGGAAGAAGAAGAAAGAAAGAAAGAAAGAAAGAAAGAAAGAAAGAAAGAAAGAAAGAAAGAAAGAAAGAAAGAAAGAAAGAAAGAAAGAAAGAAAGAAAGAAAAAACAAAACAAAAAAACCTATGCTTGGAAGCTACCTGTCAGCATCTCCAGCCTCAGAAAGCAGGAGATGACAGTTTCATGTACAGAGCAGAACAAGGCTACAAATGAGCCTCTTTGCACAGAGACACCTCTTCAGACAGGGACAAAGGACCTTCAGAGTTTGCTCTACTGAAACAAAATGAACCACCTCCTGCAGTGCCTAGAATCCATGTGTGTGGCTACGTCTCAGGGATTAAGCTAAAGGAAAAGGTGGAAGGAGCTTTCCTGTAAACTCCTTTTGATTAATAATCTGTTGCTCGAGATCTTCATCGTTCACACAGTTTCATTAAGAAACAACTGGTAAGTTAATTTCAAACTCAGAAAGAGCCAGGGATCCCCTAATTGTAGCAAGAAATTCTTCTAAAACAATGAATATCCAAACATCCTCAATTACACTGAATACAAAGGTTTCCTGCACTCCTGAGTCTCCCCCTGCCACAGTCAGGTAATTCTGGTGTTGACACTTGTCATTGTGTGGGAAATTCCTGTTTTATAAAGATTTGGGTCCCTTTTCAGTCTTTAGAACCAAAGTACCTCAGGAAGAGGCTGGTACTACTGTCAGCATCTGTCTTAAGAAGCATGCTGAGCTTGGCACAGGGGCTCACACCTGTCATCTCGGACCTCGGAAGGCTAAGGTAGAAGAGTTGTGAGTTTGAGGCCTGCCTGAATTACCACATAGTGAATTCCATGCCAGCCAGCCAGGGATACATAGAGAGATCCTGTCAAAAGAAGAGAAGGGAAGGGAGGGAGGGAGGAAAGGAGGGAAGGAAAGAGGGAGGGAAGGAGTGAGAGAGGGAGGGAGGGAGGAAAGGAGGGAGAGAAAGAGGGAGGGAGAGGAGAAAGGGAGAGGAGGGAGGGAGGAAAGAAAGAGAAAGAAAGAAAGAAAGAAAGAAAGAAAGAAAGAAAGAAAGAAAGAAAGAAAGAAAGAAAGAAAGAAAGAAAGAAAGAAAGAAAGAAAGAAAGAAAGTTAAGGGAGGGGAAGGAAGAGAGAACAGAAATGAGAAAGCATGCAAAGTCACAAGATCATGCTGCCTGGGACCTTTAAGGAGTAGAACAGGGAAGAATTAAAAGCATTAGATCACATGTGGAAAATTCTGCACCTGAAGAATGAAAATTTCAAAGGATACACCCAGATGAGAGTCGCGTATCTCAAAAAGAGGCATTTCAAGGCTCTGACTGGTGAATCAAGGACCCTGCTAATCACATCAGGGCTTAGGTGGGAAGAAGTGTGCTCTCCACCACCCCGCCCCATCACGACCCAACATGCCCCCTATGCCACTGCCACCCTAGGGCAAGGTCGCGGTGTCGTCTTCTGCCACTCTCCCCTTCCTCTCGTCTCTCCTGCTCTCATCTTTTCTTTTATTCAACTTGATTATATAGTTACAAATATATATTTTTTTTCAGACTCTCATGTACCAGAAAACTTTCCAAAGTCATTAACATTTTGAGTCTTCAAAACAAAATCATATTCATACAGTACAGAAATACATATATATATGCATACATATACATATATGCATGCACACGTATATAAATATATATGTTCTCTGAGCCATACTTAAAGCACAATGTATTATGCACATAACAACCACTACACTATAGGAAGCAGACACACAACCTGTGTCAGACTAAATGTGGCCTGTGGGAACCCTGCACTTGGACTACCTGCATAAGGAATTGCAACTATGTTTAACTGAATGCCTGAAACAGCTCAGGCAGAGTTAGGATGTCTGCTGCTGGTGTTGTCTTCAGCCCAGACCCCAGAGATTCAGGGATGGGGGGGGGGGAGGGGGAACGGCCCTCTTCCACAGAGGAAGCGCTTTCCAGGTCCCTGGCTGGGCTCGGCTGCCATCTGGTGGTGATGGGGCTGCTGGCCACAGGGATCTCCGCAGCCTCTTCACAAAGTTGCTCTTGAAGTTGGGAGTATGGTGGTGACCGAGTCAAACTCCTGTCAGACAACAATAAAAACTGTTAAAAAAAATGGGGTACAGACCTAAACAAAGAATTTTCACCTGAAGAAATTCGGATGGCCGAGAAGCACCTTAAGAAATGCTCAACATCATTAGCCATTAGGGAAATGCAGATCAAAACAACCCTGAGATTTCACCTCACACCAGTCAGAATGGCTAAGGAGACTGCAGGTGTTGGCGGGGATGTGGAGAAAGAGGAACACTCCTCCACTGCTGGTGGGATTGTAAGATGGTACAACCACTGTGGGAATCAATCTGGCGGTTCCTAAGAAAACTGGACATGACACTTCCGGAGAACCCTGCTATACTTGTCCTGGGCATATACCCAGAGGATTTCCCAGCATGCAATAAGGACACATGCTCCACTATGTTCGTAGCAGCCTTATTTATAATAGCCAGAAGCTGGAAAGAACCCAAATATCCCTCAATGGAGGAATAGATACAGAAAATGTGGTATATTTACACAATGGAATACTATTCAACAATTAAAAACAGTAAATTCATGAATATTTTAGGCAAATGGATGGAAGTAGAAAATATCATCCTAAGCGAGGTAATGCGATCACAAAAGAATACACATGGAATGCAATCATTGATAAGTGGATATTAATTAGCTCTGAAACTATGACTACTGAAGATACAATTAGCATATCAAATGATTCCCATGAAGAAGGAAGAAGAGGCCCCTAATCCTGGAAAGGCTTGATCCAGCATTGTAGGTGAGCACCAGGACATAGAAAAGGGAGGGGGAAAGACAGGAGAATGGATGGAGAGAAGAGGACTTATGGAACATATGGGAAGGGGGGGTACTGGGAAAGGGGAAGGCTTTTAGAATGTAAACAAAGAATATAGAAAATAAATTTTTAAAAAAAAGTCACTGGCATAAAAGATCACGAATAAGACTGTATCATATTTTTGTTCTTTTCTGTTTGTTTGAATGAAAGCTTTGAAACCTACAAAAATACATATATGAGCCTAAGGCATTAAAGAAAAATAAAAGACTTGCTTTTTTATTTAAAAGAGAAAAAGAAAGCTGTGAGTTCTAGTGGGCTCAAAGATGCAAAGGGGAAAAAAATCCTTCCAATGGATTGCATGTTGTTTATCTATAAAACCACTATACATACGCATGAAATTTAACTTTGGTGACCCTGAAGAATTTTTTCAATTATTTTTTTAAACACTAGAACATCATTACATAATCCCAGCTTCCCATCCATGGTTATTAGACATACCCAAACAGTTTAGAGAGTGATTCTATTTGACTTATCTTCATTACAGATCCATGTAAGCAATGTGTGTGAAGTGACTCTGCTGAACACGTCACCCTCCTCTCACTTCAGTTTTCTTGCTGGCTCTAAGGTTACGAACTTGGCAGACTTAGCAAGCCATGTCCGGGGGCCACATCCAGACGTCTACACTCCCAACCATGCCATCTAAGACTGGTGAAGACTAAAATAAGAGAGGGGGCTGCCACACCAGGAGGAAGACAGACACTCTTGTTCAAAATTTCCTTGGCTTTCTAGAATCTAAATATGCATTTCGAGATAAAAATAATTTTGAGTTTAAAAGAGGGAGGGAAAAGGAACATATGGTCTGTCATATGACCTAAGTGATCAATTAGCTTCACAATGGAGTCACACTGTGCCGTGACATGTCTGCATTCCTCTGTCTTGGCAACTGTCACTTTGTCCATCTTGAATGATTCCCACTTGGAATCTTGTCCAGGACTCTCTGCTGACTCACAGCACTGAATGTAACCACTGGCTCACATTCTCAGCTGGATTCACCTACAACTCCTCAGGGACCTGCCTGGAACACTGCCTGTCTGTTCCACTCTAAATTAGCAGCCTGTCAAGTCCAAGTAATGGTCCCCCAGGACTGCAGATCCGAATCCCTGCCACCTATCAATGAAAAGAAGCTTTGCCTGTGAAGTGCCCATACAGGGCACTAGTGTGACTACGCTCAGACTAGCTCACACGAGTTGGGGATCATACCCCCAGCATCCCATCGAGACCTGCGTGCCACCATTTGCCCCATAAGACTGCTGAAGGAGATGGTCCAAGAGGAACTGACACTGTGGCCACAGAGGAGACTTCAGCACTATCACCCACTGCCAGAAAACGCTGGCCTCCACCAGAACTGAGAAGCACAAGGCCCTGGGGCTCCAGATGAGTCTCTGGAGGAGGCAAAGCCCACGGACATTTGTCAACTGCCCTGTGAAACTGGCCTCCAGCCTCCAGGATTGTATGGGAAGAAGAATGTGTTTTAAGCGACAGAGTTTTGGATGATTTCTTCCACAGGAGGCTGGTGCACAGTATATGACAGACTTCCATAGCTCCAACAGAGTATGCAACTATAGACCATGCTATATTAATAACATGTCTAATATGCCCAGCAATCAGACATCTGAGCTAGAGAGCGTGCTTCATCACTATCCTCAGTCAAGCTGGTGCTTCAGCAGAACCCAGGAGCCCTTCTCTGTGGCTTCCTCTTCCTTCTGATCGTTTTTCTTCACCCACTTCAGGACACCGCCTCAGCTCTTAGAGTGCCTGGTGTGCTCGGTGGATTAACTCTACCTATAAGAACTTTGCCCTTACCTTGCTGGTTTGCAGTGATGCCCACACTGTGCTGAGTGATGTAGACGCTTCCAGTTTTTGCCCTGGCTTTGAGGCATTGCTTTTTTGAACAATAGCCATTAATTCCTTTGATGTCTACAATATTGTCATTCATGCAGATTCCCATGGGCGGAACCCAAGAACCAATTCCTAAAAGGCCTACAGAACTTATAGCAAATGTGCTGTTTTGTCATCTATTAGAGAGTTACTGGAAGATGGTTGCTGTGGCTGAAAGCAATGCAGTTTTTCTTTAAATCAGTACAATCGCTTAGGTCCCCATAGTTAGAGCCAGTGCTGCTCTTACAGAAGACCAGTGTTCAGTTCCCAGCACCCACATTGGAAGGCTCACAATCACCTATCACTTCAGCTCCAAAGGATCTGATGTCTTCTTTTGGCCTTCAAGAGCACTTTGAAGGATAAATACGATGCATATAATATACATATATATGTACATATATAATACAAACATGTGCACGCATGTACATGTACAGACATATAGACACAGTTTTTTAGTTTATAGAGACAGGGTTTCTCTGTGTAACTGCCCTAGCTGTCCTGGTACTCACTTTGTAGACCAAGCTGGCCTCAAACTCACAGAGATTCACCTGCCTCTGTCTCCTGAGTGCTGGGAGACACT
Source organism: Apodemus sylvaticus (assembly GCF_947179515.1). Lineage (NCBI taxonomy): Eukaryota > Metazoa > Chordata > Mammalia > Rodentia > Muridae > Apodemus > Apodemus sylvaticus. Next base: position 47,400,708 of record NC_067487.1, read on the forward strand.
GAGTGTGTTTACCACCACAGTTGGCTAGAATATTCTTTAGAACAGAGAAATCATGTTTAGACTGAGAAAGGAAAAATATCACTGTTTCTGGGATAGTCAGCACTCAACTGAAGGCTGATGTCCAGGGTCAGAGCTATGCTTTAAGAACAGAGCTGGTCAACAGGAGAATGTACACACTGATACGTTTATAAAATTGAATACTTTAAATTGAGCACTAACTGCACCTCCACATAAAGAACAGCACAAGGCTGATAAAACAGCAAGAAAAACAGAAAATAGACAATATAATTTCATTTAAGTAGAAGGGCAGGAGAAACAAAGACATATTTCAGGGTGTACATAGATGCTGTAGCAAAACTTAGAAAGGAGGGGTGGCATCGCTGCCCCTGGGGTCAGGGGTAGATATGCTCCATCCCTTGACCTGGCAGGCATGCCCAGCCTTTTGACACTGTGACACAACACTGTAATCTACAGTGTTCATTCTTAAGAAGAATTCAATCAAATGGGGGAGGGGCATGGCAAAAACCAATCACATAGTGGTTTAAATAAGCTTAGAAGTTTGTTAGGCCACTTCCATGGTTTAGTCTGGGCTGCAGATTGGACATGGTGGGTAGAATATTTGCTTTGGGGGAATTAACGTGGGTAGGTTCTCAGTACATAGTCTAGGCCAGCCTTGAACTCCAGACTCCAGGTCCTCCTGTCTTTGTCCCCTGAGGCTGGGATACCAGGAGGGCTTCACAGCGCTTGGCCAGAACCTTTTCTCCTACTTGTTTTCATTATGTTGTATGCCCATTGTATATACTTTTCAGAATGTTTTAACATTTCAAAATAAAAAATACAGGATAAAGAAGATGAGGAGAGGAAGAAAAAAGAAAAGGGGAGAAGACATGTGTATGGATTGCCAGGATTCAAAGGCCAAGTCCACCGCGAGGACAGGTCCCCACGAGATAGGCTAAGACGGGCTTCTGACAGCAGCTGGCACCAGCATGTACCAGACCCCGTCACACACACAGGAAGGGAAGCCAAAGAGCCACCCCAGAAAGAAGACACAAAAGGAATTTTCAAATATTTGAAGAATCCAAGTTATGAAAAGAAAGGCTTATTTTAAATCGCTCCATTGGCAAAACCTGGACTAATGAAAGGAAGAGGCAAGTTTTCATTCAGTACAGTGCTCTTCCCAAGAGAGCACAACTGGCCTTCACCTAATGAATGTAAAGTACAGTTTGTCAGCCAGTCCCTCCACGGGGAGGAGAGTTGGGTCTTCAAGGTAATCTTTTAACCTCTCAGCATTAACATAAAATTTACCCCTGCAAAAATTAATTCAAGTAAGGCAAATTAACATATTTCCATTAAAATATGAAAGCAATAACAAATGATATGCAAATATAGAAACACAGAGGTGGCACGCAGCCACCCCTGGCTGCCGCCTGCACTACTCCATCTTTGATGTTTTTAAGCTTTTGTCCCAGGACCTATCTTCTGCTAAGGAAATGCCTGTCGCATAGTTTTAAATGACTCAAGTGTTTATTAATAGAGAGGAAGAGGAAGATAAGAAAAATAAGACAAAGGAAGGAAAGGGATGAAGCCCATCGGCTCGGCGTGTCCACCTTGAGTGGCTACATCGTGATGACATTATACAGAGAGGAATCCGGAGCCCAAGATAAATAAAAAGGAACCTAGAGAGGTTAAAAATAAGGTCCGGAAGTCACAGAATGAAGTGCCCAAGAACACAGAAACAAACAGGGCTGGTGACAAATGATCTGACAAATATTTGGTGGGTGAGAAAATCCTGTAAGGTCCAGAAAAGGCAACGCAACTTGGTGATGAAGTTTTGCAAGAATCTCATGATGGCACAGATGGGATGGCTCAAAAGGTGGAAGTGCTTGCTATCAAACCTGACAAACTGGGTTTGATCCCCAGGACCCGTGTGGTAGAAGGAGATAACTGATTTCTACATGTCATCCTCTGGTCTCCACAAGTATGCCATGACATGCACCCACATATATACACACACAGGTAGGTAGGTAGGTAGGTAGGTAGGTGATAGATAGATAGATAGATAGATAGATAGATAGATAGATAGATAGATAGATAGGTAGGTAGAGAGAGAGAGAGAGAGAGAGAGAGAGAGAGAGAGAGAGAGAGAAGTAATTTTAAAAGAAAACAGGAAAGAAAGGGAAGGAAGGAAGAAGGAAAGAGAGAAAAGAGAGAAAGAAAAATCTCATGACAAAGACAGCAATAACAAAGATGGCTCCATGTCTCTAGAACAGGCCCCACTCCGACCCGACCACAGCCCTACCACACGCCAGTCCCCCCTAATGAAGTGGCATTCTAGCCACAAGACACTTGGTTGGGGCCACTAGAATGTGAACTTTTTTTTTTTTTTTTTTTTTTGGTTTTTCGAGGCAGGGTTTCTCTGTGTAGCCCTGGCTGTCCTGGAACTCACTCTGTAGACCAGGCTGGCCTCGAACTCAGAAATCCACCTGCCTCTGCCTCCCAAGTGCTGGGATTACAGGCGTGCGCCACCATGCTTCACAAGACACTTGGAAATCAGAGTCTCAATACTGTGATGTGTATTGGGACCTAAACCAAACTGAGCTGACAAGATGACACGGTGGGTAAAGACTTTCTGTGCAAGCCTGAGACCTGAGTTCAGTCCCCAGAATCCACATAAAGGTGGAGGAAGAGAAACAACTCTACAAAGTTGTCCTCTAACCTCCATGTGCATCGTGCCATGATGCAAATCTACCGAACATACATCAGCAGCACACACTAACTTTCCAAATGATAAAAGATTGCAACACTCCCTACGCCCTTCATATTCTAGGGGGAACTATAGCCCAAACTAAAACTCTCAGTATTCTATTGATAAAGAAAATATTGTTTGAAAAATATTATTTTGGATTTTTCACCACAAATGATATTCAGGAGATAGACAAGTATGTACAAGATGAAATAAGTACCACACAATATATTTAAGTGTTAAAACATTCCTTGATGACCTATAAGCATGTACGATTTAATGTTTATGTATCAATTTCTTAAAGGTTCAAATGAAAATTATCCTGCTCGTTTTCTAATAGGAATTATCTGCTGTTCTCATGGCCCACGCCTGCTCCTGGGGCGGTCTTAGCCTCCGTCCATCCATCCCTCAAGGTCCTTCTGACACGTTTGGAAACGCTGCTTTCATGACAACTCTGCTTTACTTGATTTCTGCTTTACTCCAGGTGATTTCAGGACACGTGGAAACGAGTTCTTGTTTTTCGATATTTCCAGACACTTCCCGCCCTTATAGTTACTTCTTAGAAAGCAAAAAGGTCTCCTGGTGAGGAGAACTCCTTCACCAGACTGCTGGAGCAATCTTGCCTCCTTTACTGCCTCCCACCAACGTGGTTTAACTACTACAAAGAAACGGTGTCCTGCAAATCAAAGAAGTCTGGTTATAAAGCTGAAAGTGGTAAACTCTATTCCTGGTTGCTGTGTTGACTACTTCTTTGAACTTAGCTGAGTTAACTCCTTGTGTGTGTGTGTGTGTGTGTGTGTGTGTGTGTGTGTGTGTGTGTGTGTGTGTGTGTCTGTGTGTGTGTGTATGGGTCTGTATGTATGTGTCTGTCTGTGTGTGTGTGTGTGTGTGTGTGTGTGTGTGTCTGTATGTATGTCTGTGTGTGGTGACTTCTGTAGGGTCACTCTTGCTGCCTTCTATGTCCATTCCTGGCATGTCCCCAGAACCCCATAACTGATGTTCAGTTTGTTCACAGCTGGCTCCTTCACTGAAACTTTATTCACACACTTTGCAGAGCCTGAGGTGGCCAATGGACCACGCCAATCACTTGATCCCGTGTCGTCCCAGCTCTGACAGCCATCTCAGCCACCCCTCCTCCCTCTTAGAAAACCTTCCTTAACTTGCTAAAAGAAGACTGATGTGTGTTCTGGACCATTAGCCTCTGTAAAGAAATGTACAATGTGATACATGTTATTTCTGAGGGGAGCCTAATGGACGTGGAATGTATAAATAACAGTGACAAACCCCAGTATCTGAGAGATGATATCAGATGGTACACAGAGAAACCCTGTTCATCCCCCACGGTCCAGGGCAAGTGTCTGCTGAACTGTTGTGAATGTTTCATCAGTGGGGCTGCCTAGAAATGTGTATAATGTGCTTTCAGTATTTGACCTTCCCAAACCTGAAGGACCACTAAATTAACACACTGGCTCTAAGTTTATCCTCAACAAGAAATATACACTTGCTATTATGATGCATTATAACTGGATGTGGTGGTATCCAGCTGTAGTCCCAGCTCAATGGGAGGCCAGGTCAGGAGGATCAGAGGAGCCTACAGTCTCAAAGCCAGTCTGGACACCATGGCAAAACCTCATTTTTAATAATAATAACAACAACAACAACAATAATAATAATAATAATAATAAACCAGCAGGACAGTTTGCCTTCACACTGGAAAACCTGAGTTCAACCCCTAGGACCCACATGGTAGAAGGAGAGAACCAACTCCTACAAGTTGTCTCCTGACCTCTACACATGTGCAATGATGCTCAGACACACATACACAAGCATACATACAAACACATATGTACATACACATGCTAACATACATACATTCACACACAGAAACATACATAGATGATGACAGATGTAACATTTAACTAAATTAAGTTTTTTCTTTTTTTCTATATTCTTTGTTTACATTCCAAATGATTTCCCCTTTCCCGCTTCCCCCCTCCCATAAGTCCCATAAGCCCTCTTCCCTCTGCCCATTGCCTAATCAAGCCCCTCCCATTTCTCTGTCCTGGCAATCCCCTACAATGCTGCATCAAGCCTTTCCAGGACCAGGGCCTCTCCTTCCTTCCTCTTGGGAATCATTTGATATGTGAGTTGTGTCTTGGGTATTCAGAGTTTCTGGGCTAATATCCACTTATCAGGGACTGCATTCCATGTGTGTTCTTTCGTGATTGGGTTACCTCACTTAAGATGATATTTTCCAGTTCCAATCATTTGCCTAATTTTCCAGTTGCAACCAATTCCAATTTCATGAATTCATTGTTTTTAATTTCTGAGTAGTATTCCATTGTGTAAATATACCACATTTTCTGTATCCATTCCTCCACTGAGGGATATCTGGGTTCTTTCCAGCTTCTGGCTATTATAAATAGGGCTGCTATGAACATAGTGGAGCATGTGTCCTTATTGCATGCTGGGGAATCCTCTGGGTATATGTCCAGGAGTGGTATAGCAGGGACCTCCGGAAGTGTCATGCCCAGTTTTCTGAGGAACCGCCAGAATGATTTCCAGAGTGGTTGTACCAACTTGCATTCCCACCACCAGTGGAGGAGTGTTCCTCTTTCTCCACATCCCCGCCAACACCTGCTGTCTCCTGAGTTTTTAACCTTAGCCATTCTGACTGGTGTGAGGTGAAATCTCAGGGTTGTTTTGATTTGCATTTCCCTAATGACTAATGATGTTGAACATTTAAGGTACATCTCAGCCATTCGAAGTTCTTCAGGTGAAAATTCTTTGTTTAGCTCTGTATCCCATTTTTAATAGGGTTATTTGGTTCTCTGGAGTCTAACTTCTTGAGTTCTTTGTATATATTGGATATTAGCCCTCTAACGGATGTAGGGTTGGTGAAGATCTTTTCCCAATTTATTGGTTGCCGTTTTGTCCTTTTGACAGTGTCCTTTGCCTTACAGAAACTTTGTAATTTTATGAGGTCCCATTTTGTTCTGTTCAGGAACTTTTCCCCTGTGCCCAAGTGCTCAATGCTCTTCCCCAGTTACTTTTCTATCAGTTTCAATGTGTCTGGTTTTATGTGGAGGTCCTTGATCCATTTGGAGTTGAGCTTAGTACAAGGAGATAAGAATGGATCAATTCAAATTCTTCTGCATGCTGACCTCCAGTTGAACCAGCACCATTTGTTGAAAATACTATCTTTTTTCCACTGGATCGTTTCAGCTTTGTCAAAGATCAAGTGACCATAGGTGTGTGGGTTCATTTCTGGGTCTTCAATCCTATTCCATTGATCCATTTGCCTGACATTGTACCAATACCAGGCAGTTTTTAACACTATTGCTCTGTAGCAATGTTTGAGGTCTGAAATACTGATTCCCCTGGAAATTCTTTTACCGTTGAGAATAGTTTTAGCTATCCTGGGTTTTTTGTTATTCCAGATGAATTTGAGAATTGCTCTTTCTAACTCCATGAAGAACTGAGTTGGGATTTTGATGGGGATTGCATTGAATCTTTAGATTGCTTTTGGCAAGATGGCCATATTTACTATATTAATCCTGCCAATCCACGAGCATGGAAGATTTTTCCATTTTCTGAGGTCTTCTTCAATTTCTTTTTTTCAGAGACTTGAAGTTCTTGTCATACAGATCTTTCATTTGTTTGATTAGAGTCACACCAAGATACTTTATATTGTTTGTGGATATTGTGAAGGGTATCAGTTCCCTAATTTCTTTCTCAGCCTGCTTATCCTTTGAGTATAGGAAGGCTACTGATTTGCGTGAGCTGATTTTTATAACCAGCCACTTTGCTGAAGTTGTTTATCAGCTGTAGGAGTTCTCTGGTGGAGTTTTTTGGGTCACTTAAGTATATCATATCATCTGCAAATAGTGATAGCTTGACTTCTTCCTTTCCAATTTGTATCCCTTTGACCTCCTTATGTTATCTAATTGCTCTAGCTAGGACTTCAAGAACTATATTGAAAAGATATGGAGAGAGGGGGCAGCCTTGTCTAATCCCTGATTTTAGTGGGATTGCTTCAAGTTTCTCTCCATTTAGTTTGATGTTGGCTACTGGTTTGCTGTATATTGCTTTTACTATGTTTAGGTATGGGCCTTGAATTCCTGTTCTTTCCAAGACTTTTAGCATGAAAGGATGCTGAATTTTGTCAAATGCTTTTTCAGCATCTAATGAAATGACCATGTGGGTTTTTTTCTTTGTTTGTTTATGTAGTAGATTGCATTTGTTTATGTAGTAGATTGCATTGATGGATTTCCATATATTGAACCATCCCTGCATCCCTGGAATGAAGCCTACTTGATCATGGTGAGTGATTGTTTTGATGTGTTCTTGGATTTGGTTGGCAAGAATTTTATTGAGTATTTTTGCATCAATATTCATAAAAGAAATTGGCCTGAAGTTCTCTTTCTTTGTTGGATCTTTGCGTGGTTTTGGTAACAGCATAATTGTGACTTCGTAGAATGAGTTAGGTAGTGTTCCTTCTGTTTATATTTTGTGGAATAGTTTGAAGAGTGTTAGTATTAGGTCTTCTTTGAAGGTCTGATAGAATTCTGCACCTGTGCTTTTTTTTTTTCCCCTTTGGAAGACTTTCTATGACCCCTTCTATTTCTTTAGGAATTATAGGACTGTTTAGATGATCTATTTGATCCTGATTTAATTTTGGTATTTGGTATCTGTCTAGGAAATTGTCCATTTCCTCCAAATTTTCCAGTTTTGTTGAGTATAGGCTTTAGTAGTAGGATCTGATGATTTTTTTTAATTTCCTCAGTTTCTGTTGTTATATCTCCCTTTTCATTTCTAATTTTGTTAATTTGGATACTGTCTCTGTGCCCTTTGGCTAGTCTGGCTAAGGGTTTATCTATCTTGTTGATTTTCTCAAAGAACCAGCTCCTGGTTTTGTTGATTCTTTGTATGGTTCTCTTTGTTTCCACTTGATTGATTTCAGCCCTGAGTTTGATGATTTCCTGTCTTCTTCTCCTCCTGGGTGAAATAGCTTCTTTTTGTTCCAGGGCTTTCAGGTGTGCCATTAAGCTCCTAGTGTATACTCTCTCCAGTTTCTTTTTGGAGGCACTCAGGGCTATGAGTTTTCCTTTTAGCACTGCTTTCATTGTATCCCATAAATTTGGGTATGTTGTGCCTTCATTTTCATTAAATTCTAAAAAGTCTTTGATTTCTTTCTTTACTTCTTCCTTGACCAAAGTATCATTGAATATCGTTCAGCTTCCATGTATATGTGGGCTTTCTGTTGTTTTTGTTGCTATTAAAGACCACTCTTATTCCATAGTGATTTGATAAGAGGCATGGAGTTAGTTCGATCTTCTTATATTTCTTGAGGTCTGTCTTGTGACTAATTATATGGTCGATTTTGGAGAAGGTACCATGAGGTGCTGAGAAAAAGGTATATTGCTTTAGGGTGAAATGTTACACATGTATAATTGGTCCAAAGCTTCAATTAGTTTCATTGTGTCCCTGTTTAGTTTCTGTTTTCCTGATCGGTCCACTGAGGAGAGTGGAGTGTTGAAGTCACCCACAATTATTGTGTTAGGTGCAATGTGTGCTTTGAGCTTTAGTAAAGTTTCTTTTACAAATGAGGGTGCCCTTACATTTGGAGCATAGATGGTCAGAATTGAGAATTCTTCTTAGTGGATTTTTCCTTTGACCAGTAAGAAGTGTCCTTCCGTGTCTCTTTTGATGACTTTAGGTTGAAAGTCAATTTTATCTGATATTAGAATGGCTACTCCAGCTGGTTTCCTGAGATCATTTGCTTGTAAAATTGTCTTCCAGCCTTTTACTCTAAGATAGTGTTTGTCTTTGACACTGAAGTGTGTTTCCTATATGCAGCAAAATGTAGGGTCCTGTTTACGAATCCAGTCTGTTAGTCTATGTCTTTTTATTAGGGAATTAAGTCCATAGATATTAAGAGATATTAAGGAATAGTAATTATTACTTTCTGTTATTTTTGATGCTATTTTTATATTTGAGTGGTTATCTTCTTTGGGGTTTGATGAAAGAATGTTACTGTCTTGCTTTTTCCAGGGTGTAGTTTCCCTCCTTGTATTGGCAGTTTTCCACCTATTATCCTTTGAAGGGCTGGGTTTGTGGAAAGATATTGTGTAAATTTGGTTTTATCATGGAATATCTTGGTTTCTCCATCTATGGTGATTGAGAGTTTCACTGGATATAGTAGTTTTGGTTGGCATTTGTGTTCTCTTAGAGTCTGCATGAGATCTGCCCAGGATCTTCTAGCTTTCATGGTCTCCGGTGAGAAGTCTGGTGTAATTCTGATAGGTCTTCCTTTATATGTTACTTGGCCTTTTTCTCTTTCTGCTTTTAATATTCTTTCTTTGTTTAGTACATTTGGGGTTTTGATTATTATATGACGAGAGGTATTTCTGTTCTGGTCCAGTCTATTTGGAGTTCTGTAGGCTTCTTGTATATTCATGAGCATCTCTTTAGGTTAGGGAAGTTTTCTTCCATAATTTTGTTGAAGATATTTGCTGGCCCTTTAAGTTCTAAGTCTTCACTCTCATCTATACCTATAATCCTTAGATTTGGTTTTCTCATTGTGTCCTAGATTTCCTGATTACAAGCTTTTTGCAATTTCTGTGACTGTTGAATCAATGGTTTCTATGGTATCTTCAGCATCTGGGATTCTTCTATCTCTTGTATTCTGTTGTTGATATTTGCATCTATGGCCCCTGATTTCTTCCCAAGGTTTTCTATCTCAAAAGTTGTCTCCCTTTGTGATTTCTTAGTTGTTTCTACTTCTATTTTTAGATCCTGGATGGTTTTGCTCAGTTCCTTCACCTGTTTGTTTGTGTTTTCCTGTAATTCTTTAAGATATTTTTGTGTTTCCTCTTTCATGACTTCTGCCTGTTGACCCAATTTCTCCTGTATTTATTTAAGTGATTTTTGCATTTCCTTTTTATTGGCTTCTATCTGTTGACCCATATTCTCCTGAATTTCTTTAAATGATTTTTGTGTTTCCCTTGTAAGGGCTTCTTTTTTATTCATTTTCTCCTGTATTTAAGAGATTTATTTGTGTCCTTCTTGTGTTCCTCTAACAGCATCATGACCAGTGATTTTGAATCCAAATCTTGCTTTTCTGGTGTGTTGGGGTATCTAGGATTTGCTGTTGTTGGAGAATTGGGTTCAGATGCTGCCATATTGCCTTGATTTCTGTTAGTAATGTTCCTACGTTTGCCTTTTACCATCTGGTTATCTCTGGCATTATTTGGTCCTGTTGTCACTGGCTGGTGCTTGAACCTTCTGTGAGCCTGTTAAGCTCTTTCAGCACCACTGGATGACTAGGTTTCCCTGGCACAGATTACTGATGTGCTGCCCTACTCTTGGGTGCCGTTGGAGCCCTGGTGTGCCTTGCCCCAAGCAATGTTATACTTGGGTTGTCTCCGTGTAGCTGGTGTTGCCTGTCTGGTCCGCCCAGGAGTGAAGATGGCATATGCTGTGGGGACCTTTTCCAAGTGCCAATCACTCTGCAGGGCAAACATACCCCAACAGGGCTGGCACACAGAGGGCCCACAGAGCTGCCCAAGCCCTGGGTGCAGGCAGAAGCCTGACAGGGTGCGTCCCAAGCGATGTTAGACTCAGGATATCTCTGTGTACCTGGCACTGCCTATCTGGTCTGTCCGGAAGCCAAGATGGCAGAGAACACTAAATAAAGTTTTAAAAGTGTTCATCGACAGCAAACTTTCATATCTGACCAACATGTGCCTCAGACCTAAATGATTGCTTACTTATCCAGTATGTTAGCTTGTACCAAGATTGCTTGTCAGTTTAATCAGAAGGACTCTAGCCTTTTCAAACCCATTCTACTCTGGATCACTTGGTGAATCTCTGTAGAAGAAAATAGACCAATTATTTTCTTAAAACAGTATCACCCTATGTAAAAAGGCCCTGTCTGAGGAGTACTACATCAGCATCCCTTGCAGAGGTAACTACTCTGGCTCCCTATCTCAAAAGGATGAATCACATGGTTCAAAATTTCAAATTTTAGCAGTTCTTCTATAGGTTAACTTTTTAGAGACCAAGTTACTTGGATTGCCTGATGAATTGAATAAATCCACAGAGACAAGGCACACATCCTTCCTGTAAGGCTCTGGGGCTTTGGTGTGCATGCATCATGAGAAGATATTACAAGAATGAAAATTCTTGGGGGCTGGAGAGATGGCTCAGTGATGAAGGGCACTGACTCCTTTTCCAGAGGTCCTGAGTTCAATTCCCAGCATCCACATGGTGGCTCACAACCATCTGCAATGGGATCCCATGCCCTCTTCTGATCTGTCTGAAAACAGCTACAGCATATTCATATAAATAAAATAAATCTTTAAAAAAAAAAGAATGAAAAATCTTAGTCAGGAGGTCTTGGGTGGACTAGGTGAAGGTGATGGAAAAGATCCAAGGGTCCCACCTGGAGAGCGAGGCCAGAGTGGCTGAGTAACTAAGGAATGCTGGGACATGGTGGGAGGCGGGGCCTTTGAACAGCTCAACCAGATGCCTGCAGAGGAAAGCTAACACTATTAGGAATTTATCAGTTTCTGGGTAGTTTTGTTTTATACTGGGAATATGTCTATAAGGGAATACTTTCTACATGGTCATTTTGTGTGTGTATGTGTATGTCCATTCTTGTTTGGGGGTTGGTGGCAGTGGTGTAGGTGGTGGTGGTGATGGTGGTGGAGGAGGAGGAGGAAGAAGTGATGGTGGAAGAGAAGTGCTAGAGAAGGAGAAGGAAGAGGAAAAGGAGGAAGAGAAGGAGGAAAGGAGGAGGATGTTATGGTGGTGGTGGCGGTGGCGGTGGTGGAAATGGTAGTGATTAGTTGGTTGCTTTCAATTTTTTGTTTTCCTTGTTTTTATTTTTGAGGTGGGATCTCTGTGTGTGTAAACCTGACTGGAGACAGAATCATGATCTTCCTGCCTCAGCTGCCACAGTGCTGGGATTACCAGCACACACTACTATACATGCCTAGCTCTATTGTATCTGCCCTTATCCAGCAACAGGGAGGGTTAAAGTGGTTTCTCTTGCTAGCTTTACCTAATTTCAAGCCCAAACTACCTTTGCTCAACTACACCCAACCCCACACACAGCAGAAGCTGGGGACAGGTGCTCTGAAGCATCAGGAGCAAGAGAAAGCCAGCGTCTCAGCTCACTCTAGACTTCCTGGAAATGTGCAGTGCCACCAAATGAATAACATCTTAGTCCAGAATTTCCTGTGTGGTTAACAGGGCAGATCCTAAGGAGACTGGGGGATATCCAGCCCTTAGCCACCTCCAGTGTCCACCCCCAATAACTATGTCTTCAGAGCAAAGGCCCTGTGTAGTGAGCTATAGCCAAAGAGAAAAGAGATGAAAGATACAGCAGCTAGTGAGTGTGTCCACACAGACGTGGGTTTGCAGGTTTTGTTTGGGGTTTGTGCTTGAATTCTGCTATTTAAATATTTGAATTCTGCTGTAAAGGTTCTGACTTAATATAGAGGCCAGGATTTTCTAATCTACAGTTTGGAATCCATTAACACGTTGTTTTCATAGGTCAGAACCATGCTGTCTCAGAAGTGCTATGGACAGGATTATAGAGTAGGTCTAAGAACTATTCCATGAAATTTCTCAATGGGATATATGTGTGTGTGCATATAGTGTGTATGTATATATGTATGTGAGGAGTTATGTGGTGGTGCATATGTGGAGGGAATATGTGTATATATGTGTATTATGGGAATATGTGTGTATGTGTGTGTACCTATGTATATGTGTGTGTGTACCTGTGTGTATGTGACTATATGTGTGCCTGCATATACCTGTGCCTGAGTGTTCATATGTATACCTGGGTGTATCTGCAGATGTGTGCCTATGTATGGATGTCTGTGTGTGTGCATATCTGTGTATGTGAGTGTGTGCCTGTGAATGTGTGCCTCCGTGTGCAAGGGTGCTGCTATCCTTTCAGATAGAGAAGGGGCGTTATGCGTTTATGGTTTTCTACTTTTGCTCAATTCTCCTGGGATCCGGCTGCCGTCACTAGATGAAGTCAGAAAATATAGGATGACCTTTTCCAACCTTCGTTGCTCTATTATAAATTCTTTATATTCATATAGTATGATCAATAAATATGTAACACTTTTAGGCTCTTTGTGGTCACACGTCATATTAACAGACCACATTAATCTGCACTCTAAACTATTCCTGGGTGTTATTCAGTCCTCCATACCCAATCCATTGCTCAGTCAACACAGGATGATGAGCAGGCCAGACAACCACTCATTTCCAAGTTACAAGAGCACCACCTTCTGGTGAAACGTAGAAGGGGGCGTGTTAAGGATCTGCTAAAAAAAAATCGATAGAATTTTTCTATCCAAAGGGGGAAAAAAAAGTTAAAGTGCAGCCACGTTAATAAGAATGTTGAATTTTTTTGAGTTTCTGACTTCGTTTGATTCTTCTGGGAAAGGGTTCTCCTGCTATTCAGCAACCAAGGGGTCTTTAACCCCTTCCAGTTCTCCTTAAACTCGGCGGGTTTCAAGTTTCAGCCCCTCCTTGGATTCCAGCCTGCTGAGACTTCCAGAATCGTCCAAAATGGAGCCTCTCGCTGCTTACCCACTAAAATGTTCCGGGCCCAAAGCAAAGATGTTTGCAGTCTTGCTCTCTATGGTTCTGTGCACAGTGATGCTTTTTCTCCTTCAGTTAAAATTCCTGAAGCCGAGAGTCAACAGTTTCTACTCCTTTGAAGTGAAGGACGCCAAAGGGAGGGCGGTGTCTCTGGAAAAATTCAAAGGCAAAGTAAGTCTTCGGATTTTTATCTCTGTTGTTCCTCGGCCCTGATACTTACGCTCAGCATAGAGTCTTCAAAGTAATATAGTCAGAGGTCCTTTTAGTTATCAGAGTTCTAAGAGCTTTAAACTTCCACTGCATAAAACGACTGTTTTTCTCGAAAGCTGCCTTCTCTTTTGTGCGGAAGCGATGCCGTAGTATCTAGAAGATGCTATGTGGTTACAGTGAGCCCCGCTACTGAGTGTTCTTTAACTAACTAGACTTTGTCACAGTCTTCACCCATTCATTTGGGTTATGATTTTCAATAAAGTTGAATCTCTCTAGAAATTCGGAATCTATCAGACATCGTAGCCTCCCAAAATGGTTTAGGATTTTAACTGCATGAAGGATTTTTTTTTAATCTTTTGCTTCTCTTTCCGGTGTTTTTTTTTTTCTTTTTCCGGGAGGCTTCCCTAGTTGTAAACGTGGCTAGTGACTGCCGGTACACAGACAAGAGTTATGTGACCCTCAGGGAGCTGCACAAGGAGTTTGGGCCGTATCATTTCAACGTTCTGGCTTTCCCGTGCAATCAGTTTGGAGAGTCGGAGCCCAAGTCCAGCAAGGAGGTAGAATCATTTGCGAGAACAAACTACGGAGTCACATTCCCCATCTTCCACAAGATTAAGATTTTAGGGCCGGAAGCAGAACCTGCGTTTAGATTTCTTGTTGGTAAATATCTCTTCTGCCTCAATGTTGTTCATTCTCATTTCATACATAATATATAAATGATATAGAGAAAGATAGATATTATTAGGACCATAGCTCATATTTCATTTAAAATATTTTACTGGGAAATTTTCATAAAACTATCAAAGATCCAGACCCTCCCCACCACCACTCACCCCCACCACCCACCCTGCTTTGCAACTTTCTAAAAGTTATATGTCTTTGACATTGACGTTCTGACTTCTTAGATGGTAAAGAATTCTACTTTGATATGTGTCTATTTCTACGGCCATCATGGTGAAGGCTTTACGTGAAGTGTGGCCTCACCTGCTTGCCCTAAGTATCTCAACTCTCCCATCACCTAACCAGCCTTTGGGGCAGTTTCCCTGGCTTTCAGGGATACCTGTGGCAGAACATCACTAACTGAGCACATCTTTATGTTTACTTTTATGATGACCTTTTTATCAGAGGCATTATCCTCAAGGTTGACCTGTCAGTTTGCCAGGGTTTTGCTGAAATCCAAAGCAAAATAACTTATTTTCAAAACCCAGCCCTGTGCGGGTTCCTCTATAATTAGGCTAGCACAGCCATCTATTTAAAGCACGCTGGAGCACTTGTAAGGCAATGGACAGGAACCCTGTGGCTTTTATTTCTGGGGTACACAGAAAAGGCAGAGCAGCAAGGAGCCCTTCCTTGAGCAAAGCATTCAGATGCTTTCTCATTCAGAGCAAAGCATTCAATATATATATGTATATATTTTGCCTGCGTGTATGTATTTGTACATGTGTGCCTGGTTCCCAAAGTGGCCAGAAGAGGGTACCCAATCTCCTGAAACTGGAGTCACAGATGGTTGTGGGCCACCATGTGGGTGCTGGGGATTGAACCCAGGTCCTCTGCAAGAGCAATAGCCACTCTGAACCACAGAACTTTCTTCCCAACCCCTAGTTACTATTTCTTTTTCTCATGTTCATCAATATTAAGGATATAGACCCCAAATTATAGAAATGAAAAAATTTACATTAATAGTTATCAAAAGAACATTATAATTTCTCAATGATTATCTCAAGTCCATGCCATTTTCAGCTATATAGTTCATAACGATATTTGAAACCTTAGTACATTAAATATGAAAAATAAGTTCATACATTTCTATTACCAAGGACTTTAGATTATTTTATATTTTAAAAATGTTGAAAACAGACTTAAGTGGTGGCAAATATCTATAATTTCCAGTATCGGGAAGGTGGAGCCTTGGGGAATTAAGAGTTCAAGGTTAGCTTTGGCTATATAGTGAATTCAGAGTTAGCCTGAGCTTTGTAGTGAATTTGAGGCCAGCCTGAGGTACATGAATGTTATGAACTAGAGATTAAATTTGTTCAATCTTGATAGGCCTGGTGGCACTTACCTGTTACCCCCAGCATTCAAGAGACTGAGTTACAACTTGGGCTACATAGCTGACAAAAAGAGAAAATGTGTTTAGATCAACAAATCTAAAATATACAACTTTGTTTCATGTCTTGACTCTAGATCAGGACAGCTACCTATGAAGTCTAGTATATTGAAGTCTGGTTATTAAAGCCCTGAGCTCAGTTCTGTGTGGGTATTTTATTTTGTTCTTCTTATTAATAATATTATGACAATCATAGTACCTGATTGTGATATTGTTACTTATACATATGCTAATAAAACTGAAATTTTAATAACAAAGAATAATATCATACTCAGGGAAATATATTCTGAATGTTTTAGATTCTTCCAAGAAGGAGCCAAGGTGGAACTTTTGGAAGTATCTGGTCAACCCTGAGGGACAAGTCGTGAAGTTCTGGAGGCCAGAAGAACCCATTGAAGCCATCAGACCTCACATATCACAAATGATCGGGCAAATCATTCTTAAAAAGAAAGAGGATCTGTGAAAGCACCCTGGAGTCAGGCTAGCACAACAGGACAGAGGGGCCTCCTTTTAGATTCCAAAACATATGGTACGAAAAGATTTTTAAGGCCATCTTACTACTCAGTTGCAATGGCTGTCCCCAAGATAAAAATGTAACCTAAAGAGGGAAGAAAGGGGGGGTGGGGGTCAGCCAGAATCATGAAGTATATTACTTCTACTGACCAGAAGGAAAGAATCTAGAATGTTCAGTCACCATACCCTTCGCTGTTGTCCAACTTAGCGTTCTCTAGGGTTAACCTTGTGGGAAAACCAATGCCTGAGCGAGGTCCCCACATGGGACAGGGAACACTGTGAGGCATGTTTGGAGTAACTAACTCTAAATGTAATAAATATACAATGAATGTTGCAGAATATAAAGTGTATTTGTTTTTCTTTTCAGTTTTTTTGAGACAGGACTTCTCTGCGTAGCCCTGGCTGTCCTGGAACTCACTCTGTAGACCAGGCTGGCCTTGAACTCAGAGATCCACCTGCCTCTGCCTCCTGAGTGCTGGGACGCTGAGTGCCATGCCTGGTAGAGAGCAGACTTCCCAATCATTGGATAGATTTGTTTCACATACAGATTTTTATTTGGTGTTTCTCTAATACAGGCTTTAGTGTCTTATTGAATATGGCCAAATTGTCACTTCTAAATGATTTGAAAACAACTTCATGAGCTAGAGAGATGGCTCAGTGGTTAAGAGCACTGACTGCTCTTTCAGAGGTCCTGAGTTCAAATCCCAGCAACCACATGGTGACTCACAACCATCTGTAATGGGATCCGATGCCCTTTTCTGGTGTGTCTGAAGACAGCCACAGTGTCCTCACATACATAAAATAAAGAAATCTGAAGGAGGAGGAGGAGGAGGAGAAAGAAAACATGTTCAGGCCCTCCATGCGATTCTTCTAAGGATCAATTTAAATTACATACATAGGATATTAGCACTGAGGCTAGCCTTTAATTTTGAGTAAAAACTGCCACATATAGGAAAAAGGACATAAGTATGTGGACATTTGACTCGATTTCTTACAGGTCAGTTTTGGCTGCTAAGAGACTGAATTTGGGGAGAATTTAATTCTATGTCATTCTAACACTGCAAACTGTAAACACCACCTTCAGATAATCAAAACTCCAATGCAACGGGAGGCATTGCAGTCATGTAAGCCCTCAAATCCAAACCTGCACCTTTTTGCAGAGATATTTGCCCCTTCTCTCCGAAAGCTATAATCTGTGTTATCAGCCTTGTAGCTAACAAAATAACCTGCTAAGTGGTAAAGATGAATTATTATCCTGTGACGTGCCTTGCATAAAAGAACTACTAGGGCGGACGTCGGGAATGGAGAGGAATAGAACCATTTACAATTGGGCGGAGGAGGAGGAGGAGCACTGTAAGTAGCCCGAGGTTGACTCCGTTTTGACCCAATATAGAAGAGTGAAGGTCTTCTAGTGAGTTCAGTCAAGCCATCATACTATACTAACGTTCTCACAGAAACAAAACACATTCCGTGTCACCTTCTGCTTCTGCTTCAAAGCGTGTTTCCAAGCACAGGACTAGCTATGTGTTCCCTGAGCTCTCTGGAAGTGCAGTACCCACTACAGGTGGCAAGTCTTGCAGGGATAGCTTCCCGAATGCCAGATTTGTATGCCAAAAAACTTGGAGACACCTCACCAGCTGCACGACTTCTGACAAGCCACTTACTACTGTTAACTGATATCAGTCCCCTTACCTGTAAAGTGGAGGTAAATTGGAACAAAAAGGCCTCCCAAATTCTGTCAAATAGCGTTCTCCCCAGGGAAGCAACCAGAACCTGGATTGTGGTCAGTGAAACAGGAACCACTGAAGTCTACTTGGCTTTTGTAATTTTACCCCAACAGCCAACTAGCAATTTACATTCTGGGCCTCTAAATTCAATCTCCAGCAGAACCTACCTCTCCAAGATTTGCTTTCCAAGCTCTAGTGCCAACATCCTCCGACTCCTGATTTTCCAGAGCACCAAAAGCTCTGCCAACGCATCTGCACATCTGCGCATGCTCCCTCCAGGCACGTGCGCAGAAGCGCCAACTAGCAGCACGCAGGCAATGCAGACCCACACTGCTAGGTGGGTGATCACAAAGCCGAATAGAGAGTGACCTTGACTGTCATCTACTGGAGATGTGATTTTGATGTTCTCAAGTCACCACTTCTCTCCAAGGCCAGATAAAGAGCTTCTTCCATCCACCCAGTGTCTCCAGGTCCGCTTGCTTCATCTAACCCATGATCTCAACAATAGCCAGCCTCCCTCGCACTTTGGAAGGCAGAGCAGGCAGGCAAGGCTCTAAAAGCATGTTCTGTGAATGGCCTTGACAGAAACTCAAGGGTCCCTTCAGAGACCCCCAACATTCATTCAGCTGATAATGGAGAAGACCTGTTTGTTAGTGTGCTGCCACTTACGACTGGGGGGGGGGGGGTCGCACTCATCCTTAACTGGAGCACTGCTTCCCAAATACAGACTGCTGCAGGCTGTGGGAAGTATGAAAAAAGGTGTCATCTTCAACACAAAACAGAGACATGTGGTTGCATGTACCTTCATTGAGTTAATTTGTTGACTAAAGTTCATCATACAAACTCATCATTTATTCATGGTTGATGCAACAGCAGAGAACATTGGGACTGAAATATGAATGTGCCCTGAAAGCTGCACCTCTTAATCATAAAAAATTATAGTGCATCTATATCATGCATGCATCTGTATATATAACATATGCAAGTTATATACATATAATATACATATATACAATGTATATATAACATTTTATATATGTACATATATACATGTTACAGATGCACTCTAATCTATGCAAACATACATATACACAAATGATCGTTATATGTACACATATATACGTTATATATGTTATATATGAGTAATTTTCCTATATTGCTTGGTGTCTCGTAGCTATTTAACAGGCTTTCTTGAAGAGAAATCCTGACTTGTATCTGTACAGTTTCATAGCCTAAATATTCTGTGACCAGTGTCAATCTATCAACAGCTGAGTACCTAGCTCGCATATTTTCTGAGATTTTAATCATTGCTTCTCACAGTCAACGGAAGATGGCTCCAACAAATGAAAAATCCTTACAAATAGGATTGATTACGAAAGGTCATAAGGCTCCCCAAGGAGAAAAGCCTACATGGGAAATGTATTGAACGCGTCCTTTTACCTATTGTAAATACCGAATTTTAACAGGATCCACACAAACGTGGGCGTGTATGCAGTTTCTGAATGCTGCCTAATGAGTAGGAAAATATGCAGGTAAAAAAAGAAATGACGAGGGCAGGGCAAGAGTAAGGGGGAGCGTAGAGGGAAGGGAACCCAAGAAGGAAAGCAAAAACTATAGTTTCCTTTTCAAATATTAACTAAGTTTTAAGTCTTCCTTGCGTGAGCTGACACACTAAGTGGTCCCTGTACATAATAGTGTTCCCACAGGAGAAAATGGCCTGCCTGGACCGAGTCGGCCCATATTGAGTCCTCAGATTGGCTTGCAGTGGAATTTTATCATTTTGCCTACAAATGATTCCGTGCCACCCTTGGCTCTCTCCTCCCAGACTCTGCTGGGGGAGGGGGCGGGGTATTGTCCTTGAGGGGATAAAGAGCAGGTAGAAGCCAAGAATTGGGATGAGGTAGCAAAGGGTTCCCTTTCAGACGCTGTGAAGAGCAGAGCGCACTGGCTTTCCCACGGAGGCAGCAGGGGCCGCAGCACCTCTTGCTCTTTCTTTCCTGGATGCTGGGTCCCTCACTTCCCCTCCCCCGCCCTGTCACTTCCACCCACACCCACACACATTTAGTAGTAGTTCACCTTTGTTCTTTGCTTTTGTTTTGCTGTTTTGTTTTGAAAGGGGAGTCTCATAAAACCCAGACTGGCCTCAAGCAATTTGTCACATAGCCAAGGCTGCATTAAACTCCTCTACCTCCCTATGTTGGGTTACAGGTGTAGTGTACAATGCCTGGCTGATTTTTCTAACGTGTATCTTTATTTTTCTGCTTACCAGTGGACCTCATTCCCTTACTTGGATCTCACCCCACTCTGCCCTCCTGTCTCATCAGCTCGGTAACAGAAGTAAGGAAGTGCTTTAAATATGCGTGCTTGAGGGTGTTTGTGCAGGTCCCGGGTTACACCCCAGCATTCCAAAATACATGCATGTTTACTGAGTACAAATGTTGTTTTATGCCTTCCTTTTCAATTTAAAAAAAAATAAAACACAAAGAAATACCTTCTAAGCTTAGTAGATTTTATTTTTATTGACAGGTCATTAACTAGGAAAAAAACATTCTGAAATTTAACCTTTAAAAAAAAAAGATGAAAACGTGATAGGTCAAAGTACTGAGAATCAGTGACTGCTAATGCGTCTGATTTATATCAACCCACAAAAGGTCGGGGACCATCATAGAAAAGCGGGGCAGACAGAGTGTAAGCAGAGAATGAGGAAACACTGGGAAACACTGTCTCCTGGGCCTGTGTGGTCCTCACACTCAGATGAGCAGACCTGTGTAAGAGGACGCCAGCCAATAGTCCAGTGTGGATGGGGGAGGGGCCAGCAGGCTCCACCCTAGCTGAGAAGCCACTGGCGAATGATGACACATGGGAAACTGAGGTCATTTTTCTTCAAGGGTAGGAACTGTCACAGATTTCTCACGTTCAGATGGACGCTCCCACACTCGCACGTGTGAATGCAGACAGCTCTAATTGGGCTCTGTGGTTTTTTGGGTTTCGTTTTTTGTTTTTTTGGATTTGGTTTTTTCGAGACAGGGTTTCTCTGTGTAGCCCTGGCTGTCCTGAAACTCACTCTGTAGCCCACGCTGGCCTCGAGCTCAGAAATCCGCCTGCCTCTGCCTCCCAGAGTGCTGGGATTACAGGTGTGCACCACCACCTTCCAGCTTCAGTGTTACTTTTAAAAAGAAGCCATAGAGGTAGAAGGGAGGTACTGGGGAAGGTCCAGGGATGGGAGGTTTGGGTTGAATCAAAATTCATTGTGTCCATGTGTGAAATTCTCAGGGAATAAATAAAAATGCTAAAAACAAAAACAAAAAGTGAAAACAATATTTACTTAGCTGTCTTAAAAACAAAGACCATAATAATAGAATCTAATACTGGTCAACAACAATAAAAAAAAGGATGAAATTTGAAAATAGTAAAATACATAGAAATCAGTTAATAGTATCTGTTTAACCTAAGTCCAAGAAAGATTTTAAATTTAAGTAGTTAATGCAAATTTATTTCACCAGGAAAATTTGGCCCAATAACTTAAAGAGTGCAGTATGTTTCTTTCATCTTATATGTCCCTAGTAGGTCAGTATACCAAAGTGAGTTCTAGTGATTCCTTGCAGATGTCTACCTGAGGTCACCATATGACCCTCTTGATTCTGTTCCATGAGTCAAACGGCCTCCCAAAGAATGAGGAAGTACTTTAAATAATATTTGTAGTCAGCTCTTCTCTCTTCATAAACTAGATCTCATGTTCTTCCAATTATTGTAAAAACTATTTCACTATTCTATACAAAATAGGAGAACTGAGTTAAGTTTCCCCAAACAAGTAAACCCATCCCCATCCCATCCCCAAAATACCCCCAGTTTTCTAGATACTTCTACTGAAAATGTTTTAATCTGTGGGTCATTTTGAAAATTAACACAAATCCCCCTTCTCTTGGTGCACACATGAGGTCAGAGGCCTGTTCTACCACAGAGGCCTGCTCTACCACAGAGGCCTGCTCTACCTGCAGAGGCCTGCTCTACCTGCAGAGGCCTGCTCTACCACAGAGGCCTGCTCTACCTGCAGAGGCCTGCTCTACCTGCAGAGGCCTGCTCTACCTGCAGAGGCCTGCTCTACCTGCAGAGGCCTGCTCTACCTACAGAGGCCTGCTCTACCTGCAGAGGCCTGCTCTACCTGCAGAGGCCTGTTCTACCTGCAGAGGCCTGCTCTACTGCAGAGGACTGCTCTACCTGCAGAGGTCTGTTCTACCTGCAGAGGCCTGCTCTACCTGCAGAGGTCTGCTCTACCTGCAGAGAGGCCTGTTCTACCTGCAGAGGCCTGCTCTACCTGCAGAGGCCTGTTCTACCTGCAGAGGCCTGCTCTGCTGCAGAGGCCTGCTCTACCTGCAGAGGCCTGCTCTACCTGCAGAGGCCTGCTCTACCTGCAGAGGCCTGCTCTACCTGCAGAGGCCTGCTCTGCTGCAGAGGCCTGCTCTCCCTGCAGAGGCCTGCTCTACCTGCAGAGGCCTGCTCTACTGCAGAGACCTGCTCTCCCTGCAGAGGCCTGTTCTACTGCAGAGGCCTGCTGTACTGCTGGATTGTGAAACTGGCATCCCCAGAAGAATACCAAACCTTTAGTTGAAAACTTGGGCAAATACATGAGGCTTTCCATTATATTCTAAACCTTATGTTCAAAAAACAAATACATAACTTTATAAACGTTTTAATAATATCAAGCTAGGACTCCAAAAATATTACTTGCATTTTTAAGGTAACAATAGTTAGTACTTTCATTACTATAAATCTGCCCTTTAAAAGTCACCCAAAGCCACTAACAGCTGGTATCATAAACAGCGCCCTCTTCAGGGCAAAGCACATGCGTGAGTTATAAATGTAGTAGCATCCTGATGTGGACTGTATGTGCAATAGGAGAGCAGTTGCATGTTAGCTGGTGCCTCTCACATACTCAACCAGCTAACAATACACTGCCAACCCGTTGCACACAGGTAAGACAGTGTGCTTCATTTACAAGAAGAATGCATCCAGAAGCAAGTGGCAGGGTGTCTGCGGCTGCTAACTTGACCCAACGCAGCCAGCTAACAACACACTGCCTACCTGAGTCCGGCAAGTGCTGGTTTTCACAGTCCATGGAGTCGCTGAGGCTAAGTCTGTAACATAAACACACTGCTGCAGAACTGCTGGAGAGCGGTGGTGTGGACTCAGAGAGCAAAGGAACTTTGGGGGAGTCGGTTCTCTCCTTCCACCATGTGAATTCTGGGGACTGACCACCATGAGAATTCCCAGGATAGGATTAGCGGTGAGGACCTTTACCAGCTGAACCTTCTTGCCAACCCCAGAACTCTAATCTTAATAACTGAATAACTGAAGAGAATTTATAGAGAAATCTTGTTTCCTTTCTCCTAAACTATAAGAAGTAAAAGTTTGTATTTCCAAGCTATACCAGCACTTTAAAAAAAAAAAAAACTTTAAATTTGGTTTTTGGTGTTTTGTTTTTTTCTTGGGGCCAGGAGGTTGGTTGGTTAATTTTTTCCAGACAGTTTCTTTGTGTAGCCCTGGCTGTCCTGGAACTGTGTAGACCAGGCTAGCCTAGAGCTTGGAGATCCACCTGCCTCTGCCTCCCAAGTGCTGGGATTAAGTGCTTACTAAAGAACGCTCTATTCTTGTACTTGGGTTTTCCAAATTTAATGTTTAACTAAAGGTGTTGCTACCACAGTAGAAATGAATTAACAGTTCAATTGAATTAGGCAGTAAAGTATCTAGAAGATAAAATAATTTGGGCAGGGAACATAACTAAAGTCACATGCATGGTAGGTAGTATTAAATTTTAAACAATGTAAGGGCTTTTAAATGTTATTTCTCTATGGGTGACATTAGTCACTGCATTTTAAAAGTCCAGCTGTAGGCGGGCGGTGGTGGCTCACGCCTGTAATCCCAGCACTCTGGGAGGCAGAGGCAGG
The DNA here is from genome assembly GCF_947179515.1 of Apodemus sylvaticus. Taxonomy (NCBI): domain Eukaryota; kingdom Metazoa; phylum Chordata; class Mammalia; order Rodentia; family Muridae; genus Apodemus; species Apodemus sylvaticus. Next base: position 47,424,582 of record NC_067487.1, read on the forward strand.
TGTATTTCTGAGTTCGAGGCCAGCCTGGTCTACAGAGTGAGTTCCAGGACAGTCAGGGCTATACAGAGAAACCCTGTCTCAGGGGAAAAACAAAAATCCAAAACACCAAAAAAAAAAAAAAAAAAAAGGCAAAAAGTCCAGCTGTATATTTGATTTTGAGTGTCACTGCTTCAATATAGAAAAATTTATAAGCTATCTAAAAATATTCAAATGGTGAGATTTGAATTAATTAAAAGAATGTGGGCTATTTGGTGTAAAGAGAAATGGTAATAGAGATGCAAGTCATATGAGCCTTTAACTTTTTCTTCTATTAAAGAAAGCACAGGGGCTGGAGAGATGGCTCAGCAGTTAAGAGCATTGACTACTCTTTCAGAGAACCCAGATTAGATTCTCAACACCAACAGGGCAGCCCCCAAAAACCTGAAACTCCAGTTCCAGGGGATCAGAAGCCCTCTTCTGAAATCCGCAGGCACCACGCACGCACATGATGCACAGATATAAATGTAGGTAAATATACACAAAATAATAAAAATAAGTCTCAAAAGAACACTCTTTTAAAAAGAACTACAAGCTTTGGGTTAGAGCTTTAAGGGGCAGAAATACTGTGTTGGATCCAGCTTTTAGTAGCTGTCTTGAGTACACTTCCTTACCCACCAGGTGGCACTATTTCCACGTCTTTGCACACTTCTGAGTGCAGCAGAGGGTAGTGCAGCCAGCAACTGTTGGGATAAAGTTCTAACAGCCAGCTAGCAATGCACTGCCTGCCTGACACACCCACGTTCATCCTGCGTGGAGACAGAAACCAGGAAGCGTCCGGCAAGCAGGTATAAATGGCTACCGTCAGTTGTGGAATCCGTTTCTTACGTCTTTAGATTCTGTAGTAAAAAGGTTTTTAATTCTCGTATTAATTCTCCCATAATTCCTGCAAATGCCTTCTTTAGCAAGAATTAGTTTGCTCGAGAACAGAATGAAGACGGAAGGGCAAGCCCAGAAAACTCACCTTGGGGGAACCTTGGCTTCGCTGCTGCTTCATGCCGCTGGCGAGCACCCGCATGATATTCTCCTTTGGAAATAGAGTCGCACAAGAAGGAAGAAAACTCTTTAGGAAAATCATAACGGAGAGTGTGACATTTTTTTTTAATCCTTGCTGAACCACATTCACTCTTTCTTTCTAAAGCAACCAGGCACCTCCAGAATCTAAATTTCACACCGTTCAAATTTTAAACTAGGCTGTCGAATTTTGTGGCATCGTTTGGTCCTAACCGGGTATTAACAAACTGTACCTTCCTCAAGAAGCCCTTTGGGAGGGTTGGGTCAAGAAAGAAAGGATGGTACTCACCCACAGCATCTCTTCTTCGGTCCGGATCCTCCTCCGGGCGGTGCGCTGCCGTTTTCACTCCTTCTCCAAGTGAGTGCGCTGTTCCAGGGTGTCTCGCCTCTCCCCTCGGGAGCTAAGCACGACTTCCCAAAGGCGAGAGTCTCTTCCCACCTAAACCCATCAAATTCCCCCTCCTATCCCTGAGCCCCTCGCTCCTCCCACAGCTCCTGGAGCGCATTCCCCAGGGTACCCTTTAAAAAGCCCGCGGGGCGGCAATCCGAGCGGGAACCTCCTTCCGTCCGCCCCGCCGCGGGCCAGCGCCTCGGTGACGTCAGGTCTGGGAGGGCTTCCCCGGCGGGCGGGCGGGCGGGGTGTCGGGGTGCCCTCCCGGGTCCCGCCCTCCAAGCCGCGGTCCTGCACTGGGGGCGCGCGCCGCAGCGCCAAGCTTTGCCGCGAGCAGTGGCGGGTGTGCGCCTCCTGCCTGCTCAGCGGCGCTCACCACCGCGGGACGTGCAGAGGCGGCGGGCAGAGAAGCGGGTTTTTGGAGTTCACCGTTGCTTCCGTTTTCAAAAGCAAAAACGTTTCGTCCTAACGGACTCTAATCTCTTTTTGTTCGTTCCCCCTCTCCTGTTCTTCAACCCAACCCCGACTATCAACTTTGGAAGTGTAGCAGTAATTCTCGCCCTTCTGTTTACTGCTTAGTGATAACGGCTTGTGAAAATAACGTAAACGTGTTTCCCAAAGAGCACATTAGTTCCTCTATCTTCAAACTTTAAAAAAAAAAAAAAAAAAAAAAAGAGGGATACGTAGGCTGCCAAGAAGGAGAAGCATTGGCATTTCCATTTAATAAATCATCTGCACTGTCCACTTTGGGAACTGGCCAAGTTCTCTGGCTGGATCTTGGAGGCTGCTTCCTAACCAGGGGGTTTGTGAGAGGGCAAAGAGTCAAGGACCGTAGTGAGTGAAAAGCCAGTAAGACAGCTGACCAGGCCCGGGACTGAATGGATGGTGAAATTGCTTGAGGGCCTGGAGGGACCTGGAGGCGGCTGACCGGACGGGAGCCAGAAGGGCTGCGCAGCCTTGCCCGCCCCAGAGGGCAAGAGGGTAGACTGTCTGGGAAACAGGTCTGGCAGCCCGCTTCTCTGCGCCCACGTCCTCGTCCCAAAGTGACATCAGATTGCATTTTAACTCTAATAAGTTCGCTTGTGCATTTTGGGGGGTAGGAGATTCAAACCGGTCAATAATTTAAACAAAAACCCACTTAAACCCATTCTAATACGTCTGAAAATTCACTCTAATGCTTTTGAAACAAGAAATACCGGCTTCACATCGACCCAGCCCCCAGTGTTCAGTGACAAAGGGTTGAAAATGTGTGCTGGTAACCCCACCTTCAAATGAGATTTACCAAAATGCTTGTGTTAGAATGTCTTTCTTACCCACAAGAATGCTACTGGTCTGGCAGTGTGTTCAAATGCTTACTCATTCCAAGTCCCAGTAAATGCTTTCTGCAAACATTAAGACTCAAAGTGAACCATCTTTGCATGAGTCAGGTATATTGTTAAATGACCTATTCTGAAAATGTCAACCAAAACAAGCAATCTAGTGAAAATGTGAGATTATTTTTATCTGTTCTATTGTATATATGTGTATATATATTGTGTGTATGCATATATACATATATATGTACATATATTACATTTACCCATTTTGTAGAAACAAGGAAGTAATTTTAAAGACAAGGGGTCCATAGGTCCAAGTAAACTGGGACTTTCAGAATCTTGGATCCTATCAGGACTGGCTGGACTATTTGCTCAAAGCCACCAATCATGCATTTTCAAATTGCATTTTAGACACTCATTCATGGGTACACAGCTCCCAAATGCACTTCTCTTTCTTGTGTGAAGCAGGGAAATATTAGGCAAGTATCTTCCTTTAAAATGTTATTGCGCATTTTGGGGTTGGATTATAATCTACTGAAAGAATGTTAGCCCCACAGGCAGGAGACCCTAGGTTCAATGTCCAGTATCACTGAAAAATAATGTACTATTGTATATTCAGACTAAAATTTACAACAGAAAATGGGAATAGTTCATCATTTACTAAGTGCCTCAGTAATAACTCAGAGATCCAGAGTGCTTGGCTTATTGTACATATAAGGAAGATTGGATGCCCTAAACAACTAAATCCAAAAAGGAAATTTCACTCAAAAAATCTGGCATATAACACATGAGTCACATCATCTAAAATCACTTTCAGAAGATCTTCTGGTGCGGAGTAGCTGCTGTGGCATTACTTCAATTCTGAAGTATTCCTGCGTAAAAGGAATAATCTAAATTTCATGAGGATAGACAAACCCACATTGAAAGTCTGAATAGTTAACCAGCAACAACAGTTATCACACCTTAAGAGAAACCACACTACTGTGTGAGCCGCCTTGAGATTCTAGGTGGGATCTGCCGCCACCAGATGGGGAAATTGATTTAATGTAGAAATCTAACATCTAATAAGTACTGCTTATGATCATCCTACTATGATTATAAAATGTTGGCATCTAGGGAAATTAGGGGAGGTATATAATGGGATTTTTTTTTTTTTTACCAATTTTGTTTTCATAAATTTGAAAATATTGTGATGGTGGTGGTGGTGGATTTAGGCCATGCTTGAGTGGTCTGGAACCCTTCTGGTGGACCAGTTTCAAACCCAAAGATATTAGCCTGCCTCTGCCTCTCTTTGCCCCTGCCCCTGCCCCTGCCCCTGCCCCTGCCCCTGACCCTGCCCCTGCTCCTGCCCCTGCCTCCCTATTCCTCTGCCTCGGTTTTTCCCTCTCTCTACCTGGAGTACTGGGATTAAAGAGCCAGTCACCACAACTAGCTTCTAAATTTCATTTTTTAAATTGTTTAATCACGTGATCGTTCTGATTCAAAAAGAATAAAAACCTCTATAGTGCAACTCTTTATGGTGAGAAAAGGAAATGTTTGCATGTTTTATCCTAATTAATATCAAATACGGTTCAAGGACAACATCTGATTTAAAAGCTTGTGTGCCTCAAATCTGCTGTTGCTGAGTCTGTTTCCTATCAAGTGGCAGCCAGGATACCCAAACTTCCCAAATGCCCATCTTTTCTCAACCGCATTACAATACTTTGGGTCCTCATAACATAAATGTCTCAGAAATATACGACGCGCCACATAAACCCCTTCCTCGGACTCCCAATTGCTTCCTTCCCACAAAGCTTCACCAGGCTTTCCCCCAAAGCACGATCCACGCTCACGAGTGCGCACGCGTACTTGGGTCCTATGAGTCTCCCTACATCAAATAAGATATCGTTATATTATCCTTTTTGCCTCTCCCTCTGTATCCAACCACTTTTCCAGAAATGAAAACCAGAGTTTTCCCATCCCCAACTCCAACCGCCGCCAACCCCAGCCTCAGTTCCTCCCGCCGAGCAGGTCCCGCGCCCGCCGGCTCGCCTCCCGCTTGGCTCGCGGCAGCTCCCGCCCCCAGCTCCCGCCAGCCCGGCCCGCGCCTACTGGACAAAAGGGGCGGTTGGGGCTCGCTTTTAACGATCGTGTGGCACGTGGGGAGAGCTGAGCTGGGGGTGGGGTTGGATCACTCCGTGGCCGGGTGCATGGGAAAGCTAAAGAGGCAGGGCTGGGGCTGGCCTCACTGTAGGGCAGGGAAAGGAGAAAGGAATCAGGTCCCCTCTTGAGCACCAGTGCACCCCAGGGCACAGCTCAGAATGCTCCAGCAAGCACCAGCTGAGCTTCAATTTTTAGCCTGCGAAGCTTCCTGCAGTGACTATGACCTCAAGAGACTCGTCTGAAAGCCCAGCCTGCCACCTGCGGTGTGTGGCTTCCCCACCCCATTCCCCACGTGCCAGCAGCTCACAGGCTTATTCTGTCACTACCCGAGAGAAGGATGTGACCCCTTGTAACCGAGGGCGTGCACGGCTTTAGCTTTCAGAGCCTGACCTGCAGGGGAGCAGAATTTCCAAGGAATGTCTGGAACCTGAAGCCCGCATCTCGGGCTTATTTCCACAAAGTCTAGGGGTAAAGAATCGAGGGGCAGTTTGGGTAAAGTGTGTAAAAATATGACTAATTCAAAAAGGCATACTTGGCTTTTCTTACCTATGACTCTTCACCATTGTACATTTCTTTTTCCAAGTTTTCCAGGGACGTCTGAATTTGAGGTGCTGGGATTCGATAGCATCCCACTTATAGTCTAATTAATTAGCCTGAGTCTGCTTCTTGTGTGCTAGCAGAAGACACAAGACTCATGGGTCAGAGACAAAACAGCAAATGCCATAACCATTGGATGTCCTTTAACCCAAATCCCACAGGGATGAGGGGGGTGTGCAGGGTGCAGGGCAAATAGAAGCCTGCACCACTGTGGGTTGCAGTAGAAGAGGGAGGGCCTTAGCGTGGAGACACCACAGCCTTCACAACAGGCAGAAGCAAGAACGTTCTTTGTCCCAGGCTAGACAGCCTTCAAAATGGCCTGCTGGAATTGAGTACGATGGTGCAAGTCTGTAATCCAAGCACCTTGACAAAAGGCAAGAGGGTTGTTGATTCAAGTTCACCCTCAACTATGTAGCATCAAATTCAAGGCCAGCCCGGACTACATGAAATTCCACTTCAAAAAAGAAAGAAACCCAAAAGATAGCTTGCTGTGGCCCAGGTCTGAGTACTGGCTAGCTGTAGCATATCCAGCCAGCCAGGTGGGTGGGAAAGGGCCAGAGCTAGGCAGGCCTTCCAGACTTCAGTCAGCTGCACCGCTGCAGTGTCTTGGAGCATGGCCTTCCACAGGAAGTACTAACAAACTGTACGTGCCAAAGAAGAATGCTGGAGAGATGTCTGTACTAACTTTGCTAAACACGGCTTATTGCTTTGGCCCTGTTTCTATAACTGTACTAGAAAAAGCTTCAAGATGTGCCTAGGGTTGTGCACAGAAATGGGGTCCCTCTGCGGTTCAAAAATGTGATGCTTTTTATGGCCCTGACTTTTTGATCCACCAATGTCCAAATTAAGGGAGAAAAAGTAACACAGCATTTCTATGGCTGTGATAAAAAGCCATTTGGAGGAAAGAGGTTTCTTTTGCCACTATAACTCCAGGTTACAGTTCTTCATTGTGATGAAGCCAAGGCAGGTACTTCAGACAGTGGCCTCCTGCCCACTGCCGCGAGCAGGAAGAGATGAACGTGCTCACTTGCTCGATTCCCCGTGCTCCCTTTTACGCAGTTCACATTTTTCAGGACAGAGGACGGTTCCATCCATCCGTGTTTGGCTGAGTCTTCTCAAAAAAAGATAACTTCCCACAGATGTGCCCACAGACCAATCCATTGTAAAGCAGCCCTCACAGAGAGTCTTTTCTCAGGGCTTCTAGACCGTGTCAAGCTGACAAGACGACCCACCTCGCTTAAGCAGTGCTGCCCCTTCAGTGCTTACGTCACCTTCACATCCGATTATAGCGTATTTGCTAAAGTCTCATAATGCACGTAGGCATCTGCAAAATGATAGTGTTCTCGTCTCACTTCTGGCCTGGTAGCTTGGTGCCATCTGATGGAGTCTTATCTCCATATACCTTTTCCTCATCTCGAGAAATTAAGTGGCCCACCCAGCTCTGACCCTCTGAGACCGTGTGTCGTGTCGGGTGCATAGAAAGAGGAATACCTAAGGAACCTGGTATGAATCACAAAAGCTAAAATAGGAGTTGAATTATACTCTGTCTTTTCTGGGATACACAAGAGGCTAGCCTTGCTTCCTGACATTTTAGTCTTTTTAATTTATTCTTCCCCTTCATCTTTTTTTCCCAATCTCCCACAAGTTTAATCTTTTAAGAAAGCATACAAAACTATGGGGAAGGCAGTGTGGTGCCTGTGAGACTCAAGGATGGCCAGTGTGTCACCTTAAGGGTGCCACAGTGGCATTCATGTCTTGGTAACCAACGGCTGTCTAATTGTGGGTAAGGCCCACTCAACAGGGGAAGCTTATGCCTGGAACTGGAAACCTGGCCAGCTACCCCAGGCTGGTGATGTCATAAATCTTAGAGGAGAGTCCACTGCCACCACTTGACCAAGCCAGCATCATCCCTAACTGCAGTCTAAATATTATCCGAATGCCCACCCGTATGTGTGGTCCTCAGACCTCACCAAAGAAACTTTTTTTTGCAATAGCTGAAGAGTGTTATAGAAAACCACAGCTTGTCAGAATGCAGAGATCAAGTAGCCACTGAGTACCCAGCCCCAACTGATCATAACACCCACAACACAACTCCTGCACCTAAGGTGCAGGAAACATTGAAGAAGAGACAGAAAGATCCTAAGAATCCAAGAAACGGGAAATCTGCTGGGACTGGGTCACCTAGAAATGACAGAGAAGCTTCACCCCTGATTCCTCAACAGTGTGGCTGCCCAAACAGGAGCTGAACTAGTCCAACACCAACAGACATACTAACAAAACGGGAGAAAATCATACGGGCCCCACCCTAGAAAAAGAACTGCAGGCAACTGAGGAACGCTAAGGGCAAGAGAAACAGTCTTCCCCAGGGACGAGCTCCCTAACCGCTATCCAACCACACCACACACACACACCACACACACACACACACACACACACACACACACACAGAAAATGCTGAACAGAGCGAGTAGGCTGTATTCGCAGTTTTAGCCATCTACGTAAGTAACAACTAAGAAAAAGAGAGAGCAGGGTGGGGCTACATGGGAGGGATTGAAGAGGGGATAATTTTAATTTTTAAAGATTAAAGAACTATTGGGAATGCTCACAGGTGGTTTATAATAATGGAGGCAGCTTCTACAGCTGACCAAAATGGGGGTGTTTCTTCTTGTCCTAGCAATAAGGGGTTTGTATTACATTCCCCTGACCCACTTCTGAAGAACACAGGAGGAGGCCTTTATTAAGATAACATGGACACTTGGGGAGTTTTCTTGCTGTTCTTGTAGTTTTCACTGTAGCTTTTTGGGCTTTTGGGGGGGCATAATTGTTTTTCTTTGTTTTTGTTTTTGTTTTTGAGACAAGAGTCTCACTATGTAGCCCTGGCTGGCCTGGAAGTCATTATGTAGAGCAGGCTGTCCCCACCCTTACAGGGGTGGTCCCCCTGGTTCTGCTTTCCATGTGCTGGGATTTACAATTGTGTATCACTGAAGTCAGCTGAAAACACAAAAATAAGGAAATTTTTTTATTGGTTGTAACTGCACTGTTGACTTATTTGATCTATCCTGGTAAGGAAAGGTATTGCTTATATAAATTAGACTTCCTTTTTTTTTTAAGATTTATTTTATGTAAGGACACTGTAGCTGTCTTCAGATACACCAGAAGAGGGCATCGGATCCCATTACAGATGGTTGTGAGCCATCGTGTGGTTGTTGTGAATTGAACTCAGGACCTCTGGAAGAGCCCACTGAGCCGTCTCTCCGGCCAGTTAATGACTTCTTATGGGCCAATTTTAAATTTGTTTTCTGTAATACATGCTGTGGTGGTTTGAATATGCTTGGCCCAGGGTGTGGTGCTATTAAGAGGTGTGGCTTTGTTTGAGTAGGTGTGGCCTTGTTGAAGGAAGAGTGTCACTGTGGGGGTGGGCTTTGAGACCCTCCTCCTAGCTGCCTGGAAGCCATTCTCTTCCTTGCTGCCTTCAGATCAAGATGTAGGATTCTCAGTTCTTTCTCCAGCACCATGTCTGCCTGCACACTGTCATGCTTCTCACAGTGACTGCAATGGACTGGACTCTGAACCTATAAGCTAGACCCAATTAAGTGTTGTCCTTATGAGTTAGTTGCCTTGGTCATGGTGTGTCTCTACAGCAATGAAACCCTAAGACACAAGCACTTAAAATATAGTTCTAGTGTCACATACTGCTATAAATTGAGCAAAGTTAGATGTATTTCAAATTTTTAAAGTATCTGGTTGACTTCATTAAAATTAAAACATGTCAGAATCAAAAAGCTCAGTAACAGCCAGGTGGTGGTGGTACACACCTTTAATCCTAGCACTTGGGAAGCAGAGGAAGGGAGGATCTATTGAGTTTGAGGTCAGCCTAATCTACAAAGAGTTCCAGGACAGCCAGGGCCACACAGAAAAACTTTCTTACAAACCAAAAGAAAAAAGAAAAAAAACTCAAAAAGTGTATCAAAAGTCATATGCTAAAAAGATGAAATTTGTCAAGGACTGAAGTACTTGATTCATTATATCTCTTGTCATAACAAAACTGTCCCGGTGAGCTCACTCAGTAGGTAAAAGCACTTGGCCATGTAAGCCTGGTAGCCAGACCAGAACCCACAGTAGGAGAGATCCAACGAATGAAACCTCTGACACATACATGTACACACATCATACACACTCACACATCTACAAATATCATATATTCACATCACATGCACATCATACATGTATACATGTACATCAAACACACTATATACACATCACATACAGTTGCATATGCATCATAAACATATCATACATAATCATGCATTATACATACCCACATACACATCATACTCACATACCATACACATTAGTACATCATGCCATAACATACATCATACCCATATCATGCACAAACACACATCATAAATATATCATGCATAGTCATATATATCATACATACATGTGCATAATACACACATGTGCATGCATCACACATCATACATGTCATACACTCACATATCATGCTCACACATATCATACACAATAATGTATTTTCTAAAAACAAAATTGGACTATAAAGCTTTATAATTTCTGATGAGAAAATATTTTCACTTATATTTTTCTTATTAATGAAGTATGTCATACTTGAGAAAACATTCCTTGATTTTCATTTTGAATTCTGTATCACGTTTTGTGGAAAATTAAGACCTTTTGAAAGATTACATCCTGGTCTTTACTCTTTTAATAGGTAATATGATGGCTTGGAGACGAGAAAATGTGAGGTACATTAATATAATTTTCAACTTTGTAGTAAGAAATTAAAATATATGTAAAAATTATATATAAATTATATACGTACATATATGTATCCATACATGTGATCAATATAAAACTATTGAGATATTTTACAACTTTTTGTTCTAGGCCCTCAAAGTCCTATTCTCTCTATACCTGTAGCGCATATGCCTCAGACCCTGCCCTCTGCATGTCGGGCAATCAGAAGCCACATCTAGGTAGAGGCTGGGGTGCTGCAGGACAGCGCAGCCCCTCGAGTGCCAGTGGCTCGTCCTCCCTGGTTACTTAATCAGGCCCATCGTTGCTCCTCTGCTGTTCATGCTCGGGTTCAGACACCAACAGAAGAGAGTAGCTTTCCAACTCTGTCATTAATCTGAAATGATAGGACAGGTCATTAGTGAGCCAGGATAAGCAACGGGGACTGGAGAGATGGCTCAGTGGATTTCTAAAAAAGAAATAAATATTTTTAACAGGATAAACAATGTAGGAAGACTGTCAAATATCTTGGTGATACATAGATCCCATTTTTTTTAATAAAGATTTTATGTATATGAGCACACTGTAGCTGTCTTCAGATAGACCAGAAGAGGGCATCAGATCCCATTACAGATGGTTGTGGCCACCATGTGGCTGCTGGGAATCGAACTCGGGACCTCCGGAAGAGCAGTCAGTGCTCTTAACCGCTGAGCCATCTCTCCAGCCCCCTAGATCCCATTATTCACAGATGATTTTCAGAGTATGGTATTCCAAAACAAATTAGGGATTGTATGGATTTCATTCGTAATCAGTTTTCAATATTATCCTTTAAAAACCAAGGGCTCAGAGATTGGTCTCCTGAAATGAACACAGCCAGGCTGAAAGAAGCAGACGTTGTCATGACAATGAAAACAAATAAGGTCATTAGTCCACCTGTTCTTTGGGTGCTTGACCCAATAAGGATGCCTTTGCAGTAAATCCAATGAGCATGCCTCCTCCCCGAAGTGGTGCTGTGAACTCAGGAAGCAGATAGCTCCATTAATAGCTTATTCAAGAATTCCAAGACTCTTTAACTGGCAACAAATATATATAATATATAATATATATTTATATATATATACTATATATATTTTATATATATAATATATATAATATATAATTTATTCTATATAATATTTCTATATAATAGAAATATGTTCTATATAATATATATTTCTATTCTATATAATATTTTATATATATATATAAAACAGGTAACAAATGTATATATATATATAAAAAACAGGTAACAAATGTGTATATATATAACAAGTAACAAATGTATATATATATATATATATATATATATATATATATATATATATATATATATGTAAAATCACTCAGACTGAATTGAGCAAGATGTGAATGAACTGAGTTACTTTATCATCAACCATGGAAGAATGATTCAAACAACCTTTGCAATTATTTCACTGCTCAACAGGCTAAAACTAACCTCACACCAGTAGTCCCAGCCCTTAGGAGATAGAGACAGGCAGATAGCAAGTTTAAGGCCAGCACAGGCTATATAGAGTTTCAGGTCAGCAGAGCAGTGACAGTACAGGCCTTTGATCCTAGCACTCGGGAGGCAGAGGCAGGCAGATCTCTGAGTTCTAGGCCAGTTGGTCTACAGAGAGTTCCAGGACAGCCAGGGATACACAGAGAAACCTTGTCTCAAAAATCAACAAAAACAACAGAGTGATTCAGGCTAGCCTAGGTAACTTGAGAGGTCCTGCTCCAAAGAAAAAATGTTTAAATCATTAGAGAAAGCTGAATTTTTGCAACAGTCCTCACAGTTTTAGACAATGTAATTTGAATACATATATCCAGTACCTTAGGGATACTGGTGTTCTCAGCTTTACTACAGAGATTCTTACAGCTTGATCTACACTGAAGTATTGAAAACGTGCCCCTTAGCTGTCCTGTGGGATATCTGATCATCACTCTTAAAGGAAACACTTCCAACTTGACTGCTCCAGTGAGCACACAAACCTGTGTAAACACAGAAGCCCTGGGTTAACGCTTTCTGTGCAGTTCAAGTTAACAAGTGGGCCATAATTGCAACACAATCATGTTTACATTTCAGTAATATTAGACACAAGGACCTGATTTACTAGGGGACAACAGCCCTTAAATTCTCCTTCGTGGGAATAGGAAACAGCGGCACACTAGAGAAGTTGGCAGTCACCCACCTGCTGATCCTTCCCAAGTTTATAAAGATAAAACTGTGACTGTAAATGCCACCTCTGCTCTCTCGTCCTTTCAGATGTCACACAGTCCAGTTTAAACACACACACACACACACACTCGTGCCTATTCAAACCACACACACTACAGAAGAGATAGCAAAAGCCACAAGAATTTGCTAGGCTTGGAATCCAGCTCCATGGTAGAGCACTTGGCAAGGCCCTCGGATTGATTCCCAGTGCTGGACAAGATCAGCTTTCCTCTGGGAGCATTGAAAGGAGGAAGGAAGGAAAGATATTTGGTGTCACACGAACACCAACAGACTGAGTTACAGGATGAGGCACAGGGATAGTCTTTTTAATATAAGGCCAGTTTTAAGCTTTCTCTTCAAGTTAAAGAATTTCCATACCAATTTCACAATTCTTTGTTTACTGTCCTCTTTCAGATCCTCAGGTTTCAATATTTATCTTAGATTACATAATTCAAAACTGTACCGCCATTCTAAAGGTGCAAATGGCCGAATTTTGGAAGAAACACTTGATTTTCATTTCCTAGCATCTTTATTCCCTTTTGGGGAAAAAAAAAAAAGCTGTAGAAAGCATTAACGATTCAGTTTGTATTTGTTAAAAGGCTCAACCACATACTATTGGTTAAACAAGTTATTCTGGGGTTGAGGAGATGGTTCAGCAGGTGAAGTGTTTGTTGTACAAGCAAAAGGATTAAGTTCTGATCCCCAGGGCCCCTGAAAATACCCAGTAGGCACAGCAGCCAGCTTGTAATCCCAGCTCTCAAAACTGCAGAGACGGGTCCCTGTGTAGCTAGACTTTGCTAGACTGGTCCTGTCGTCTAGTAAGGTCTGGGTTCAAGAAGAGACTCTGCCTCAACAAATGAGGTGGGCAAACATCAAGGAAGGCTTCCCAGCATCAACCTCAAGGCTCCGCCCACTACATGCCCCCACATACGTGCACGTGTGCTCTTACACATTTGAATACACATCTACAATTACTTCTTAATCATGCAGTTAGGAATCTGGATGGTTTTTGATGGCCAGAAACTCTTTTTGCTTTTGAAGATTTTTCTTTTAACAGGGAAATTTCTTTACCTGGCTGATTATTTGTGCCTGTAGGCGTGTGTGTGTGTGTGTGTGTGTGTGTGTGTGTGTGTGTGCACGTGTGTGCACGTGTGTGCTCGAGCGCGCGCGTGTGTGTGCATGTGTGCATGTGTGTGTGTGTGTGCATGTGTGCATGTGTGTGCGTGTGTGTGCATGTGTGTGCATGTGTGTGTGTGTGTATGTGTGTGTGTGTGTGTGTGTGTGTGTGTGTGTGTGTGTGTGTGTATGCCTGTTGATGCATGCATTTGCCCATGTGTGTACTTGTGGAAGTGAGATGTTGACACTAGATGTCTTACTCATCCTCTTTCACATTTTTGAGACAGGGTTTTTCGCTGAACCTGGAACTGACCATGCTGACCTGGCCGGAAGGACAGCAGACTCCAGAATCCTTGTCTCCACCCACTGAGCACTGGGGTTATACATATATGCCTCCACTCCTGGCTTTTAGATGAGAACTGAGGATTTGAATGTGGGTCTCTTGCTTACCCAGCAAGCACTTTACCCATTAAGCCACGCCCTCAGAGTCCATGTTATTTATATTCTTTAACATGACTTCTGAAATGCCGTGGGTGTTTTGGTACATGTGTACTCTGTGTACTCTTCAAATCAGGATGACTGTATCTGCTCAAACATTTACCAGGAAAAAGAAGTTTGATTTTTTTCACACTTTTCAGTGCTTTTTTTTTTTTCTGTATCTTAGCAAAAAAAAAAAAAATAGGTGAAAGTAAGAATGACATGGTGATAAACACTCAGAATCGCAGTGGGGAGGTGAGGGCACAGCACACAGGAGCAGAGTTTCAAGTGCAGAAAGCTCTCTGCCCCCTGAAAAGGAGTGGCTGTCCCACCAAGCACTCACATACTCAGATGAGCAAATGTATGTGAGAGTGCTTCAAAACTGTTAAAGCACTCTGCAGATTAGCAGTTAGCACGGATTAAACTCTACCGTGAGCATGAACATGGGCTCATTAGCACCACACATAGATCCGCACCAGACACAGATCCGCAGGAGAGAGTGGGCCATACAGTATCTGCATCGCCCGGTTAGCAAAGAGTCACGGATCAAATGATGTGTCCACGATCCCTCCGCTCACAGGGCTGCCTGGGGTTAATATCCAACTGATCTCTGCAGGACCTCATAACTGCCCTGAGAGTGTCAGCTGGGTGCTGCTCTTAATTTTTCTTGGTACTTTCTTTAAAAGTCCTAGAGACTGGGGTCAGTGAAGGGAATTGCTTATTTTGTTTTCCTTTTTTAGAGAAAGTGTCTATTTTAATTCAGAGTTTGGAGGATACAGTCCACTGTGGTGAGGAAGGCAAGGCATGGACAGTTAGTTGTATGACAGTACAAACGGACTGCAGCTCCTCATTATACCAATATTGCACCATTATATCAGTTGGATAAGCACGGACGTGGGGCCAGGCTACTGCCCTTCCGCTCCCTCTTCCTCCAGCTGGGTTCCATCTCAGATATAGCTTTACAACATAGAAACACCATGGGAAACACATGTTTAAACATATGAGCAGGTGGAGGGCCACTCACACCCAAACCTCAACAGCCCTTTGACCCTGTGAGCTCACAGCAATCTCACAATACAAAATGCATTCAGTCTAAATTCAGAAGGTACCCACTGTCTTTTAAAAAAAAATTATTAGCCTTCAATATGTGTGTAGTGAAAAATGTGTGTGTACCACAGTCCATGTATGGAGGTCAGAGGACAACTTTTAAAAGTTGGTTCTTTCCGTCCATCAGTGGTAACACTCCTCACTCTACTGTATGTATGTATGTATATATGTATGTGTACATGTGTATGTATACATGTGTCTATAATATATAGCATATATAGCATATAGTGTGGATATATGTCCTTTTTCTGTCTCCCAAAATATTCTGCTGTCCAAGTGACCTGTCTTCATTCCCTTCAATGAAAAATCATTCTTCTATCTCTATAATTTTGTCTATACATTTTGCCTCTGCCTGCCTTCAAGCTCCTCAGAAACTCGAGGTCTACATTCCTTCCCCCTACCTGTTGGACAAACGCTATCTCAGGTAGGTAGAGGGGAAAACAAGCCCAGGGAATCAAAGTGGACGCCAGACTACACAGCCTCAGATTCTTCCAGAAAGAGCAAGAGAAGCTTCTTACTCGTGGCGGAGAGGGTGTGATGTTTTAGAAAGTGGAGTGAAGTCATGAAATGTTATATAAGGGACAATCACAACTGTGATAAAAATAAAGCCATGTGTTCTCAAAACCTAAAACGATGAATCATAGCTCATATTTTGGTTTCAGAGGTGAAAACCGAGAAACTTTCTCAATGCTTTACTTTCTCAAGCTACATTAAAGAATAAGCCATGATGTCATAATTGGGAGAAATCTTTTTTGATGTGGTTAAACTCAAGGGAAAGTCTGGAAGTGGGTATAAATAAAAAGATACTGGGGTGTATCCCTAATGTTTATTTGAATAAGAAATGCTACCTGATCCATCTTGGTTTCGGACTCCAGAGAGATCGGACAGACTGAAGTACACAAACATAACCCGAGGCCAACATCGCGGGGGTCTAAGCCTGATAGGCGTTGGCCTACACCCAGGCCCTGGACTGTTCAGGGGGCCATCGGGGTGCCAACCCAGCCAGGAGGGTTTTTTGCCCGGGCCGGCGCGTGTGCCGCCATTTTGCCTACAGGACGCCAGAGAGCTCTAGCAGGCAAAGCCGGCTAACAGGCATAGCCTGAGGCTAACAAAGCAGGGGTCTAGGCCCCAACAGGGCCTGGACTGACCCCAAGAACTGGGCGGCTTGGTGGGCCATCTGTGTGTCAACCCGCCCAGGAGGTTGTTAGCCCAGCAGACTTTCCGGGAACGCAAGCACGCACGCCCACCATCCTGGTCACCTGGCAGACCCAATTAACAGTCATAGCCCGAGGGGAACTTTGCTCGGACCTTGACCTCCTAGGCTTTTACCTGGACCCAGGGCCTGAGCAGCCAGGCTAGCCTTGTGTGCACCAACCCGGTTGGGAGATCGGCTGCCCAGCAGAGTGATCAGCACTTGGAAAAGGTCCCGGCAGCATACACCATCAGCACTCCCTGAAGGTGCAAATGGGCTCCATCTGGTTCACAGACACAATCTGGGGCGAAGCACACTAGAGCTGCAAGGGCACCCAAGAGGAGGACAGCACATCAGCAATCTGCTACAGGGGAAACCCAGCCATATAGTGTTGCAGTAATAGCCCCAGAGCCCCTCAGGAGGCCCAAACACCAGCCAGAGACAAGACCAACTAACTCCAGAGAACAAGCTGGCAAAGGGCAAACGCAGGAACGCTACTAACAGAAATCTAGGCAATATGGCAGCATCTGAACCAAATTCTCCAATATCAGCAAGTCCTGGTTATGCCAACACACCAGAGAAACAATATTTGGATTTAAAATCACTGAATCATGATGCTGCTAGAAGAACACAAAAAGGACATAAATGAATCTCTTAAAGAAATACAGGGGAACATGAATAAGCTAGAAACCCATATAATGGAAACAGAAAAATCACTTAAAGAAATGCAGGAGAATAAGGCTCAAGAGATAGAAGCCAATAAAGAAGAAACGCAAAAAAAAAAAAAAAAATAAAATAAAATAAAAATAAAAACTTAAAGAAATGCAGGAGAACTTGGGTCAAGAGACAGAAGTCATGAAAGAGGAAAAACAAAAATCTCTTAAAGAATTACAGGAAAACACAAACAAACAAATGATGGAACTGAGCAAAACCATCCTGGATCTAAAAACAGAAGTAGAAACAACTAAGAAATCACAAAGGGAGACAACTTTGGAGATAGAAAACCTTGAGAAGAAATCAGGGGCCATAGATGCAAATATAAACAACAGAATACAAGAGATGGAAGAGAGAATTTCAGATGCCGAAGATACCATAGAAACCATTGACTCAACAGTCAAAGAAAATGCAAAATGCAAAACGCTTGTATCCCAGAACATCCAGGAAATCCAGGATACAATGAGAAGACCAAACCTAAGGATTATAGGTATAGATGAGAGTGAAGATTTACAACTGAAAGGGCCAGCAAATATCTTTAACAAAATTATGGAAGAAAACTTTCCCAACTTAAAGAGATAGATGCCTATGAATATACAAGAAGCCTACAGAACTCCAAACAGACTGGATCTGAGCAGAAATACCTCTCACCACATAATAATTAAAACCCCAAATGCACTAAACAAAGAAAGAAAATTAAAGGCAGTAAGAGAAAAAGGCCAAGTAACATATAAAGGAAGACCTATCAGAATCACACCAGACTTCTCACCAGAGACCATGAAAGCTAGAAGATCCTGGGCAGATCTCATGCAGACTCTAAGAGAACACAAATGTCAGACAAGACTACTATACCCAGAAAAACTCTCAATCACAATAGATGGAGAAACCAAGACATTCCATGACAAAACCAAATTTACACAATATCTTTCCACAAACCCAGCTCTACAAAGAATAATAGGAGGAAAACTCCAATACAAGGAGGGAAACTACACCCTGGAAAAAGTAAGATAGTAACTTTCCTTCATCAAACCCAAAAGAAGATAATCACTCAAATATAAAAATAACATCAAAAATGACAGGAAGTAATAATCTCTATTCCTTAATATCTCTTAACATCAATGGACTCAATTCCCCAATAAAAAGACATAGACTAACAGACTGGATAAGGAAACAGGACCCTACATTTTGCTGCATACAGGAAACACACCTAAATGTCAAAGACAAAAACTACCTTAGAGTAAAAGGCTGGAAGACAATTTTACAAGCCAATGGTCTAGGGAAACGAGCCAGAGTAGCCATTCTAATATCAGATAAAATTGACTTTCAACCTAAAGTCATCAAAAGAGACACTGAGGGACACTTCTTGCTGGTCAAAGGAAAAATCCACCAAGAAGAACTTTCAATTCTGAACATCTATGCTCCAAATGCAAGGGCACCCTCATTCGTAAAAGAAACTTTACTAAAGCTCAAAGCACACATTGCACCTAACACAATAACTGTGGGTGACTTCAACACTCTACTCTCTTCAATGGACCGATCAGGAAAACAGAAACTAAACAGGGACACAGTAAAACTAATTGAAGCTTTGGACCAATTGGATTTGACTGATATTTATAGAACATTTCACCCTAAAGCAAAGGAATATACCTTTTTCTCAGCACCTGATGGTACCTTCTCCAAAATCGACCATATAATTGGTCACAAGACAGACCTCAACAAATACAAGAAGATCGAACTAATCCCATGCCTCCTATCAGATCACTATGGTGTAAGAGTGGTTTTCAATAGCAACAAAAACAACAGAAAACCCACATACACATGGAGGCTGAACAATACTCTACTCAATGACACCTTGGCCAAAGAAGAAATAAAGAAAGAAATCAGAGACTTTTTAGAATTTAATGAAAATGAAGGCACAACATACCCAAATCTTTGGGACACAATTAAAGCAGTGCTAACAGGAAAACTCATACCCTGAGTGCCTCCAAAAAGAAAATGGAGAGAGCATATACCAGCAGCTTAATGACACACCTGAAAGCCCTGGAACAAAAAGAAGCTATTTCACCCAGGAGGAGTAGAAGACAGTAAATCATCAAACTCATGGCTGAAATCAATCAAGTGGAAACAAAGAGAACCATACAAAGAATCAACGAGTCCAGGAGCTGGTTCTTTGAGAAAATCAACAAGATAGATAAACCCTTAGCCAGACTGACCAAAGGGCACAGAGAAAGTATCCAAATTAACAAAATTAGAAATGAAAAGGGAGATATTACAACAGAAACTGAGGAAATCCAAAAAATCATCAGATCCTACTACAAAAGCCTATACTCAACACAACTGGAGAATCTGGAGGAAATGGACAATTTCCTAGACAGATACCAAATACCAAAATTAAATCAGGACCAAATAGATCATCTAAACAGTCCCATAACCCCTAAAGAAATAGAAGGGGTCATAGAAAGTCTTCCAACCAAAAAAAGCACAGGACCAGATGGTTTCAGTGCAGAATTCTATCAGACCTTCAAAGAAGACCTAACACCAATACTCTTCAAACTATTCCACAAAATAGAAACAGAAGGAACCCTATCCAATTCCTTCTACGAAGCC
This sequence comes from Apodemus sylvaticus, assembly GCF_947179515.1. Classification (NCBI taxonomy): domain Eukaryota; kingdom Metazoa; phylum Chordata; class Mammalia; order Rodentia; family Muridae; genus Apodemus; species Apodemus sylvaticus. The sequence goes on from NC_067487.1 coordinate 47,444,303, forward strand.
ACAATTACGCTGATAGCAAAACCACACAAAGATCCAACAAAGAAAGAAAACTTCAGACCAATCTCCCTTATGAACATCGATGCAAAAATACTCAATAAAATTCTTGCCAACCGAATCCAAGAACACATCAAAACGATCATCCACCATGATCAAGTAGGCTTTATCCTAGGGATGCAGGGTTGGTTCAATATACGGAAATCCATCAATGCAATCCACTACATAAACAAACTCAAAATAAAAAACCACATGGTCATTTCATTGTATGCTGAAAAAGCATTTGACAAAATTCAGCATCCTTTCATGCTTAAAGTCTTGGAAAGAACAGGAATTCAAGGCCCATACCTAAACATCGTTAAAGCAATATACAGCAAACCGGTAGCCAGCATCAAACTAAATGGAGAGAAACTTGAAGCAATCCCACTAAAATCAGGGACTAGACAGGGCTGCCCCCTTTCTCCTTATCTTTTCAATATTGTACTTGAGGTACTAGCTCGGGCAATTAGACAACATAAGGAGGTCAAAGGGATACAAATTGGAAAGGAAGAAGTCAAACTATCATTATTTGCAGATGACATGATAGTCTACCTAAGTGACCCAAGAAACTCCACTAGAGAACTCCTACAGCTGATAAACAGCTTCAGCAAAGTAGCAGGTTATAAAATCAACTCAAGCAAATCAGTGGCCTTCCTATACTCAAAGGATAAGCAGGCTGAGAAAGAAATTAGGAAAATGACCCCCTTCACAATAGCCACAAACGGTATAAAGTACCTTGGGGTGACTCTTACCAAACATGTGAAAGATCTGTATGACAAGAACTTCAAGACTCTGAAGAAGGAAATGGAAGAAGACCTCAAAAAATGGGAAAACCTCCCATGCTCATGGATCGGCAGGATCAATATAGTTAAAATGGCCATTTTGCCAAAAGCAATATACAGATTCAATGCAATACCCATCAAAATCCCAACTCAATTCTTCATAGAGTTAGAAAGAGCAATTCTCAAATTCATCTGGAATAACAAAAAACCCAGGATAGCTAAAACTATTCTCAGCAACAAAAGAAATTCTGGGGGAATCAGTATCCCTGACCTCAAGCAATACTACAGAGCAATAGTGTTAAAAACTGCATGGTATTGGTACAGTGACAGGCAGGCAGATCAATGGAACAGGATTGAAGATCCAGAAATGAACCCACACACCTATGGCCACTTGATCCTCGACAAAGGGGCTAAAAACATCCAATGGAAAGAAGATAGCCTTTTCAACAAATGGTGCTGGTTCAACTGGAGGTCAGCATGCAGAAGAATGCGAATTGATCCATCCTTGTCTCCTTGTACTAAGCTCAAATCCAAATGGATCAAGGACCTCCACATAAAGCCAGACACTCTGAAACTAATAGAAAAGAAACTGGGGAAGACCCTTGAGGACATCGGTACAGGGAGAAAGTTTCTGAACAGAACACCAAGAGCATATGCTCTAAGATCAAGAATTGACAAATGGGACCTCATAAAATTACAAAGTTTCTGTAAGGCAAAGGACACCATCAAAAGGACAAATCGGCAACCAACAAATTGGGAAAATATCTTCACCAATCCTACATCAGATAGAGGGCTAATATCCAATATATATAAAGAACTCAAGAAGTTAGACTCCAGAAAACCAAACAACCCTATTAAAAATGGGGTACAGAGTTAAACAAAGAATTCTCACCTGAAGAACTTCGGATGGCGGAGAAACATCTTAAAAAATGCTCAACTTCATTAGTCATTAGGGAAATGCAAATCAAAATAACCCTGAGATTTCACCTTACACCAGTCAGAATGGCTAAGATTAAAAATTCAGGAGACAACAGGTGTTGGCGAGGATGTGGAGAAAGAGGAACACTCCTCCACGGCTGGTGGGGTTGCAAATTGGTACAACCACTCTGGAAAGCAGTCTGGCGGTTCCTCTGAAAACTGGGCACCTCACTTCCAGAAGATCCTGCTATACCACTCCTGGGCATATATCCAAAAGATTCCTCAGCATGTAATAAGGATACATGTTCCACTATGTTCATAGCAGCCCTATTTATAATTGCCAGAAGTTAGAAAGAACCCAGGTATCCCTCAACAGAAGAGTGGATGCAAAAAAATGTGGTATATATACACAATGGAGTACTATTCAGCCATTAGAAACAATGAATTCATGAAATTCTTAGGCAAATGGATGGAGCTGGAGAACATCATACTAAGTGAGGTAACCCAGACTCAAAAGATGAATCATGGTATGCACTCACTAATAAGTGGATATTAACCTAGAAAACTGGAATACCCAAAACATAATCCACACATCAAATGAGGTACAAGAAGAACGGAGGAGTGGCCCCTTGTTCTGGAAAGACTCAGTGAAGCAGTATAGAGCAAAATCAGAACAGGGAAGTGGGAAGGGTTGAGTGGGAAAACAGAGGAAGGGAAGGGGACTGATGGGACTTTTGGGGAGCGGGGGTCCAGAAAAGGGGAAATCATTTGAAATGTAAATAAATATATCAATAAATTTTTTAAAAAAAGAAAAAAAAAAGAAATACTACCTATAGGATCAGGTATTTTGTTTTCCAAAATAGGTTTCTCTCTGTAGCCCTGGCTGTCCTGGAACTCACAATGTAGACCAGGTTGGCCTCAAACTCAGAGATTCCCCTGCTTTGGCCTCTAAAGTGCTGGATTAAAGGTGTGCTCCACCACTTGCGGCCAGAGTCCATTCTTTAACCTAGGAGGGAAGACTTTTCTCTTTATAGACTTTCAGTGCTATTGAACCATGGATAGGAGGTGGATCCTTAACAAAGGAAGGAGGGTGCTTATGAGGTATACCTAATAGCACATCTTCCTCCCTCCTCTCCCTCCTCTCCTCCTCTCCCCTCATCTCCTCTCTTCCCTTCCCTCTCTTCTCCTTCCTTCCTCTCCTCTTACTGTCTTCAACTCCCCTCCCCGTCTTCCTCCTCCCCTTTCTCTTTCTCTCCCCCCTCCCCCCTGTGTTGGGCTGACTAAAGGAAACCTCTCACCATGGAGCGACTGCACCAGGCTTTCTCAGCCTCAACTCTCTGTATAGCTTCAAGCCGTGATACAAAACAAACCCTTCCCCCCTTAGGTTGCATCTTGTCAGGTACTAAACCACAGAAATAAGAGAAGTAACTAATATACTTCTCTATCTTGATGTCAGCTCTCCGAAGCAAACTGTTTTGCCAGAGGTCTTTCTGAAATGCCATTTCTGAATCAGAAAACATTCCCCTATATTCCCAGCTGTTTCCATGCATTAAAGCACTTTAAAAGTTGAAGATTCCATGAACGGTACTAGCAAACATTTACAATAGTTCTATTCGAGAGCTAAAATTAGAATCAAAGTCCATTATCTTACTTAGAGAGCTGGCAAGATGGGTCAGTGGGCAAGTGCATTCACCACCAACCCTGGCTATCTTAGTTGGAGCCAGGGACTCAAAATGGTGGAAGAGAACCAACTGCTACACACTGTGTATGCATGTGTGTGTGCATGTGTGTGCATGTGTGTGCATGTGTGTGTGCATGTGTGCATGTGTGTGTGCATATGCGTGTGCATGTGTGTGTGCATATGCGCACATGTGCATGTGTATCATGGTTTAAATGAGAGAAGTCCATCACAGTTTCAGGAACTTGGTCCCAAGGTGATGCATTAACTGGGTAGGTTTAGTGGTACAGCCTTATTTAGAAAGTACACTGCTAGGGATGAGCTCTGAGTGTGAAAATGTCTCAGTTTATTTTCAGTTCACTCTGCTTCACATTTGTGGTTGGAGTTCTCAGCCTAAGCCTCCTGCTCCTGCCGCCAGGCCTGCTGGGATATCTCTACCATGATGGACTCCTACGCCTTAAGCCCAAATAACCTCTCCAGTGTGTTGCTTGGATCATGGTATTTTATCGCAGCCGATAATGCAGAAACTAATACAGTAACCAAATTCTTTTTAGAGGATAGGCTGCCACTGTGAAGAATCAGACTATGGTGTTTGGGTTTCAGTTTAGGTTTTTGGAGGAGTATGGATGACTTTGGATCTTTGGACTTGAAAGGCAGTTGCATGCTACAAGCAGAGCTTAATGGGCCATTTTAGTAGGAGTCTGGGAGATGGTAACGCCGAGAGCAAGTGAACTGCAGAGGCCCAGCTCAACAGGCTTAAGAGTAACTGAGCTAGAGGTCTGTGTGATGCTTTGGCAAAGAATCTGGCTGTTGTCATGGTAACAGAAAGCAGCTAAGACAGCAGAGAAGAGAAAATGAATGTACTAGGCCCTGCTGTCCCTTTCAAGGACACTCATCCAATGCCTAGAAAACCTTCCTGTAAGCTACACTGTTTATAGTTTCTACCACCAAGTCACACGAGGTTAGGGACTAAGTCTTAATCTCCTGAACATTCAGGGGACATTCCAGAGCCGAACCACAGGAGGCAGCATCTGAACGGTAGCTTATGTTGAGCCAGTGTCTTCCCACTGTGGTTGTGCCTTTAAAAATCATTTAAGAGGACTGGTGAGACTGTGTAAAGGCACTTGTCACCAAGCCCAGTGACATGAGGTGGGCACTGGGATCTACTCGGCGAACAGAGAGAATTGAGTGGCACCCTTTGTCCTCTGACCTCCATGAACATTCGTGTGCGCTCGAGGGGAAGGAGGGGAGGAAAGGGGAGAGAGAGAGAATGGTATTCACATACATAAATGTCAAAACATGGTCAGGAATGGAATCGTGTGAGAACTCCAGAGTGCTCGTGAAGAATCAAGACAAAGTCTCCTGACACAGTTTCCTCAAAGTTTCAAAGCCTTCTGTCAGGCGAAGCAGGTGGGAGTGGGGTTTACTTCAGATTACTCACCACTTGCTGCTGTTATTCAATTCAGCGGCCGTGCCTCTACGGAAAACCGGAAAACCGTGTTCTCCTCCTGCTGTAGCTTGGCCTTGTAAGTGTTGGCAGCATGAACTCCTAAGAACTTTGCTCATATAACTTTTCTTACCCCTCAGAGCATATGTAAATTGTCTGGGGCTCTGAAGAAAGTTGGCTGTTGCATGGGACTTCAGTCTGCCTAGTTTATTGACTCCATTCTTCCAGGCCCCACCCTTAGAGCAGTGATAGATAAATAAGTGAAAGAACGAATGAATGAATGAATGAATGAATGAATGAATGAATAGAATTTAAATTTTTTAACCCTTTAAGATACAGACTGGAGGTATAGTTTCCCAGTGGAGTGCTCATTCAGCAAGCACAAGGCCTGGGGCTCCTTCCCTGACCTCATACACATCCCCAAATTAATACAACTTAAGGCCACAGACTGTCAGACCTTTTGACAAACTGTTAATTACCCGTGCAACTGCAAACTACCCGTAATTTAGCCTACCATGTATTCTCTATGTCGAACTGATTAAATATGAAACCTGTACTAGAAGGAGGGTATGTATTCTCATCTATTGATTGGAGGGTAGTTTACACTGTCACATGACAGTGAGGTACCGCTGAGCTCTTGGTCCTCACTCTAATCTAGTGTATGTAGTACAACCACCCGACGTGTATCACTCCTCCCCTCCCCCCCCAACTAGCTTACAAATAAATGAGACTCAGACTATGGTTATCTTATTGACTTTTGACAATTACGGGGGTGGGGTGGGGGAGGAGGTGTAATCCCTAATCTACTCTTCTAACTGCTGCCCTGGCCACCTCCCCAGCAGTGTACCCCAAATACTTGCTGTTTCTCCTGGTTGCCTGCTCATAGCTCCAACCCCCTCCCTCATGGCGGCTTCCCCCCCTCTTAGCTTCCCCCTCCCCTTCTCCTCTCTCCTAACCAGGTCACTCCAAACCCACCTACCTCTAATCCCTCCTGTAACCGGCTGTAGCAAGTTTTATTTAGTCAATAGCTTTAAACCAAAGAACAAAGTTTGCACAACAAAAGCTTATAAACTCGAGAAGTCACTCTTGCAGGCCTAGACCTTCTGGTATAGAATTTAGCATCACAATACATAGCACCAGACCTAGCTATGAAAAAACATTCTCTCCAGTGTAAAGCCAGTAAGACTTTTGTATCTTTGCAAAAACTATTTTATTTAGAAGATAATGCTTTGAGAATTTCACATATATTTTTAATTATAAATTCATATCAATATATATCATGTATATCTGAATGTATATAATTCTTTGAAAATTTATTGCAGTGTATTTTAATCATATTCACTTATGAGTCCTCCCCCTAATTCCTCCCAGACTCATCCCTTACCCCCTCCCTTATCCCTTGGCCTCCTGAGTTCCACCCCTCCCAGTCATATCCTCTCTCCTTTATTAAATAATCCAGCTAGTCTAGTTTGTGCTTCCCGTATGCTTGGAGATGGCAGACCTACTAGGGGTCACCCTTAAAGAATACCAACTCTCCCTCCCCCACTAGCCAACAACTGTCAATAGCATCCCATTATTTCCATATAGCGTGGTTTATGTATCCTCCTCAACAGACATCTTGGCAGCTTCTAAACTGTGGCAACTATGAATCCAGCCGCTGAAAATCTGTGTGGAAGTTTTGTATGGATGTTTGAATGAGAACGACTACGGCATCTGAGGTGCTTCTCTATGCACTCGGCACACACACGGTCACGCGGGCATTGTCCTCGGTTGTCCTATGGAAGTTTCCACAAGTTCCAGGCAGAGTCTCTGAATGTACCATGTGAAGTAAACAGGTTGTCTGGAGGCTCCTTGTTGTACAAAGTACACATAGCAGTTATCACAAGCCCACATGAGGAACTTGTCATAGTCCTGGCCAAGCTCCATGATCCTATTGTGGTCCCAGCACAGTCACTTCAATAACAGTGCCTTCCTTCTTCTTTCTTCTGACAATTCCATTTCTGGCAGGATCGTGGAAGTTGGAAATAGAGTTGACAGGCTTGTTCTCCTGCAACAACGTGCATGCTACGCTGTCCTGACACAGATGGTGATCTATGTTCCCGCCTTCCTCAGTGATAGTACCTGGAAGGTTCACTGGCCCTTTATCATCTTCATTGAAACTTATATCCACATATGTTGCCACAAGGTTCCTGGTCCAACCTCATCTCCCCTTTCACTTGGTTGAGGGCCAAAGGCACGCCCCCCTGCTTCCAACACTCAGCCTTTAACTTTCAGAATCACCACTTTCACTTTCACTCAATGCTTCATCAAGGAAGTCATCCCTTGAATCAGAAAGAGAAGGGTAATCCTTGCTAAATTCTCCCTCATCAGACTCAGAATTCTGCAAGATAACCACCACTTGTTGGACTGAGTGTTGAGCTGACCTCGCCCACCTACCTGTTGAAGTGCTTGGCTCATCAGTTGCCCGACTCATGGTCTACCCCGACCCTCAACTTTAAAACACAACCAAAACTGACATTTGCAATAGGCAGCCATTGCAGTCAGCTGACATCACACTAGTGCGAGACTTAGCAGCGATTGGGTATTGTTTTTAGCTCTTGGCTACAAGGCGTCTATTTCTGCTATACCAGAAACTCGGTAATATAGACATTTACATCATTCCCTTCCAGTGGGGTCAAAAGAGCTATCAACACATGAAAAGTCATGAGAGACATAAATGCATATTACTAAGGGAAAGGAGCTGACTTCGTGAGGTTATGCTGTATGATTTCAATTTTATCAAGTTATGGAATATACACAACTACAAAGACAGTGGAAAAACAGAGATTACTGAAGATTGGAGGGAAGGAGGGATAGGTAA